>NC_081518.1:28017041-28364541 GCF_030273125.1 Centropristis striata
GGGATGAAATAATGTGTAAAACACAACAGGCACTTCAGGGTAACACTCGCGGGTCTCTGTGATGTGGATTTCAACACAAACCATCTGTGACTGACAGGAGGTTTGGTGCTCAGGGTCGGACGCTTGTTTATCCAACTCCCTAAAATCCTCAGTGAGTTCAGTCACACATGATCAAGTGCTGAAAGTAATTTGCATTTTCATGCACTGCAAAGTTTGCATCGTCAGACAGTGTTGTTCTCGCCTGCCTGGAGGTTTTCAAAAGTAGAACAGCAGAGATTAATACATTATAGTTGTCGACTATTAAATTAATCACAAATCTTTTTGATTAAGGATTAATCAGAGACATGTTTTAAAGGGGAACAAAAAGGTCAAAATTTGATTCATTGAGAGATTTATCGACAATGAAAGCAATCATCAGATGCAACTTTAGTAACTTTGTGTGTAGCACACTTAGTAAAATATGAACAAAAATGTTTTTTTAAACCTTCGTGGTGAGGTTTACAGGTTGAACTTCTGCATCAAAGCCCAGCTGATACATTGGTATGACATTGGCTGATTATATGTATATGAGATACATATATCAATGTATATGTACTTTAGTAATTGTTTCAATGGCACAGAGAAGCTTATTTTTCTAAAACAACAAGTAAAATAAAGGGCATTATGAAATAAATACATTGCGTAAAATATAATAAATCAACAATTTGTGAAATAATTGTTGGTGGAAATATTAAAACTCAACTCATTCATTCATAGTAACTGGATATATTTTATTCCAAATTACCCTTTTCTAAAGTCTATTTTTTATTCAACTAATATCGATATCCGCCAGGCTCTAATCTGCACTTGTCGTAAACTGATCTTGTTTCTTATCGCCAAATAGAAAGACGGGATAAACACAGCATGGTTTGCTTGTTTTTGTTGGTTATTGTATGTATATCATAGCTGTATCATCAATTGTTTTTTGGAGTTGGTTATTATGTTAAAATTATTACAAATTAAAATGACAAAAAACAATGAGAGGTTATCAGTCGGACTGTAATGGGCTCTAATTTTGTTTTTACAACAATGCCTTTTTTGTTTTTTATGTTTTTATCTTCATATTCATTAATCTGAGAGCTCTACAGGGGTAAAATCTTATAAATTAATGAAAAGTGATGTCACTTAAGTCCTTGTCATTAGGGCCTGGTTTTGGTAAAAAAAAGCGTGGAGTAAAATAAAAAACAACCTTTAAAAAGCTGTCCATTGTAAGATAGACAGTGTCAGATCTGTGCAATTCTGAATCAGTGGAGTACTCTTTTAATATCAGTATACAAAAAAACGATCCAGTGTTATCAAGCAGCCTGCTGATTCAACAAGAATAAAGTGTTACATAACGACCCTGGAGTCACAGCGTACTGAAGAGCACTGTGGTTTCATGAGTAAATGCAGCTTCTGTTGGATGATTTCAGCGTTCATGGTCCGCAGGAACTCAGTCAGTCCTCCTGTGAGCAGTTCCTCCATGGGAACAAACTGCAGCACCTGGCTGTCACACCCAGACGGCAGATTTTTAGCCTCCTCTCCTCTGAACAGCTGATGGACGTCAGTGAGAACAGGGAGTATTCGTGCGGCAGCTTCGGGGCAGAAGCCCGCACACACAAGCAGCGCCCCGACTACGCCTGAAGGGGACGGACACCTGAACGTGACCGAGTGAAAACACACATGCAGGCAGAGCACAACAGCTGCTGTGACACGGGTGAGGGCAGAAAACACAGGCAGCAGCAGGGCGTCCCCTGAGCTCAGGGTCTGCAGGGAAAACACAACACAGCCCAAGAGCTGCTGCTGGTACAGCGGCTCCCCGTCGTGCAGCGTGATGCAGCCTCTTTCAGGAGCTAAAGGCTCTGCAGAAAACGTTAAGACTAAATCCTTCAGTTGGCTTTCACAGCCGCCCCACACTGAGCCGCTGCCAAACACCAGACACTGCCTCTGCTTTTTGTTCCCATCACTGTCAGCTGCACAAAGACGTGCAACATCCGACAAGATAGAGGCCGAGCAAACCACAAGACAGGACTCACAGGGAGGTGTACGAGTCCAGTCCACTGCTGAGTCCATCAGGGCTTCATTCAAGTGGTTTAACAACTCTCCTTCACAGAACGGAGAGTTTCTGACCGCAGGCAGTGCAGCCCCGACGATAACATACCATGAGTCCATGTGACACTCGGACAGGGGTCCTTCCAGCACGCAGCCGGTCCCTCCGGCCTCAGCCCGGTGTCTCTGCACCCAGGTGGCATGGCAACCTCTCTCGATGCGCTCCCTCCAGCTCAGGGTCTGCAACTCCCTGCGCTCGTTGAAGGAGCCTGTTTGCTTCTTCTGTCCCAGGGGTCGTCCCGCTGAGACGCTGCAACAGGCGGGACTCACCGTGTTACGAGAGATCCATCGGCTCCGCTGAAGGAAGCTCACCTGCACACAGAGACAGCCCATCAAGTTCAGTTTTAGACCTTTTGAAAGCTTTTACTGAACGCCACTTATTAATACATTATACTTCCATTACTGTACGAACCAAGCAATTAATATCTATAATGTACTGATTAAAGGCTAATTAATTTTTAATCAGAGGCTTTCTATCTACTGAAGACGTTAAAATGGAGCAGAGGGTTTTACATGGATGCTACTTCTGAACTTCTGATCTGTTCAGGTCTTGTTTTCTTTGAGGTTTGGGTTTAGTTGTGTTAAATCTGTTCAAGTCAGTTAAGGATTTTTTAACACCCATGAAGACTTTACACTGCAGTGCAGTAGTTTTGGCCGTATTTCTTATTAGGAAAATACATTTATAAGAACTTAAAATTTGACTGACTTTGAAACCCAAAAGCTTCATTTTGGTGCCAATGTAGATGAAAGGTCTCCTAAAATAATATTCTATAGGTTTCATTTAGATCCATGTTTGTTAAGTTACTCTATTGCTGAATGAGGTAACACACTGATGATCGCCCAGTGATGAAAGTTGTAGCATTCGTATATTTGCTGTATTAGGAACTGGGTAACTGTGGCCACATTCCCTGAAAAAATGCTATATTATATTACTGCTTATGCAAACCAAACATCTCCTGCTGCTGCAGCTTCAGTGTACCCTCTGAACACTATCAGAAAGAAAATGTGAAAGATTAAAATTAAAATTTCAAGTATTACAGCAGCAAAGTGGAGCAGCAAAAAATATATATATATATATAATAGAAATATAAGAGGTATTAGCAAATAAACAAGTACAAATAAAAAGTATTAACACTTTATAAACAGGCATTATCATCAGAATTTGAAGTTTCCGACAGTCCTTGAATGGATCATCACCTCTTAAAGTTTCCGTTGGAAAAAGTGACCAAAACCAAGCTTTAAAAAATTGTGGTATTTCTTGCAAAATCTATTATTCTACATGATTGTGTTGATTCCACAGAGCTGCAGGACTTATATATTGCAGTGAAATACAAGGCCACAGTCAGTAAAATGTAAAAAGAGCAAAAACACCTTGAAAGGGCTTGTAGGGGTTCAGAGGGTTAGAAGCATTTCCCTATCGAAACAAGTTGTCACAGGAAATGCAAAGTGTTTGTCAGTGAGCAAGATACAGATCCCTGCTGTTCATCAAACATGCTACAAATCAAGACAAGGTCATCTTTTGATGGTGGATTAGTTTGAAATACTGCAGGGAGTAATGCAGCGATATGAGGGGCTGCACACCTCCAACTTTTCAGTGAGGTGACCAACTACTTTGACTTCAGCTGACTCACGCTCTGTGCAGCATTAAATCAGATCACAGTTGCTCACAGATTGATGGGAAAAGGCTAATTATTGTCCTTAGGGCTGCAATTAACCATTATTTTCATTATCAAGCAATCTGCAAATGATTTTCTCAATTCATGAATTAATCATTTGGTCTATATAATGACAGGAAATAAATAAATATACCCATCGCAGTTTCCTCAAGTCCTAGTTAATGGCCCAGCTCTAATTACTTGACTTCTTTATTAAAACTGTAATGGTTTATTTTGCTGCTTTTCTGCAACCAGTAGTATTACACTGACTTGGTATAAATTGCACCAGTAAAGGATTACCACTTTCAAAGCTCAGGAAAAAAGGTAATGTGAAAATCTACAATTCCACAACAACTGGGCAAACTCCATCTGCAGATGAAGACCATGTGATATGATCAAAAGCTCTGTAACACACATATATATATATATATATATGGCAAGTTCCTGGTGTGTGCAGGCATCCTACCTGGAAGCGATGCAGGTATTCCTGAGCCGTGCAGTCCCTGATGAGGTCGAGCCGCTGCCTCTGCTCGCTGCTCATTCCTTCAAACAGTCGCAGGTTTTCTGTGATCGTCTCCACCTGCAGCGTGTGGAAGTACGAGCACACTTCTTCGTGCTGTTTCAGGAACGACTCTGGGATAAGTGAGTTCGGGAAAAGTGCCTCTCGGTCGGCCAGATGTGGTCCGTAGTTACGTATCAGTTTGGAGAGCAGCGGCCTCAAAGCCTCTTTACTGTCAAAGTTCAGACACACGACATAAACCTCAGAGTTTCCTGATTTGCTGGTGGCTGGTTTGAAGACATTCACCGAGCTGAAGCAGCAGTTCAGCAGGTAGAGGAGGCAGACGGAGGAGTGTTCATACAGGGTGAACATCTTCAGCACGAAGGAGCCGCCGGGGCTCAGCAGCAGCAGTGCAGCGGTGACCTCGCAGTAATGCAGCGACGCCACCAGCGCCTCCTGCTCATCTGGGTTCTCCTGACAGTCAAAACTGCCATCCGCCGTCACCAAATCAACTCTACGCATGTTCGCCACGAACGCCTGCAGCTCCAGCAAATGTTTCTGGATCATGATGTTGCCCGTGTTGTCCGAGCCAAAAAACCACCAGGGCAGCGTGTTGGCGATCAAACGATCATCTGCGATGGTCGTGCTGCCACCGTTAGCCTCGTGGTATGGGTTGAGAGTGTTGGCGGCCCAGCTCCAGTCGCAGTAGCGTGTGGACTCGCTGGTTTTGATGTAGTGGTTCAGAGCGGTTATGAAGGCCCCTGGAGCTTCACACAGGTGGACTGTGTTGAGTTCTCCATTCTGAAGCGCCTCCTCTGGAAGAAGGTTAAAGGTTCCCAGGATCTCAGAGAACTTGCACCAGGCCTGAGTGCAGATCTCTGCGTTTGCAGCGGACCGCACGGTGGCGATCACCTTCCCGGCTCGATTGGTGGAGTTGGTGTGCTGATGCCAGACCTGGACGTTCTTGTCACTGAGCTGGTTCTTTACATCATTCAGCGATGCCTTCAGGGCCTGCAGCCGGCCGTGTTGCTCCGCAGAGTGTCTGAGGGCGACGTTTGGGTCGGGGATGCACCACTCCCCGTTGGAAGGTTTCACATAGGTTCTAACTTTACTGAAGAGGCCATGAATCTCAGTCAGTGTCTCGGCGTCAAACGCCACCATGTTGTTGAAATGCTTCAGCTTGCCAACCTTCCGCCTGGTCCCATTGCCTGAGCTCATCCTCCACACCTGTAGAAGGACAACAGCAGTTAAAAATGCTCTGATTAAAAACTGGAAGTGTTTCCCCTTCCATAATACTGAGCGGCTAACAATGAATTATTGATTATATTCACTTGTATCTAATAATACATAAATATAAAGATATTTGACAGAAAGACCAACTGTAAAAACAGGCATTATCGTCAGATTTTAACTTTCTTACAGTCCTTGAAGGGATCATAGGATAAGGTAGTTCTTGTAACCAAAACCAAGCTTAAAATTATGATATTTCTGTCAAAATAACTTTATTCTACATGATGTCAAAAAAATAAACTGTTTGGAATAACCAGATCTGGTTAAAAACATTGAATTCTGCTCCTCAGCGACACTGTGAAGCCATGATTGATTCTGCTGAGACGAACGGTCACGTGACAAATATTCACTGAAAATCTGTTTACACAGAGCAGAGAAAAATCGGAAAAATTCAACATTTTTCATCACTTATGTCGTAACTGTGTAAATCTGCACAAAATACATTTTTGAGTTGTTCCCACTTCTTGCCATGATTGTGCTGATTCCAGAGAGCTGCAGGACTTATATATAGAGAGAGATTTATTTGTTTCATTGTAGCATTGGGAGTTGCAAGACAAACTTCCATGAAATAAGAGTATATACAAAATACACACAGAATAGGAAATAATTACATTACATATGTTACAGATTCCACTAAATTGTGGAGGAAATGACTTAAGACGACTGTTTTTTAAGCTGCATCACTAAGACGTAACTTTATTCAAAGAACATTAACAATCATCTTGATGTTTATCTTACTTATTAGCTATTAGTTAATTAAAATGTGTAGCATGAATCAACCCACCCATCCATCTGCACCACCTCCCCAGTCCTCACCCCCCTCCAAAACAGCTGATAGCAGCATCATCCACTTTGTGTTTTGATCCGATCCAGCAGACTGTTCAGAGTTTATGCGACCTGCTTACATGGCACAGGCTGAGCCAATCTTAAAACAGTGAGCACAACATTTCACTGTGAATTATAGCGACACTCGGCTCTGCAACCCTTCATTTTTTTTCCACATGCATGAGCGGTGTTGAATTACTAATGTCGACTCATTATGATGTGGCGCCCTCAGGCAACAGGGCAGACTGTAAATACTCGTGATTACCTCACAGGCCAGAGCTTCGTCCAGAATAACAAGTGATTTTCTACATCACTGCCACAATGCACAGTCTCTTCTAATTAGCCTTGAAAATAATACAACCGGGTCGACACTGGCATATTTTATTAACACTTTCATATGAGGACTATGACGGTCCAAGTTAGATTTAAGGATTTGTTGCAGCATTGTGAAAACCAGCATCCCAAAATATTAGTGAAGAGGATGTCATGGATGGGAATACATTTACACTGTTTTGGCTGACTCCGTTATTCAGCCACAAATGTGGCTGAGAGAAAGGTCGAGACATCCACAAAAAAGATGGTGAATTTTCCCTTTAACCCTCTGAACCACAAACCCTTTCAGGACGTTTTTTGCTTTTTTTTGGCTTTGTATTTCACTGCAATATACAAGTCATGCACTTCTACAGAAACAGCCTAATCATGGCTTGAAGTGACAAATACTTAAAAATGTCCTTAAGTTAAATTATAAAAAAATAAAGGTGAATGGTGAAAGGTAGAAAAAAGGAATTTCTCTGATATTTCTTTTTAATTGGAATAATTATATATATATATATATATATATATATATATATATATATATATATATATAACACTTTTCCAAGTGTCACAAATATTGGGAAAAAAATTGGGGCTCCACAGACTATTTAAGCCTGACTTATATCAGACTACTTAAAATGCAAATAGTCTCCATGAACTATTTGCATTTTTACAACCTCTACTTGCAGCCTCTCCTGTCCTCTCCTCTCTGCTCTGTGTAAACAGCCTGCAGTTCTGTCGGATTTTTGGTGAATATTTGTCACGTGAACGTTCGTCTCAGCAGAATCAATCATGGCTTCACAGTGTCGCTGAGGAGCAGAATGTAATGTTTTGAACAGGATCTAGTTTTTCCAAAGGGTTTATTTTTGGCGACATTTTAAATGAGACATGTAGAATAAAGTTAGCACAGAGATAAACATTTTAAGCTTTCTTTTGTATATTTTTTTCTGATGGAGACTTTCAGAACCTATGATCCCTTCAAGGACTGTCGGAAAATTCTAATTTCAACAATAATGCCTGTTTATATAGTTTCTTTCAAGGATAAACAGTGTATTTTTGGCAATTGTTTAAAGAAAACGTATGTTTAATATGTGGGGTTCAGAGGCTTAAGAAGAAGGATAATTTACATGTTTTATTTATTGTGCACAGTCTTGCTGAGACAGGAGGATGGAGCTTCAAAAACTATAGTCAGGTCACTCTGTGCTGTAAGACCTTTAGCTGGACCGTCACAGTGTCCAAAAAAAGATTTTTTAACAATTCAAGTAATTATTGAGCAATTTCTAATTCATGACATGAAAATAATTTACAGTCAGAATCAAATTAACCCAGAGCTAATCCTCGGCTCGTGTGCACATGATTTAGATGACAACACCGCGCAGGGGAGCGGATTTCTGGGTCATTTCTTGATTAGTCTGCAGTGACTCAGTGATGAATGGCAGTATGTGGTATAAAGCGAATAGCAGCACATTCATCAATTATTTCTCATCAATCATAATGTTAAGCACCGCCTGTGTGTATGAAAGTCATCAGCTCTGTGCTGTGTTTGTTCAGCTGCTGTTCACATAAACTAACAAGAAAAACAGCTTGACGTTACTGTTTGATCCATACAGGAGATTGAGAAGGTGATAAAGAGACTTGACATAAAGTTACATTCAGCGGAAATTAATTAGATCTGATTTTATCGTCTCAGATGTGCTGTAAGACTATAAAGAACCCTGAAGGCCTCTGCAGCTGCAGTAAATACAAGCTGAAAGTAAAAAACATATGGACACAAGCTGAGCATCAGTTTAATGCCTGCCAGCTATTGAAAAATAATGAGGTAAAGTATGTACGAATACAATCAGCCAATCAAAAATGAAAAACTTTTTAAATTAAACTATAAAAACAGGCATTATCATCACAGGCAAAGCAAAGGTTAAAATTGTGTCAAAATCAGTTAATAGTGCTTATTATCTACATGTCACATTTAAAACGTCACCAAAAATAAACCGTTTGAAATAACTAGATCCTGTTAAAACGTTAAATTCTGCGCCCCTCAGCAACACTGTGAAGCCATGATTGATTCTGCTGGGACGAACGGCCATGTGACAAATATTCACTGAAGATCTGATTACACAGAGCTGAGAGGAGAGGACAGAAGAGGTTGTAAAAATACAAATAATTCAATATGTATGTGGAGACGCCCTTTTTTCCCCAACATTCGGGACACTTGTGAGCACTTGGGAAAGTGTTGTATATAAAGATACAATTATAGTCCAATTAAAACAATAATAATTTATCAAAAAAAATAAACCTGTGTTTTCCCTATTTATATGATTTATGTCATTAAAACTGTGTTATAATGCACAAAAGACAGGTTGTTTGTGTGTGTGTGTGTATATATATATATATATATATATATATATATATATATATATATATATATAAATGCCCTGGACCCGCTTGTAATCACTAATAATATTGAACTTCACCCACCTTGAGTGATGGTGTAGTTATAAAACAGATTAAGACATTACGTTTCGCCACCAATCGGGCACTTGAAATGGAAAATTCTGGCAACAACAACAGGACGTGGGCTGTTTTATTTCCCTTTAAAGCAGAATATTTGTCTATTTCCTAAATAGTCAAAACCTTTTGTTGCACATTGAACTGAAACAGGATTAATGCTGCGAGGTATTCAGTGATTAACTTTACTTTGGGGCTGTGAGGAAACTGAAAATACGTGTGTGTGATAAATGTTTTAACACAAAGTTGAAGCTGAATGGGACGCTTCCTGCGGGCGCAGCGCTCGTCGAGTCGAGTCTCCTAACAGCCGCAGTCAGATATTTTTCTGTCACACTTCGCTGTCCGAAGTCTCTCAGACATGAATGCTTAGAGTGTGAGCTTCTGTCTGTTGAAAACACCCTGAAAACACTGAACACAAACTCACCGGATTGAAGCTGCTGCCAGCAGACGGAAACACGCTGCCACGTGACTCAAGACTCCACTGCGCATGCGAATACAGAGAGGGCGGGGCTTCTTTTAAAGAAGTATGACCCTTTTTTAAATCCTCTGAACCCCAAGTCCTCTTTTTTAACATTTTACTCACTGTGGCCGTGTATTTCACTGCAAAAAAGTCCCGCAGCTCTGTGAAATCAGCACAATCATGGCTAGAAGTTGAAACAACTCAAAAATATATTCTGTGCAGTATAAAACAGTTGTAATCACATAAAATCACAACAAAACAAAATTTGCATTTCTCTGCTTATTAAAAAAAGGAATACAATGGAATGTATGTATACAAAACTTTCCAAGTAGTGGGTCGGATTAGCTGAACAATCGTTCATTTTGTGATAAAAGCATCAAATTTGGTACACTCATTGCTGAATACATGTTTAATGAATCTGGATATTGGGCCATCGCAAAAAAAAATTCTGATGGCTGTGGCCGCCGGTGGTTACTGGCGTGGAATGCTTTGCCTACCCTACAGCTGCTGTTTCATGTTTTCAGCACCACAAATATAATTTAGAGACATGTTAAAGTGACAAAAGCTTTATTACAGTCTAATAGAAAAGAACATTAACTTTGTATAACATTTTATTAGGTCTTGATATTCCCATTCACAGGCTACGCCCTCCTCTTTGGCTTGTATTCTTCTGTTAGTGGAGCGGCTAAGTGATATAATCTTTCAGTTTATGATACAAGCGTGAAAATTGGCATGAACACTCTCCATGGGTCACTTGACAAGAAAATTGTCTGAGACATTTAAAATTTTAAGATGGTGGCCATTTTTCAAGATGGCCGACACCCAAGTGGAGCGGTTAAGTGATATAATGGTTTATTTGTGTGATACAAGCATACAAATTGGCATGAGCAGTCTCTGTTGGTCACTTGACAATAACCCACCCACAGTTACTTGAAATTCCAAGATGGCGGCCATTTTTCAAGATGGCCGACACTTTAGTGGAGCAATTGAATGATATAATGGTTTATTTGGTGACACAAGCATAAAAATTGGCATGAGCAGTCTCCATGGGTCACTTAACAAAAAAATTGTCCGAGACATTTGAAATTGTAAGATGGCGGCCATTTTTCAAGATGGCCGACACCTTAGTGGCGCAATTCAATTATATAATGGTTTATTTGGTGATACAAGCATAAAAATTGTCACTTGACAATAAGCAACGCACAGTTACTTGAAATTCCAAGATAGCGGCCATTTTTCAAGATGGCCGACACCTTAGTGGAGCAGTTAAGTGATACAATGGTTTATTGGGTGATATACGCATAAAAACTGGCATGAGCAGTACCTGTGGGTCACTTGACAATAAGCCAGCCACAGCTACTGGAAATTTCAAGGCGGCAATTCTTTTTTTCAGGATGACTGCCGCCTGCCATGTGCACCTTTAAATTATGAATTTCCTCATAGAAATGTATTGGGTTCCTCAAGAGAGGTTGTTTGACTGTGCTTTGTCTGACTCCTTGCCCACGACCTGTCCAGTTTGGTAAAACCTGACAGGAGTTCCCTCCCACCGGCGTAGCTCTCCGGGTTCACTGAGGTACACAGGCTCCCTTACCATGAGGGCTTTTTTAAATACTTTTTTAAAGTACTTTTTTTTATAACTAACCATTACTACTGCCATTAAACATGCCAAATAAATACTCAGGGGTGGGGAAACACAGTTGTGGTGCTGAACGGACAG
Source organism: Centropristis striata (assembly GCF_030273125.1). Classification (NCBI taxonomy): domain Eukaryota; kingdom Metazoa; phylum Chordata; class Actinopteri; order Perciformes; family Serranidae; genus Centropristis; species Centropristis striata. Next base: position 28,028,435 of record NC_081518.1, read on the forward strand.
TGCTCCAAAATAATAATTGAGCAATGGTTAATACTGAATGGCAATAATGACAGATCCAGAGGCAACAGCAGCTCTGGCTGACACGGAACCATGACAAACAGTATCTGAAACTATACTAGGGCACTAAACTGAAAATGTGAAAGCAATGTTACAAAGTAAAAACTGAACATGTCACAGTAATAGGCTGGTGACAAAATAGAACATAATGCGCCGATGTGGCGAGGGGAAGCCGAGCCATAGGCCTACACTTGAAAACACAAAGGACAACAAGGAATAACACTGGCAAAAGAAACAAGCAAATAAGTTCTAGCAGGGGCAATACATAGGCATGTGCAACTGAGTCCATATCTGTAGCACTTACACTTTCCAGTACAAGCCTTGGTGCACCCACATTTTGTCAACTCCCAACAACTCTCCACAATAGGTGGAAGTGGAGTCCAGAAGACTTTCCACTCCTTGTCCTGTTTACCCATCCCCAGTCGGACGGGCTTGGCATTTGTGGATGTCTCTCTTCAATGCCTGTCCCACACATATCCAGCCTCATAAGAGGTCTGGGATCTTCTTGACCTCTTGACATGGATATCTTTGGTATCTTTAGTGTCTTTAGCAGCAGTAGATGCTCTCTTTTGGGCCCTTTCCAGCTGTGTGTTGTTGAACATAAGTTTACAGCTTGAATGATATTTTGCTCTGTTTCTTGTCAATGTGCCATCACCTTCATCTAGTCGGGTTGGACTACGTAAGATAGGCAGAGCATTAATTTTATGAAATAATGGAACATTTCTTGCAATGGTATTATAACCAGTATGATCTTGGTGTCCTGCTGTTTGTTTTCTCAACTGTTATGAAGGCCTCTGCAATGTCTGCAGCAAATTCAAAGGCAGAGGCCGAGGGTTTATCCTTTTACCACCTTTTAATAAGCACTTTGATGTATGGGATACAACTAAGTTCATGCCTTAACCCTACACTTAGTCCAATCGTTCATCCAATGCCATTTTTACCCTGTACGATCTGCACACCACCCGGTTAACTCAAACTACTCAGAGAGTTGTCGTTTCTTCTTTGACTAACTTTACAATTGGCTGACACTGAACCCCACTCTGAGTTTAACAGCAGTCATATATCACCAGTGTGCCCTGGTAGTGCAGATACTCACTCTTGTCTAATCTGACCCATGGAGACTGCTCATGCCAATTTTTATGCTTGTATCACCAAATAAACCATTATACAATTTAATTGCTCCACTAAGGTGTCGGCCATCTTGAAAAATGGCCGCCATCTTGGAATTTCAAGTAACTGTGGGTGGGCTATTGTCAAGTGACCCACAGATACTGCTCATGCCAATTTGTATGCTTGTATCACCAAATAAACCATTATATCATTCAATTGCTCCACTAAGGTATCGGCCATCTTGAAAAATGGCCGCCATCTTGGAATTTGCGATGGCCTAATATACAGATTTGTTTGAAACAAATCCACCAACACATCCACCAAATTGTGTGCTTCTATCACAAAATAAACAATTCTTGTGATTTATTGAGCTAATCCGCCCCACAGGGGATGCACATTTTTGGGGGGTGCTACCCACACGTTTAGCCCCGTTGCTCATTCCATGAATGCACGATCCTTACAAGCTGTACCTCGTTGTAAAGGTAACTAATCAGGCTTTCCAAAAATATACAATTCATCACCAGTTGGTATTATTAAAAGGGCAGTTTTTATTCATCATTGATTTATTCGTATAACAAATGCCTGCCACGGCCACTAGGGGGCGCTTTTGAGGTGGCCCAATATCCAGATTTGTTTGAAACATATTCACCAACACATCTACCAAATTTCATGCTTTTATCACAAAGTTGATAGTTGTAAAATATTGAGCTAATCCGCCCCACTAAAGTGCCCACAAGCATCACGAATATTGGGGAAAATAGGGGCATCTCCACATGCTATACATATTGAACTATTTGCATGTTTACAACCTTTCCTCTCTGCTCTGTGTAAACAACCTGCACTTCTGTCTGATTTTAAGTGAATATTTCTGTAACTATAAACCACAAATGTCTGGGTTTCAGTTGCATCTCTCACTCCCTTATTTTATCGCTCTGCTATTATGCATATGCATTCTTGCAACCTCTCCTGTCCTCTCGTCTCAGCTCTGTGTAAACAGATTTTCAGTGAATATTTGTCACTTGACCGTCCGTCTCAGCAGAATCAACCAATTCACAGTGTCACTGAGGATTGCAGAATTTAAGGTTTTTAACAGGATCTATTTATTCTTCACGGTTTATTTTTGGCAATATTTTAAATGAGACATGTAGAATGAAGTGATTTTGACAGAAATATCACAATTTAGATTCATTTTGGTTACTTTTTGTAACAGAAACTTTCTGAACCTATAATCCATCCAAGGACTTTCGGAAAGTTCAAAGAAATATGGTGGATCTTTGGTGATCTTTCAAAGAAAACATACATTTCACATAAGCACCTTGTAACTTTGTTTTGAAAGGTGCTATACAAATAAAGGTATTATTTTTTATTATTATTATTATTTTTATTATTATTTCAAACTGGGTTCAGAGAGTTAATGTGATTATAAATTAATGCTACCTAAATAACGTCAAACACTTTTTTTACCAAAAGTAAAAGTAGTCATTCTGCAGATAATGCGATTGGAATAGGATTTTCGCTGGCATGTATGACAAGACAACGCATGTGCACATGCTCCGAACGCACTGAGTGTTGCAGCTGCTTCTGCTAATTTTAATGACTTTATATTCTGACTTTTATGTTCCATGCTACCCTTATACTCTCACAAGATGGTTGAGGTCCGGCATTGACCTTGAATGTTTCAGGTCAGGGGTGCATTCCAACACCTACACTACCACACAATTTAGTACGCCAGAAAAAGATTTAGCACATCCCAATACATAGTATGTCAAATGCAGTATGCCAGAAATACAGGATGTCCTACTGCATCTGGTTATGTTTTGCAGCCTGCCTGCCAGGAGCTTTTCTGGCTCCTCTGACCCACAATCCTCTGCACTTTCAGCAAAATTCAGCTTTGTCTTTTTAAAAGACGTAGCTGTCTTGGATGTTTGAAAGGATGATGATTTAAGATGAAATAACAGAACAATAAGCTCAATTTATGAGCTTGTTATCTTTTCAAATCTTAACCAGAAGGCTCATTCATCCCCTGAACATTTCGATTTGGTAGATTATAACTGATAATAGCCCTGTGGACTTCAGTCTGATTCAACATGCACATACAATTTATAGCAAAATAAGAGAGTATAAAGGTGTGTTTAAGTGTGTAAACTTTCATTTTGTGGGTGAACACAGAAGAATTTGACCCCTGACCTTTGAATACACAGTTTGATCCTCTATTCTCCAGGATTTGCGTGTGTGTGCATCTTTCCAGCCAGATTATCCGCAGCGAACTGATCTGTGTCATCGTGTTATATAATTATTAGAGCTCTGCAATGTGAGCTGATGAGCACTGACTTTTGAAAGATTTGTTTTGGTGCCGTTTTTGAATGCACTCTACGGACTGCATTCACTCTCCTGCACTCCCGATATATACCTCACATAGATCACATATGCTTCTCATGAAAACATAATTCGGGCTTTAATAAGAAATATGTGACGGAGAAGAAAAAGCAGGACACTCACAGAAGGAGGCTCATACATAAATGATGCACCTTTGGGATTTCCAGGTGCAATTAGGATTTCTAAAAAGCGGTGGGTGTAAACATTTTGTTGTCCAGTTTACTGGAACAGTGGCATCTAATGTGGAGTTATCTTTCTATTTATATCCTAATGCTCCAACAGGGCTGTCCAGATGCAGATGGAGGACGGCAGCTCACTCAGGCAGGTGGGAGAGGAGAAAGTAGTTTCTTTTTGAAATTTCCAGTCTAAAAACACAATAAGGTTGTTGTATCACAAGCCTCTAAACTGACTTCAGCATCACCCTGTCACGCCCCCTAAGAGTATTTAGGTCAGCCCTTCAGGCCCGTGACTTCCCTCCCTCAAACCACCAGCAAGAACAAAGAGAGGAAGGATGTTAGTTATTTTAGACTGTTTTTTGTTTTTTTTACCTTATAATACTTAATTTGGTTGATTGATATGGCATTTCACTAACAAAGACCACGGCCAATAAGGATTTGGGTTTGTGGAGAGTTGGGATGGTGTAGGAGGGGAGGATCAAGGTACTGGATTAAAGGATGAGGGTAGGAGGAGAGAGGGTTGAGGGTCGATGGGAGAAGGGAAGATGAGGCAAAGGGATGTGGGGAAACGTTGGAGGAAACCAAGGGAGGCGAGAATCTGAGTCTGGGAGCCTTCTCTTGAGGCGCGATTTCATTAGGTACTTTTCCCTCTAGTGAGCCGCTTTGGGTGTGGCTTGGGAGAGAGGATCCGCCCAACTTCAGCTCAGGTAGCGGCTCAGAAAGTACCTGCCTCAGATAGATAGTTTTCTGAGCCGCTACTAACTAGTTGACGCTGACTGGATACGGTTACGGATATGACGTGAGTAGAACTCGACACAACCACAACATAACAGCACCATTTTTAAAAGAAATAAGCATAGCAGAGTGAGACGAGAGAATCGAGAACAAGAAACCAAAGAAGAGAAGATGATGGACAAAGGAAAAAGAAAGACCCCCGACAAGTCGGTCTGTTGTCAGTGTTGCGTCACTGACGTCACGGTCAAAATTGTCGCTGAACAATCACATAAGTGTCACAATAATATTTACATCACATTCGAACTCCGTTGGTTAGCCACTACAAAAGTACCTGTATGGTAAGAGAGGGCGAGGGGAACTAAGTGGGCGGAGCCAAAACACCCAGCCGCTTTCCAAAAACTACTCAAAAAGTACTCAGTGGGAACATGCCTTTTGAACGTGCCCCCAGTGGTTCCTGTAATCAAACAGAAAGAATGGAGAGCTAAAAGGAAGAAGAAAAAGGTGATTTGGTGTATCAGCGGTGCTTGTGCAGAAGTGGGATGTGTTTGAGGCATGGTCTTCGTTCCTGAACTTTGTTTAATAAACTACATGTATTGTTTGAAAGTAATTGTTTTTTGCTTCGTTATACTCGGTCGCCAATAAAGTTAGTTTTGGGTACTTTTTGTGACAGAAACTTTTGGAACCTATGATCCATTCAAGGACTGTCGGGAAGTTAAAATTCTATATGATAATGCCTGTTTTTACAATTTCTTTCTGCTATACACGATATTGTCTTTTTTCATATAAAACATACATTTCACTCCGGGTTAAGAGGGTTAATGTGCTGTGCATGTCAAACACTTGAAAGTTCATTTCACATTCATACTTTACACTTTTATTACCATTTCAGGTAATAAAGTAATTTTTTTTATACTTAAAGTACTCTGTCACAAGTAAAAGTCCTGCAAAATTAAATAAAGTAAATGGAGATTTGGGGAGAGGGATAGAGGGGAAGGCGATGAATCAGGTGTGCTTAAGTAGCCTGCTTGTGCGGAAGTGGTATTTTGTTTTCGTCGCACATGAAGTTGGAATAATTTGGTTTTGTTTTCAGACAGAATCCTGGTAATTGTGGTTTCATTTTCTTTGTGATATGTTTGGAAGAGCTTAATTAATGGAAAAAGGTAAACAAATATTTTATTCCAATTTTATGGGTGACCGTGTACTGGATTCCTGAGTTTATTCCTGTTGTTGGAGTAAAAGAAAACCCACAGTATGGATGCATTAATGAAGTTGAAAGTGTAACCTAATTTTTATCATAATTATCATTTGTTTGATATTATTCAGATCAGTGATATTTTCTTTTCACATTTCTTGGAAGAGAAGAAATCATCCATCACTCATCCATCCACCTATTCCAAACTGCATTTATCTTCAATAAACTGTTGGAATCTTGCATCCTGTGTTTAAATGTGCACCACATCAGATGATCTGTGAGCCACGTCACCACAAACTGTGTTGTTTATTCAAATGTTAATCCTATAGCATGCATGAAAACTTTAGTTTGCATATCAACTGCTGAAAGGGACTAATAGATTCAGCATGTTTCTGCAGCTCTATCAACAAGGGCTGACCTTAAGATTGGTGGACAATCCGAGCTCAGAGTTTACAGTATTAAAATCAAGTGCAACAGCACAGCATATATATCACAAGTGATGGTGAAGAGATTGGGGGTTTTAAAGGTCGTGTGTGACTCTGAAAAAAATAAATGTGCTCTGCAAATGGGAAGAGGGACAGACAGCATCCAGAGTAGTATATTATTCCTAAAGGGCAGCCGCTCTTCAGCTCCCTCAGGTCTCCACTAACAAACCAGCAGACTGACGCAGCGTCCTGAAACCTACTTCAACACTGTAACACAGTACACACAAACAGACATTTATCTGCGGCTGCATTTGTGGATTTTGTACATGTGGAAAGCTCTTCTGCCTCTTTTTTTTTTTTAAAGGAATAGCACAAACTGAAGCTTGCTTGATTTGGTTATTTTTTTTCTGCCCAGAACACACCAAAGCTTAGAAACCACCAAAGATATGTATTGTACAACAATCATACAGTACATGAACCATAATCCATGGACATTCATGGTTCCCAGTTTGTGTACACTATTAAACAATTTCGTTAAAAACTGATTGTAAAATGGTAAAAAATAAAATAAAATAAAAAATAAAATAAAAAGACATTTGTTTGGTGTTTTTATTTGGTGTTATTTTGTTTTGCTAGAAGAAATAAAAATAGCAATAATGATAATAATTCTTATTCTAATAATAATAATAATAATAATAATAATAATAATAGTAATAATAATAATAATAATAAACAACTGTAAGTTATGTTACAGATAATTGTATATAATTTCTTTAAAAATAGGGATAATATATAACAAATATCTGTGTTTAAATATATATAAATATATCTGCAGAAAAGTTTATTTTATTTTTTTAATATGACGATGAGTTTTTGATAACTTTGGTAAAAATTTAAAACCTTTTTTTAAAAATCAAATTTAAAGTTTTATTGTAAAGAAAAAACAGAAATATATTATATGATGTGTATTTTTTGTGTTTTTACATAGAATTCACTATAATTCGACCTGCATGCTTGTAATGTCAGGGGTGAGAAGTATGTCCACCAAATCCAGAGACTCTGAATTTCATATGTACCGCCACAGATTTTGTAACTAGATTAAAAAGAACAAAAGTCACTGTGGTAATCTTCTTTTTTTTTTAAAGATGAAGATGCTGCATTCATCACGTCACTGTGTTACTTTAACTGGATGGAAAGATAAAGGAAAGTGGGCGAATGATGGGGAGAATAAATGTATCATGCAGCTGTTTTTCTGTTCTTCATTGTTATTCATGGGATCATCTGTAAACACGTTGATGGGATTAATTCTGAATCGTGATTTTTCCAGCACATACACCACATCTAACCACTGGAGTTAATGTAATTAGTCGAGTTTCCTGAGCTTTTTTGGTCTGACAATCCTCTTATGTTCAGTTTCAACGGGTTTCTGTTGAGTCTCACACTCTGTGTGATTTTTGCTCTTTGATTTGAAAAGGAAACACACCATCAACTATATCACATATCTGCCAATCTAATAAGATATGATCAGAGATAAATCAATTAACTGATCATTTATATTATGTCCTTTGGTGTTGAGAAGTGGGAGTTGTGGGCAGTGGAAATTTGAGATACAGATCAGCACTGTGTGTCAAATTCTTCTGATCATAAATCTTGAATAAAAATGACTTGTTGACTGATCAATTAAGTAAATCTGTTAAGGCGTATAAGGGTTCAGAACATTAATGTTTGACTTTCTGAAGTCCATTTTAAAGCTCAATTATGTCCGATAAGTTGGGACATTTTCGAATTTTTGGGTTGATACCATTTCTTACACACATTTGGTGCTGAGTTAAGCTTTTTTTAATTCGAGAATGGACAATGATGGTCAAACACCCTCTAGAATATCTATCTTTAAAGCAAGAAGCATCTGTGTGTGTGTGTGTGTGTGTGTGTGTCGAGGGCATATCTCGCTGACCGTTAGTCAGACTAAGTCAGACCTAAGATGCGCATCCTCGATTTTGAAGATTTTTGAATTCATTTTTTAAAATTTCAATATTTACGTAAGACGTGTTGCGGCATTGCACTTTTTCCCATTGGACGCCTTTTAGGGGAGCTCCGCTCCACCAACTAAGAACGGCCATGTACCACCACCCACAGAATCGAGAAAGAGCTATCAATCTGTCGATCCTTTCCGTGTCCGGGCCGGGTGAGGTTTCCTGTGTTGAGTCAAAATAAGTCGCAGGCTCCAATTTGCTCTGAAATTCCACGCCTGACTCATTTCATCTGTAAGTCTATTTAGCTCACCTATCTTTCAGAGTTTTAATGTGCGCTACAAGGTTTGATTTTCCACTAATATTCAAATAGTTTCCAGGGAATATCAATGTTCAATGTGTATGTGCTGGATGGTGTGGTACCTTATGAAAAGTGTTTTATGGAGTTGCAGACGTTGGAGTGTGGCATGTAATGTACGAATACATATTTCCTATGGGCACTGCACTAGTCACATCAATACACCAAGATCTTTAAAACAACATAGACATGATACCATGACATGTTGGTACTGATGGATTCCTCTGATCTTGTAGATTCACATGATGTCAGTATGTTTTCTATAGCCTTAAGATACAGCCTCTGAAAGAAAAAAAGCCCAAAAAATCCGATATACTGCGAGCGGGGCATTGGAACACCAGGGGGTTAAAGTAGAAAAACAAAATATTGTATTTGCACACAGCAACAAAAAGAAGTTATGTCACAGATAAGATACTCTGTTAAAACATGTAAAGACTGATGTCACCAGGACATACATTACTGCACATTCAGTATCACAAGTAGGACTTAATGTGATCCTGATCTGCTGCACTCACAGAAGGTGACGGAGGCCTCTCCTTCACCTGAGCTCATTGCCACTGCAGCGATTATCTGGCAGAGTTCAGCCCGGAGGTCAAAGATCTGCTGTCACCACTTCAATAACGGTCCGAGCAGCAAAGTGATGGACGCATGTTATCTCCATCATGATGATCTCAGCCTGCTGGTCATAACCTTGATGCATAGCAAACAAGGTCACACACAACATATGCACACAACCATGTCGTACATACTGTAGGACACACACATAGCGGCAGCCTCCAGGAACATCACAGTCTTTTATTTAATTATAAAAGAACAATTATCTGCAAATTAAACAGGAGCTAAATAGCTTTTTTCCTCCATTCAGAACACAAAAGGCATCCAGATTTCAATCGGTGTGACAGTGAGTGTGTGAGAGGAACTACACACACACACACACACACACACACACGAAGACGCACAATAAGAGATTCATCCAGGACTTTTGCTGATGCTCTTATCAGAAACAATTAACATTTAAAAGGGACGTTGCTACAAATTGCCATTTCATTAATTAGGACTGCGAGAAGCCTACATTACAAGTAATCTTTCAATAACAAAGTGGCTACAGGGGACAGCATTATAATGAGGACTGGAAATTATTTTCCACAGGCAGATGAAAATGAAAAGATAATCTAATACAGAGAATAATGGATGGTTTTTAGCCGTGTTTGTGGCTTCAGGGACGGTACTGTTGGTTGGTCGGTCAGTCGATCCACCACTTTAGCTTGGACTGAAATATATCAACAAATATATTAGATATTAGATTCAGGTTTCCTTCCTGCTGACTTTTCTTTAGCGCCATCATCAGGTCAAAAAATGTAATGTATTTCCTTGCAAAATGAAGTATATTCCCATCAGCCAGCACTGGGCTTTGTATTAAGTGCTAATTAGCTAATTTGTTTGTGTTTATTTTGCTGACATTACCTTCCCTGTACAAACACTTAAACAGCCTCTTTAACCCCTTGGAGTTTTGGGCTGTTTTGACTGTTTCTGACTTTTCATTCTGCCACTTAAAATATGTTTGCCATCTCATGTAGACTATTGGTTTTTCATCATTGGCCCTGACAATTGTCATCTACATTTTGAAATTCTTCTTCAAAAAGATTGTTTTCAAGTATTTTACAGTATTTTTCTTGGGGTTTGTTCTACTTTAAGTGCAAATACCAGTTATTTAGTTTTATTATGAATATTAATAAAGGTAAATAACTTTTCTTAATATTATTGCTGAATGGTCTTGAATGTGAAATTAAAGTGATGTGTGTGTGTGTGTGTGTGTGTGTGTGTGTAGAGTCACAGCTGAAGACATTTGTTTTTTGGGTATAAATGAAGCAATTGCTGCTGTGAAGTCATAACAGAGACAGGTGGGCCATTCTTTCATTTTAGGAGGCATAAATGTCTGAAAGTGTGCTGTGCTGCCTTTATAAATCTGAGGGCAGTCGACAGAGAGTGCTGCTGGAGGGTTCAAGAAGGAGTTTGTGAGATTTTTTTTTCTCCTGCATTTAGTGGATTTAGTCATTTGGCCAGCAGTTTGAAATATAATCCCATGAGCTGAACACAAGTAGAGTATCAGAGTTTGGGGTTTTCCCTTAAAGACATCAGAGCTGCATGAGATGACACAAACCTATAAGCGCCTATAAGAAGCTGCTGTGTGTCTATTTTAAGTTCTTCTTTTGTGTGTGTTCCGACAGATAAGTGTGTGAAATTATGCTGATGTGTTGTTTTTAAGCAGACCCCTCCAGGCACAGATATGCCCCCCATTCCCTTGATTTACAGTACCTCACTCAAACACACGTGTGTGAGCACATGCATACTCACAGGCAGCGCGCCATAACTCCTTTAAGCTTGAAGTCAATAAACAATAAACAGTGATATTGGGCATACCTCAGCCATCAATCTGGGCTCAATGAAAGCTGCAGATTTATATCACTCGTATGATTCGGGCCAAGTGGAGGTCAGTGGGGAGACAGAATGGGAAAATGCAGCAGAAGGATAAGAATCAGGTACTTGGAAGAGAAAAAAACCTTAATATTATTGACTCATGTAATCATCTGGTAGATGTAAACATGTATTTCAAGGGCATAAAATCCATCTGTATACATTAAAAAAGAATATTGTCTACCTTGGCTGATATAAACTGACACTGTCGTGTCAAAATGATCCCCAAGACCATAATAACAATGATAATCATTCGTTTTTTTTCTGTGTTTATCTGTGTTTCCAATTTGCAGTTCCACACAGAGTGACTGTGAAGATAAATAAATAATGCTTCAGAAGTCCAACACTGCCCCCTGGCTGGGTCTGCAAGAACAAAAGACTCAAAGAGGCAAAATATTTCTCATTTCATTTACTGTAATTATATTATTTGCATAACAAATTAAATAATACACTTTTTCCTACACATTAAATATCTAACAATGCATTCTTTCTCTTTGACATTATATAATTGTCCATTTAAATAAAACATTTATGCATCTCACACACAGAAGTGTTACATTCTCACAAAGTAAATATATATTATATCCAGGTTGTGGAACACCTTGATAAAAGGATCATATATACAACTAAAAACCACCTTTACAAATGCAACTTTCAGTTGTGCAAAAGATGCTGTGAAGTCACAGTTAAAGCAGCAGCTGCTGCAGAAAGTGTTGTGGAGAAGACAAAGTGAATTTCAGAATTTGTTGCAAAGCTCCATGACAGCGATGGTCGTGCTCTGTCCGAAGATGAAGGCTCCAACTACGATAGTTATGATTCCCCAAACTGTTAAAATCACCCTGCAAAGAGCAAAAAGGGACATCAAGAGAGAGATCAGAGCAGAATTCTTTAAACAGCAATATGAATCTTCTTTTTAACAGTAATAATAGTCATTAATCAATTTTTCCTTTCTTCAAACTATAGAGAAATAGAGTCAGAACATTAGATATTACCGTATATTTCAGTCTGAAATCTTGAAATGTCACCTTTGTGTTAAAATAAATAATTTATACAACACTTTTCCAAGTGTCATGAATATTGGAAATGAAAACTGGATCTCCATAGGCTATTACATATTGAACTTTTTGCAACCTCTCCTGTCCTCTCCCCTCTGCTCTGTGTAAACAGATTATCAGTGAATATTTGTCACATGAACGCTCGTCTCAGCATTTTAAATGAGATATGTAGAATAAAGTGATTTTATTTTACATTTTGACAGAAATATCACTATGTTAAGCTTTGTTTCAAGGACTGATGAAAAGTACAAATTATGACAATAATGCCGGTTCTTACAGTTTCTTTCTACAATATGATTTTTAGTGATCATTAAAAAAATATTTACGTTTCAATCAATTGGGTGCAGAGGGTTAAATGGTCTCTGTTTTCCATATAATTACTACAAATTATATGATTCTTTTCAGGAAATTTCTAAGTAATATTTTGAAGAAGTTCAGAAAATATTGGATCTGTAAAACAAAGCATTACCATAATAATCACACACACATATGTAAATATTCACTCACCTGACTCTTGGGTTTACAGGTTCAGTTTGCATTGTGAACACTAAACAGAGACCTGCAACATACAAACACACAAATTTTATTTATATACCACCAAAACTTACAAAGTTTACAGGAGACTCATAACATGATAGAACAAACATGTTTAAATATGTAGCCATGTATTAAAACTTCAGTTCAGTTCAGTTCAGTTCAGCTTTTATTTCGAACATGTGCGAGTAACACAACAAAGTAAACTAAAAAACAAATACATCCAATGAGAATAATCAAAACAAAAAAAAATAGCAATAGTCAAAACAAAAGCTATAATGTGAACGCAACATGTCCGAAAAGGAGTAGGATGAATATGCTTATTTAAACCTACCCCTTCTCCACTACTGAATTAACACTTTTTTCCCCCCTAAACATATTAAATAATACATATTTACAAAAAAATAGAAAATAAATAGATTCTCATTTACATTCACATAGTTAAGGTTGTGTACATACCAGGAAACACAAAGATGAAGAAGGCGCTGATTCCTCCGATGACACTGATGACCTCGCCCATGTCAGGGACGAACATGGCGATGAGGAGAGTGATGGAGATCCAGATGACAGTGAGAACGACTCTGCAGCGACTCTCAAACGAATGAGTGACGATTCCCCGACGACGTCTTTGAACACGCAGCATCAGGTTCAGGATCACAGATCTGTCTCACACACACACACACACACACACACACACACACACACACACAGAAAACATGTTAAAACACACAAAAACTCACAATATGAAAACAAAACAAACTCCAGTGCTGCTCACCTGCCCAGCAGAAGAATAATAGGATAGATGGTGATGATTGATATTCCAAAAAGGAGTCTGGAGATGATCATGACCACATCATTTCCTGGGTATGACATCAAAATATCAGAAGCGACCGCTCGTCCAAACGTCATAAAGCCGTACACACCTGCAGATGGAGAGAAAGTATTTAGATCCCTTACTTAAGTAAAAGTACTAATACCATACTGTGAAATTACTCCACTACAAGTAAAAAATCCTGCATTCTAAACTTAATGAAGTACAAAAGTATCAGCATCAAAATGTACTTTAAGTATCAAAAGTAAAAGTACTCGTTATGCAGAATGGACCCACTCAGATTGTTTATTTAAGCATCTTTTTATTGTTGTCAAGGTAGGGCTCACTTAAACTACTTACTATACTGTTATGAGGTTTAATTTATAAGAATACATATTCATTTAAAATTGATCATGTTTTTTATGTTAAATCTCGACCTGAAAAGTAACTAAAACTGTCAGCTAAATGTAGTGGAATAACAAGTACTATATTTGCCTCTCAAATGTAGTGGAAGAGAAGTAAAAAGGTTACATGTGTGTAGGAAGTACTTCATAATTGTACTTGGGTACAGTACTTGAGTAAATGCATCGAGGTCGGAGCTTTAGAGTCGAACTCACCGGTTAGAGTGTAGATGAGCAAACAGAAAAACATGGAGACCACAGAGATGACCACCCAGTGGAAGAGCTTCTGGTTCTCCATGCTGCTGTAGATGGCGATACAGGCTTCATGGCACTACACACACACACACAGATACTGACATCAGTTTTGGGGGACTTTTCTTGTTTTTCGTATTCAGTTATCTTTACTTTTTAAATTTATTTTGAGAATATGTTCAGCAAGAACATACTTGGAAAAGTGTTCTTTTCCAAGTGCCAACTTTCGTTTTTTCTTTTTTTTTTTTTAGGATTTATGTCACTGTAACTGTGTTATTCTGCAGAGAAGACATTTTTTAGTTATTTCCACTTCTAGTCATAATTGTGCTGATTCCATAGAACTGCAGGACTTATATATTTTATATATTGCAGTGAAATACAAGACCACAGTGAGTAAAATGTAAGAAGAACAACACAACACCCAGAAACTGCTTGTTGGGGTTCAGAGGGACCACTTGAATGCCAAGAATCATTCAGACTACATTCAGTCTGAAATTGGTTTTACCTGGAAGCCAAAGCATATGGTCGGTACGACACTGAACATTGAAGCCCACGAACCCACGCTGGAAAAAAAAAAACACACACAATGAAATAAATTTTCTAAAAAAATAAATAAAATTAGCAGCCAATAACAAACACAGATGTGCAGCCAATAAAAACAGCATTACTGACCCTTGGCTGTGCTCTGGAGTTATGATAACAGTGTGGCTCTCCATCAGGTAATATTTGACAATCACTGCTACGCACAGATACGTCGCCGCCAGTGTCCCCAACACACTGACACAAGGAGAAAACAGTTAAATTACATGAAAAATAACACTTATCTGTTTGTCATTCTGGTCACAGATCAAGTGTTGTATACCTTGTGTATTTCTGGATGCCGATTTCTTTTGGGATGGACAGAGGAAGGATGATCAGGAGGCACATGATGAAGAGGGAGAACCGTTGGTCAGTGTACCAGTGATACGGTATCTCTCCCTCAGTGGAGCCCGTCACCGTCTCATATAGAGAAATACTCACTGAAAGTTAAAATTAGAGTATTTTTCATTGATCTGCTGCAACAAGAAGATGTAAGAAGACTTAATAGTAATTCTGCATGCTCACAGAATCACTCACAGATCCATTTACATTGTGTATCGTGTTAAACATTTAATTGATAACAGCTGCAACATGAAGACATAAGAATAATAGCAATATAACAGATTTACAATTGATTGATTTGCATCTTGTATCCTGCGCAACACTTGATTTGATTTGAATGGCTGCAACATGCTTTAATGTTTGAGCATAAAATTTATGCATATGTGTTCAAAGCACTTTGTCCTCACGACAATAAAGTGCTCCATCTGCACCGTGCTCTGTGCAGAATTTCTGATCAGATGGATTTTTATTTCTTATTTTTTTGGGAGTGGGTGTGTTTGTAAATCCAATCAAATGCTCTGTTTAAAATTTGAACAGAGCATAAACATTAAAGGGATTTGAAGCGTTTTGAGATGGCAGAACGGAAAAGAGAAAAATGAAAAAAGGGTCCCAGTCACATGTTTTTACCCAAATACTGGCTCGGATGAAAACTAAAGTGCGGATGATTTGTAATCTGAGAGAGATTAATTTTTTTGATATGGGAAATGGCTGCTAAATTGATCACAAACTCCTGGTAACATGAAAACAGTGTGCTGCAATAGAGACACAAATAATTTGTGACAGGTGATGATGCCATTAGAACCTCTTTTATTGATACTTGGGGGTTGTGGGCAGTGGATTTTTATGGGGAGATAGCAGGTCAACAATTAATGTCACATAGAAGTGGTGAACATCATGTGAAAGCTGGAGTTTTGACGATTAATTTGAGATGCAACAAATAAATCTCAAAAAACAAATAAAAACGACTTAATTAGTCAACAAAGTGCACCTATTAATGTGTATAAGGGTTCAGAACATTAATATTTTGCTTTATGAAGCCCATTTCCAGCTCAACTTCATCCAATAAGTTGTTGCAGCAATTTTTGAGTTGATACCAGTTGGTACACTCAGTTGGTGCTAAATTAGGTCGTTTTTTATATTGATAATGGAGAAAAATGGTCAAAAACCCTCCAAAATATTAAATCGATACACTAAGACCTTTGGAACAACATCGAATAATCCATGCGGTGAAATTGGTTTAAAAAACTATTGACATTTTGGAGAATTCTGTATTTTCTGCAACTGAATGAAGACCACTTCTGTCCTCTAAACTGCTGAGAAACCCCCTTATTGTTAGTAAAGTTTCATGAGGCTGTGATTATCCTAAAGGTCACACCAGCTCATTTTATACTGTGAGGTCGAGACTCAAGAAATGCTCTCACTGCAATGAAACGACTACTGATGACTAACTATCATCACACATGAATAAAATTGGGCTCATTGACTCCACACAGCTTTCCAGTGATTCACAATTTCAGTAATGTCTGCACTGTTTAGGAACCCCAGTATGCAGAATTATGCATATGCAATAGGTGGAAATAACACATATGATACCAATAACTTAATAAAAAACAGACCCCACTACAGCCTCTTAAAGACAGGAATGTCAGCTGAGATCGGCAGCAGTCCTGCAGGTCTCAGAGGGCTGAACTGAAGACTTTATAAGACCTTTTTATTATCACTTAGAAAGCCATTTAATATCTGTTTAACGATCATACCGTCAAAAGTATTAAAGTATGATGGAGAACATGGCCCAGAGTTATTCATTATTATATAAGATCCAGTATAATAATTATTTCTAATGATGTAATTCATCACATTAATGTAACCAGGACAGAGATAAGCACCATATCATGAATCGATAAATTAACCAATTAAAAATAATGAATTAACTTGAAGTTCAAGTAATGATCAGGCTAAAATTGACACTTGCCCATTATGAGACATGAGCTTTGTAGCTGCTGTAGAGACAGAGTTTGATAAAGCTCTAATGGAGCCGACTGAAACTCCATGATTTTTTACACACAAGGTCTCAAATTAACCAAACCATAGCACCATCCCACTGCAATTATTTGAAACATATGTTTTCTTGAAAAGACTGACAAAAATACATCATTTATCATAGAAAGAAGCTAAAAAAACAGGCTTTATTGTCAAAATGTCTGTCAAAATCACTTTATTCTACATGTCTCATTTAAGATGTCGCCAAAAATAAACCGTTTGTAATAACGACCTTTTAAAAACATTAAGACCTGCTCCTCAGTGACACTGTGAAGCCATGATTGATTCTGCTAAGATGAACAGTCACGTAAAGAAGAGTATTATTACAGGCTGCAAATGTGTTTGTTTAATATCAGAAAATTTGTTTTTTGTGTGGGACGTTACAGTGTGTGCACATGGTTATGCACAATGTCTAGTTTTCTACTTGTTTTAACGGTGTCATTACATTTGGCCCCTTTCAGTGGTTTTCTGGTCCTTCTTTAAGCTGTTATGTGTTGCATTTTCTACTCTGAACTGTTACGTACAGTAAAGTTTCACTTCAATCAATTTAACCCTCTAAACCCCAAGAATATGATTTGTTTAAAACATTGCCGTTTTTTTGTAGAAAGAAACTGAAAAAACAGGCATCAATGCAGGAATTTTAACTTTCTCACAGTCCTTGAATGGATCATCGGTTGAGAAAGTTTCCATTAGAAAAAGTAACCAAAACTGAGCTTAAAATTGGGATATTTCTGTTAAAATCTCAGAAATCTCATTTAAAATGTAATCAAAAATAAACCGTTTGTAATAACTAAATCCTGTTAAAAACATTAAATTCTGCTCCTCAGCGACACTGTGAAGCCATGATGGATTCTGCTGAGACGAACGGTCACGTGACAAATATTCACTGAAAATCAGACAGAACTGCAGGCTGTTTACACAGAGCAGAGAGGAGATGACAGGAGAGGTTACAAGAATGCATATGCATGATAGCAGAGAGACATTTGTGGTTTATAGTTAGTGTCCTTACCCCTAGACTAGAGGATACTTTCTTCACAGAGAGAGGGGGAAATGAAGGCAGGAGCCTGTAAACTATTAACTAACTAGTCCATTGTACGTGAAAGGTTGAAAATAACTTGCTTTATCACTTACATTTCTCCAGCTGGTCCTGCACCACCACCAGGAAAGCGACACATATCATGAAGAGGTTGAAGCAGAAACACACTTCACATAGTTGACCCACAGCTCCTCCACACACCTCTCTCACCACGTCCTGATACGTGTTCTGTCTGCTCACTGACGAGGCGTAGCCGAGGATCACCAAACCACTGATGAGGAAGACCAGAGAAACCTGCAGGACACACACACAAGCACACACACAGACTGAATTAGACCATGGGGCCGCAGACACAGACTGTGAAAAAGCCTGTAGTTCTGAAAAACTCTCTTCATAATCAATTATTTTCTATGTTATTGATTAACATAATCATTTGTAACCATATATAAATATATTCATTCTGAAGGAAACTGTGACTTATGACTCAAACTCTTACCTTCAGATCGCATTGCCGAGCCAGAAAATGTAAAAACAACCACTTCAAACTTTCTATTCTACCCAACAAGAAAACAGAAGAATCATCACTTATACAAACCACAAGTAAGATAACATCAATACTGTAAAGACCCACTGACCCCGAAAAGTATGTTTCCTTTAAAGGATCACCAAAGATACACCATTTATCGTAAAAATAAACTGTAAAAACAGGCATTATCGTACAAATTGGAACTTTCCTACAATCCTTGAATGGATCATAGGTTATGAAAGTTTGCATTAGAACTAACCAAAACGAAGCATAAAATTTTGATACCTCTGTCAAAATCATTTTATTCTACATGTCCGTTTGGAATAACTAGATCCTGTTAAAAATATTAAATTCTGCTCCTCAGCAACACTGTGTAGCCATGACAGATTCTGCTGAGACGAACGTTCACGTGACAAATATTCCCTGAAAATCAGACAGAACTGCAGGCTGTTTACACAGAGCAGAGAGGACAAGACAGGAGAGGCTGTAAGAATGTAAATAATTCAAAACGTGTTGCAAATGGAGACTCACTTTGTTTTTTTCAATATACATGACACTTGTGGGCGCTTGGAAAAGACTTTTATATAAAAATTCTATTTTATTCCAATATTTAAAGTAATAATTTATCAGTTAAATCCAACTTGTTTCTCTTTTTTTTTAGGATTTATTTAATTATAACAAGGCCACAGTGACTTTAAATGTAAAAAGAGCAAGAAATGCCCCGAAACGGCTTGTTGAGGTGCAGAGGGTTAATACATTTGTATTATTGTTTAATTTTCCCCCCTCATTTTAATGCCATTTTATGCTGCCATGTATTTATATCTTCTGTTTTACTTGTAATGTTACTGTTGCATTTCATTAATTCTGTCTCCTTTTTGTTCGCATTGCCTATGTATTGTTTTAAGTTGATTGCAGCTGTGTGCCGCACTATTGCACAAACAAAATTCCCTCTGGAGAACAGTATACTACCTTATCTTTTGTTGTCATAACATTTGCAATTTCAATCAAACATAGCTTTCTGGAACAGGAAAGGAAACATTGCACATTATTTGTTTTTACAGTGCAGATATTATACTGCTTATTTTAATGTAGGCTTCCTGACTTGTATTCATTTTGTAGCCATATTAAGAAACAGGAAAGGGACTCGATTTGGGATCAAAAGCAGTCAGAGGCTCCTGACCTCTTGGGCCCCCGGGTCCATTCTTAGAAAGTCGCGTATAAATCCATCCATGACACACACACACACACACAAAGACACGCACGCATTTTTTTCTGCTGTGCAATGAAAGTTCAGCTCCTCACCTAAACTGGAAGCTTCATTAGAGCTCACCTGTGAAAAAGATGTGCCTCTTTCACACCAGGGAGAGACTGAGGGATGGTGCATACACATTCTGTAGGCCAACAGCTAAATTAACGATATTTAAAGACACAGATCACCATAAAAGTTCCTAATAATCCCATTGATTTATGTATAAATGGAGGATCTTTTATCCAGCCTGTAACACTATATCTAAAGAGTTAAATGATGACTCTCACCAGCTCCACACTGATGGCCGTGTTAACTCCCCCCGCCTTCTGGAAAGCCCAGGGGAAGTTGAGCAGGCCGGCTCCCAGTGCAGACTTCAGCATAATGAACACGGCACCGAACGAGCCGAGCCTCGGTGGGTCGGCATGAGATGCAGACCGGGCCAGCAGGCTGATGCTCTCCCGGGCCAGCTCCTCCATGATCCTGAACAAACAGCTCCAAGACTCACAAGAAAGAAGAAAAAGACCTTAACCGATAAATCTTAACACAGCTAACTAACTCCAGAGTAGTCCTGGTGTTTGATTCATTCTTCTGAGTTTCTTTACAAGTAACCCTGCTGAGTGGGAAATATATATAGCCTGCACCCAAGCCGTGCACACACGACTCACATGGTCTAATTTGACTATTAAACATTTCACTCTGAGGTGCCAAATTTGTCACTAAAGTGAGTATGTTTGCTTGTGTTCTCTTTCTGTCTCCCTCTCTCTCTTTTTTAGGTTTGTCTGTGTCTGAAGAAGAACTGCTGTAGATAAGATAGGACAGTAAGTGGATTCTTAAATAAACCATGAATTAACTTTATATAAACATAAACTAAGATAGTCTGATTTAGGCCTAACCTGTCAAGGGGCCTCACTGGGCCCCGTCTTACTCTCTAACGGTTTTATCTGTGCTGTAATATTTCCAAAGGTTTGTTGTGTGGTCATTTTACTAAACATTAAATAATTTAAGAATATGCAACAAGTAGGCTCAACGCAAAAGTGAAATAATAGAATGTCTCAAAACTTTTAACACCAAGACCCCAAAATAAAATAAAAATAAGGGCAGCTCAATAGCCTTATAATTAAAGGGATAATCTGGATTTATTGAAGTGGGGTTTTATTGTTTACTTATCCATAGTCTGTGTATTACCTACAGTAGATGGCAGTCAACCATTGCCGCCAGTTGTTATATTTAGACTATTTTTATTGCTCTCAGTTGCTGGTCTACCGCTGCCTTGATCGTTTAGTTTGTTTGGGTTATTGTGTGACTTTGGTGTTTTAAAAGGGTTAGTTCACATTCACCAAACTCACACACAAATTCACACAAACAAACTAAACGACTGAGGCAGCGGTAGACCAGCAACCCCTGTGTTTTGCAAGGTAGAATTATTGTTTTTGTGAATGGAGTCTGGTGGGTTTGAGGTGACGGTAACTTTAGGCCAGGGTAAGCGTAAGGGTTAGGGTAAACTTATACTTGGTTTGCAAGTTTTTGCAAGGTTTCATGTAGGTTTAATTGTGTGGTTAAGTGAAATATTCAGTTAATAAACACCTTTGAGCGCTACGGTTGTGTTTTGCTCGCTTCTTCCAAAGGTGACAAGAAGACCCAATACAGCGACGCAGTGTGACACAGGGCGCAAAATACAGCGCTGACCAATCCTAGTGTCGCAGGGCGTGACTTGTTAACTGCAGTGGGAACTATAATAACACGTAAATACCAAATAAAATCCTCAAACCCATTGGATGGCTACTAGGTCGGTGCATATATGAAAAAAAAACACCTAATCCTAAAAAAATTCTCACAAAAGGTTTCTCAGCTGTTTTTTTAGTATTAGATGTCCTTAATAACATACTAAAAGTATACCAAAATCTGACGACTAGAAAGGTGTAATTTTCAAGATGGCGTCCAAGATGGGCAGGAAGCCACCAACACTAGGCAAAGTGATATGAGAAAGGAGAAATCTGTAATTACTTAAGGGAAATTGTATTTTTTTCCCCGCATAAATATGCTTGTAACCAATTGCTTTAATATATATTTGTACTTGTAATCACTTATCTATCATGTAAATATGCTAATTAGAATATTACATGACCAAAACATGTATAAGGCACGGTAGGCACCAGTATTTCTGGTCTAGGGAATACAAATCAGGCGACTTAGGACCAGATTTGAGAAGAATGCGAACACGCCGGACAAAAGCACCATTTTTTTTTTTTACACAATTTTTGATGGGAGCCACTGTATCAAGATTGCGGATCGGAGATGGCAGTCATAAAAAATCTATGAGAACCAATATATCTTCCAAGCCATTTAGATGGTCCATCTCGGTGTCAAAATATATGTTTTCTGGGTCAAGGGAAGCTATTGAGAATATGACTAGTAGTGGGGCGGATTAGCTGAACAATCGTTCACTTTGTGATAAAAGCATGAAATTTGGTAGATGTGTTGGTGAATATGTTTCGAACAAATCTGGATATTGGGCCACCTCAAAAGCGCCCCCTAGTGGCCGTGGCAGGCATTTGTTATACAAATAAATCAATGATGAATAAAAACTGCCTTTTTAATAATACCAACTGGTGATGAATTGTATATTGTTGGAAAGCCTGATTAGTCACCTTTACAATGAGGTACAGCTTGTAAGGATCGTGCATTCATGGAATGAGCAACGGGGCTAAACGTGTGGGTAGCACCCCCCAGAAATGTGCATCCCCTGTGGGGCAGATTAGCTCAATAAATCACAAGAATTGTTTATTTTGTGATAGAAGCACACAATTTGGTGGATGTGTTGGTGGATATGTTTCACACAAATCTGTATATTAGGCCATCGCAAATTCACCCCCTAGTGGCCATAGCAGTCATTTTCTTCATTAAAATTACAAAAAATATTAAAATTATTTCTTAAAATATTTAAAAAATTTAAACTAAATATACAAACGTAAATTAAAAAATGTTAATACACATATTAAATTAACAAAAATCCAGTTAGACACTCTTTCAGTTATTTTTCCTGCCCCACCACAATCGGGCTAGCCATCGAGCTAGCTAGCAAATGAGCTAGCTAGCATTTGCTTCCTGGGACAAGCAGTGCAGTGGACTGTCCATCAAGGTATGTCTAAATATTTTATTTCACCTGTTATAATTATGAATAAAACATGCTATGAACATCATAAAGGCTAAAGAGAAAAACAATCATCATGGGCCTTGGCGGAAAAGTAAATTAGCAAGATAGCAAAAATAGGTACTTAAGCTAGCTAGTTAGCTTGGAACATGTATCAGTGGTTGTTGGATGTGAAAGCTTAATAAGACACTGTTAAATGATGTCCTGTGGAATGTGGACATCCCTCTCTGCACACACACACACACACACACACACACACACACACACACACACACACTATATGCAATGTCTCCTTTGCCCATGTGGTTCTTTTTTTAAATGTATTTTATAACTCCATCACAGTTAGTCAGGCGGCTTCGGACCAGATTTGAGAAGAAAGGGGACACGCCGGACAAAAGCACCAAAATTTTTCCACATGCTCTCTATCACCAAAGGTTTCAACTTTTGGTAGGAGCCACTTCATCAAGATTGCAGGTAGGAGACGGCAGCCATATAAGCCATAAGCCATAAGTCTATGAGAACCAATATATCTTCCAAGCCACTTAGAAGGTCAATCTTGGTGTCAAAATATACATTTTCTGGGTCAAAGAATCATTTAAAGCTATTGAGAATATCACTGGATGACTCACTGTAAATAATTTGTTGATCAAGATCTGACATGAGATGAAAGCGTACCCTTGATTTTTTTGAGCAGTGTACATGGCAGCTAATCCACACTCTCCCGTGAACATTGATTCCAAACAGTTTCAACTCAGGATACCCTGCTGCAGCACTTGAAGCGAGTTGCCCAGTCTGAGTGAAAATGAACATATCTATTTGATCAAATAATCATCTAGTGATATTCTCAATATCTTTACATGATTCCTGGACCCAGAAAATGTATATTTTGACACCAAGATTGACCTTCTAAGTGGCTTGGAAGATATAGCATTTCTCATAGACTTTATATGGCTGCCATCACTGCAATCTTGATGAAGTGGCTCCTACTAAAAATTGAAACCTATAATGATAGAGAGTTTGTGGAAAAAATGTGGTGCTTTTGTCCGGCGTGTCCCCTTTATTTGGCTAAGCCGCCTGACTAAGTCACACACCTCAGTACAAGGATTTTGCCAGAAAGAGTAACCTGCTACAAGTAACCCTAGTAGAATTTTTAAAATGTATGATTTTTTTCTCTGTCTAAATGTGTTTTGTTTTTATTGTTGCAGGTCATACAATATTGAAAATTATTTTTTCTTTTTAAGGAGCAACAGAAGAATACAAGCCAAAGAAGAGGCCGTAGCCTGTGAATGGGAATATAAAGACCTAATAAAATGTTATACAAAGTTAATGTTCTTTTCTATTAGACTGTAATAAAGCTTTTGTCACTATAACATGTCTCTAAATTATATTTGTGGTGCTGAAAACATGAAACAGCAGCTGTAGGGTAGGCAAAGCATTCCACGCCAGTAACCACCGGCAGACATTTTTAAAAATGGCCGCTTTTAAATGGCAATTTTTAAAAATGGCCGCTTTTAAATAGCCATTTTAAAAAATGGCCGCCACAGCCATCAGAATTTTTTTTTGCGATGGCCCAATATCCAGATTCATTAAAAATGTATTCAGCAATGAGTGTACCAAATTTGATGCTTTTATCACAAAATGAACGATTGTTCAGCTAATCCACCCCACTACACAGGGGATGCACATTTTTGGGGGTTGCTACCCACACGTTTGGCCCCGTTGCTCATTCCATGAATGCACGATCCTTACAAGCTGTACCTCGTTGTAAAGGTGACTAATCAGGCTTTCCAACAATATACAATTCATCACCAGTTGGTATTATTAAAAGGGCAGTTTTTATTCATCATTGATTTATTCGTATAACAAATGCCTGCCACGGCCACTAGGGGGCGCTTTTGAGGTGGCCCAATATCCAGATTTGTTCGAAACATATTCACCAAC
The DNA here is from genome assembly GCF_030273125.1 of Centropristis striata. Classification (NCBI taxonomy): domain Eukaryota; kingdom Metazoa; phylum Chordata; class Actinopteri; order Perciformes; family Serranidae; genus Centropristis; species Centropristis striata. The sequence continues at coordinate 28,053,226 of NC_081518.1, forward strand.
ACATCTACCAAATTTCATGCTTTTATCACAAAGTGAACGATTGTTGTAAAATAATGAGCTAATCCGCCCCACTATAGAGGATTATTTGATCAAATAGATGTGTTCATTTTGGCCATGTATTTGGGTAATTTCCAACTCAGTTCCTAAGCGGTCGGATGTATATTAATCTAGGTCATATATGGTACATACATTCTGAAAAATGAATAACATGCATAAATTTCATTGAACTTTATTAGCTTCACTTGTATTATTTGTTACATTTACAACACAAAGATCTTTGCAATTCCATTGTGCCTTCCTGCATGAGCACCTTGCACCACAGCCACTTGCACCTTTACAGCCACACTTGACCAGTTCACTGCAGGCTATTGACGCGATTGGTAGAATGCTTCACACAGGAAGCCAGACCTGGCTGTCTTCACCCAGTGTCCTGTATAGACATTCCTATTTTATGGTGTTGTTGTTTATGGCCTTCTTCTAAAATATACTCCATAGCACACCTCAGCATTCTGCGGGAAGGGGAAGAAGTCAGCATGGGTGGCTTGGAATTCCTACCCTGAGGTCACCCAGGCCTTCAATGACAGTGCTCAAAAAATTAAGGAAACGCTTAACGTCACAGTATAACACCAAGTCAGCTAGACGTCAGGGACATCAATCTGTCCATTTAGGAATAATAAGTGATTGTGAATGAATTTCACTTGCTTTGGTGCAAATAAAGGGGCATCAGCTACAATGGAGGGGCAAAAGCAAGACCACCCAATGGTTTTGCATGTGGTGGCCACAAACAATTTCTCTTTCGTTATCCTTCCTGACTGATTCTCCTTCAGTTTTGTGTTCTGCTAGTGTCCTTGTCACTATTGGTAGCATAAGGAGGCACCTGCAGCTTGATTGGCATTTGCGAGAGAACACCAGAATTGGCAGGTCCGCCATTGGCTCCCCGTTCTCTTCACAGATGAGTGCAGGTTTTCCCTGAGCACATGTGACAGGCGTTAAAGAGTCTGGAGACACCATGCCATGCTGCCTGTAACATCATCCAGCATGTTTGGTGGTGGGTCAGTGATGGTCTGGGGAGGCATATCCCTGGAGGGCCACACAGACCTCCATGTCATAGCTAACGGTACCATGACTGCTGTTAGGTACCAGGATGAAACCCTCAGATCTATTGTGGGTCCTGGGTTCCTCCTGGTGCAGGACAATGCTCAGCCTCATGTGGCTAGAGTGTTTAGGCAGTTCCTGGACGATGAAGGCATTGATGCCATTGACTGGCCCTCTCGTTCCCCTGACCTAATTCCAATTGAGCACTTATGGGACATTATGGATAGGTGAATCCGACAACGCCAAGTTCTGCCACAGGCTGTCCAGGAGCTCACTGATGCCCTGATCCAGGTCTAGAAGATCCCCCTAGTATACCATTCGCTGACTCACCAGGAGCTCAGACTTTGTTGAGAGTGCATACAGGCACGCAGGGGCCATACACACTACTGAGCCACATTATGAGTTGACGTGATAAAATTCATGCAAGTTGGATCAGCCTGTGATGTCAATATTTTACTTAGATTTTTGGTGTGATTTTAAAACCAGCCCTGGATGGGGGTGGATTTTTAAAGAATGGGTTAACGATTTTGGTTTTCATCGATCAGTTTTCATATGTAATTTTGATATTAACAAGTTATACAATGTACATCAGTAAATATTATCCCCGTAAATAATTTGTTGAACAAGATCTGTGATGAGATTAAAGCGTTCCCTTGATTTTTTTTGAGCAGTGTACATGGCAGCTAATCCACACACTCCCGTGAACATAGAGTCATGGAAATAATATTAGACCACCCTTGTTTTCTTCAATTACTTGTTCATTTAAATGCCTTGTACAACTAAAGGTACATTTGTTTGAACAAATATAATGATAACAACTAAAATAGCTGATAAGAGTTTAATTTAAGAGTTGATATCTAGCCATTTTCCATGGTTGTCATGAAAATTATTTTTGTTATTTTCAAGAAAACCATTGAAAATGTCTAGATATCAGCTCTTAAGTTAAACTCTTATCAGCTATTTTAGTTGTTATCATTATATTGGTCCGTCAGTGAACTGGTCAAGTGAGTTTGTGAAGGTGCAAGTGTCTGTGGTGCAAGGTGCTCATGCAGGAAGGCACACTGGAACTGCACAGATCTTTGTGGTTGTAAATGTAACAAATAATACAAGTGAAGCTAATAAAGTTCAATTAAATTCATGCAGGTTATTCATTTTTCAGAATACATGCACTGTATATGACCTAAATTAATATAGGTCCGACCGCTTAGGAACTGAGTTGGAAATAACGTAGATACATGGCCAAAATGAACATATCTATTTGATCAAATAATCATCTAGTGATATCCTCAATAGCTTTAATGGATTCCTTGACCAAGAAAATGTATATTTTGACATCAAGATTGACCTTGGTGTGACCTTAAGTGGTGTGTAAGATATATTGGTTCTGCATCACACCTTACTACATGCAGTGTAGTGAAGTTTAATTGCTTATAGGCTATAACGTTAGTTGTTAAACTAAAAATTTGTCATCATAAAGTAAATAATTATTTGTACATTGAGACGAGCGTGCATCAGGCGTCTATTTCCACAAATATTACACAGCGTGTGCTTGTACGCTCATGTAGAATTGTACTCAAAAGTCACGCTGGTCTTCATGTCACGTATTTGAGGCGCAGTTCACCCGTCACGCAGCCGTCACGTAGGCGTATGTGCAACAACGCATGTGCAGCGTCTGCGTGACGCCTAGGTGACGCTTGTCGGTCCATTGAAAGTGAATGGAATTTACACGCGCACGTTAGCGGTTTGATGTCATCGCATAGGCGATGTAAACGCATTTTAGTATAGTTTGGTGGCATAAAATACCCCTCATACCCTTCATTATCTGGTGTACTCGCAATACGCGTGCCTGTACGTACGGCTATTCATCAGTCTTTATGCAGGCGCAGGCGACGCGGTTAAGGCGTTTTAGTATAGTTCGCTGGCATAAAATGCCCCTCATAGTGTGTAAGCATGCGTTTAAGGGTGTGTGTGTGTGTGTGTGTGTCTGTCTGTGTCTGTGTGTGAACTTATTTTCTTCCTCTTCCATTTTTTCACTCTTTTAATAGTTATTATTGTCAAGTATATCATGTTTAATATAAATAAAATAAGTAGTAGTAGTAGTAGTAATAGTAGTAGTAGTAGTACTAGTAGTAGTGATAAAAATGATGATAATAATAATAATCTTCATAAAGTTATTTTCTTCCTCTTCCATTTTTTCACTCTTTTAATAGTTATTGTCAAGTATATCATGTTAAATATATATAAAATAAGTACTCATAGTAGTAGTAATAGTAGTAGTAGTACTAGTAGTAGTGATAAAAATGATGATAATAATAATAATCTTCATAAAGTTATTTTCTTCCTCTTCCGTTTTTTCACTCTTTTAATAGTTATTATTGTCAAGTATATCATGTTAAATATAGTAGTGATAAAAATAGTAATAACAATAATAATGACAATAAAAATGTTTTCCTCTTCCACTTTTTGCCTATCATGTCTAATATATATATATATATATATATATATATATATATATATATATATATATATATATATGGGTGATTTCCCAGAAAAACCTTTGATTATTTCCCCCTAAAAAAGTATTTACTGGATCTGTTTTATATACTATTGCTAATTATATTGAATGTTCACCAATAATAATGTTTGGTATCTATTTTAGGCACAATTTATATGTAAAATATTCATTAAATGATTCCTACCCATCAAGTATTGACTGCCTTCAGCTTGTGATTCACATGTTCATATTGAATCAACATCAAACAATTCATTAAAATTAGCAGTTTTTTTCTGCTAATTATATAAATACTTTTACTTACAGTTGCACAGAGTATTTATTATCTAGAATACATGGGATTTCAACATGAAAAATATATATTTTTTCATCTGTCCCTATGATCCAATCAACTCTGTCATCTCTGTTATAAAACCACATGACTCATCATACAGCATTCAAATCAAAACAAGTCACCTGCATGATGTCACTTCCTCTTGCAGAAAATATTTGGAGGGAATTATGGAATGTTCAACTTTCTGTCTCATTCTTTTGCACAGAATGTTGAGAATACACCTACAGTGGATTCATTTTATGTCAAATATGTTACTGTGATGATTTTCACATTAAATATTTTAAATCTTACATGTTTAAGCTTGGCAAATGCTGGGAGTGTTAAATCTAAAGTATTATCTATGGGAATGAAAAAGGTTTCATGGAAAAGAAATAAAATAAAATTCTTATTTTGTCTAAACTTCAAATGTACCTGCAATTGTGAAATGGGGCGTGTGTGTGTGTGTGTGTGTGTGTGTGTGTGTGTGTGTGTGTGTGTGTGTGTGTGTGTGTGTGTGTGTGTGTGTGTGTGTGTGTGTGTGTGGAGACAATGACGAGAACAAGCCAGAGGTTTTAAATCTTTATTAACATACTGGATAAGTTTCTTTTTGTAGCCTACAAATAAATAGTTGAATGTTTTTTATCCTCAGTTCAAATGTTTGTTACTTTTTGGAGAGTTTATCACACGTGGAAGATACACAGACAGGCACGGAGGCCACGCTGGGACAAATATGACGCCATGATCTATCAAAAGGACATTTGAAACCGGTTTCTAATCAGTTAAGACAGTTCTGTAAATTTCTTGTTGAATATCAAGTCTGCCAGGAACACAAAGGGGAGGGAGCTGTGTCCAACATGATTATGGAGAATTGAAAATTTCACTTAGAGCTCATTTTGATGTTTTTACTGGCACTGGAAATCATTTTTGTCTCTATAGGCACAACACAAAGTCAGGACTATTGTCAAACCAGCCACAAAAAGTTTAAAACTGAAGAGATAAAAACGTAAACAGAAGACATCAGCCTTCGAAAATAAAAGTTTTTCAACTGCTGAGAGTAAAAAAGGCAGAGTGGAGGTCCTTGTTATCAGAGGCAGACTTCACATTCAACCAGCAGCACGTCAGAGTCTGGAGGTTGTGACGTGAAGATGCAGAACAGAGTCGATAAGTTCTGAGCAGGGACTCGTGGTGTTGGAGTCACTCGGGCTGTACCGAACGTTTAGTTTCTATTCAAAGCTTCTGTTGAGGCGGTTTTATTAAAAAAAACGGTGAAACATAGTACAGCACATCATGCTTTCTTGATTAAGAGTCCATTAATAGTTATTTACTTGCTTGCTTTCCTGAACAGAAGAATGAGTTTTAGTGGTTAAATGTTCTGCTTTTATGGTATAAAAAGTTGAATTCAACTCGTTATTGGCAAAATAAATAACAATAACATTTTAGTTTTAAACTTTTTTAAGCTTTTTAAAGATTTCTAAAATATTTATGTTTTCTAATTTTTAAGACAGTTGGTCTAATAAAGTTGTTAAGCACCGTACAGGTGCATCTCAATAAATTAGAATATCCTAGAAAACTTTATTTATGTCAGTAATTCAATTCAAAAAGTGTAAATAACACATTATATACATCCATTACACACAGAATGAAATATTTCATGTCTTCATTTATTTAATTTCTTCTAATTATAATGATTATGACTTACATTTAATGAAGACCTTAAATTCAGTGTCTCGAAAAAATTTGAATACAAAAGTATGATAAATATGGAAATGTTGGCCTCTGAAAAGTATGTCCATCCATATATGACCCAATACTTGGTTGTGGCTGTTAGATTTGAACTACTGGAAATTGACTTTTCCATCATATTCCAATTTATTGAGATGCACCTGTATCCCATTTATATTTGTATGACTTCATTTGCTATAATAGTGTCCGAGATTAAATATGACTTGTTTTTTTAAATTTGGTTGATATAAATGTAATTTATGGTTCTGTTAGATTCCTGCAGACAGCTTCATTAATAAAGGGGTGTGCCAACAGTTTTTTGCAGCAATAAAAAAAAAAAAAGATGGTTAAATGTCAACAAATATTGATGGAGTCAGAATCTTTTGTTAGACAAAAAAATTGTGTTTAGAGTTTTGGAAATGATTACCGTACATTTATTTTTTTTCAACCACATTCTGCAGCGCTGTAAACGCAGATGCCACTAGAATCAAATTCTAATCACAGTAAAATACTAAAAATATTAGTGGAGCCACAAAAAAATGCTTAAACATGCTGGTTAGTGTTTGAATGAAGCTTTGAATCTTCAAACTATTTGATACAGCCGAGGTATCCACATGGTTCCATTATCTTTAGTTCTCCTGCCCTGTGTCTGTCTGTTGGAACGCTTTAACTATTAAAAGATATATAATAAATAACCATAGCAGCTAGGACACCAAATATTTGATGCTCCACTGTTTCATAATATATACGGGCTCACCCAGACAGAAATGCATAACTCCGAGCTCACAAACCGTCTGAACTCGTCGAGACAGCTGCAGTCAGTGCTTCGTGTAAAAAACAAACAAACGTGGACAAACTGGACTGAGTGGATCAAACACTGGATGCAAACGTTGTGGATTCTTGTTCAAAATTAACGCTGACAGTTTAAAATAGATACTGGAACTTTTTAATATCATTATTAAACAAAAAAAAGAAGACATAAGCATGAAGTATTTGATAGTATGAATCAAAAACTTGATTTATGTAGAAGGAATAAAATATAGAAGAATTTACTCTGACGTCATTTTTGAAAACTAGGACCAAAAAAATTCTCGACAGTAAATTAACTCTTGGTTTAGAAAAAACTACACCCTGCGATGGTTTCCTTTACGAAAATAAAAACTCAAGAGTCTGCTAATGAGAATGAGGGAAGAAAATACTGTGTCACTCCTGGAACACTGTCTCTAGGAGAGGACGGGCGAGAAGGACGATTAGTTTTCCTCATGCGGTCCTTTCTGCGTCCCGTCAACTCCGCCCACGCGTCAGTCAGGAGGCTGCTCAGGTCGTTTCTCCCCACAGGTCGCTGCTGGCCGCCACGCCACATCAGTACGAGCCGTAGCGGTCCTGACAACACATTGAAAAAGATGGAAAAATGAGCAAACGTCTGTAATCATCCCGCCTGGTCTTACTTCATCAAACAACTTCAGGACGGCTCAACTCCGGTGAGGTCTCACTTTCATTTGATTTTTTCAACAATTTTGTTTAATGATTTAATTTTCAGGGTAAACAAGGATAAGCAGGTCAGTTTACCCATAAAATAAAATTATAGGGATTAAAATAATTGATTCAGAAAAAATATGAATAAAATATTAAATGTATAGATAAAACTATAGAGATTCAAATAATTAATTCAGAAAAAATATGATTTTTTTTTTTAAAATAAAATTATAGGGATTAAAATAATTAATTCAGTAAAAATATGAATAAATAGTAAATATATAAAATATAATTATAGGCATTAAAATAATTAATTCAGGGAAAATATGAATAAATAGTAAATATACAAGATAAAATTATAGAAATTAAAATAACTTATTCAGAAAAAATATGAATAAATAGTAAATATATAGGAAACAATTAAAAGAATTAAAATAATTTATTAATCAAAAATAATAATAAATAGAACATATATAAAATAAATTCATAGAGATCAAAATAATTAATTCAGAAAAAATATGAATACATAGTCAATATACTACTTCATCAAACAACTTCAGGACGGCCTCGATTCTGATGATCTCACTTTGATTCGTTTTTTCACCAGTTTTATTGATTGATTCTCAGGGTAAACAAGAATGAGCAGGTCAGTTTACCCCATACATGGAAATAAATATTAAGAAAAAATATGAATAATTAGTAAATATATGAGATAAAATTATAGAGATCACCTGCTGAGCATTATGTTAGCACAGTTGAAAACTGTTCTGTGCTGATTTGAGAAGCAAAAAAATGATCCTATCTCAGGCTGGCTGAGTATCTAGAGGTGAAGTTGGAGATTTGTACAACTGAAAATTATTTCTGCCCCTTTCAATGTCTTAACTATATTTTCGATTCATTTTGTAACTTATTTCATGAATTTCATGGAAAACAACAGACATTTTCTGGGTGACCCCAAACTTTGAGAGGTAGTGTATATTTATAAACTTAATATTTACATGAAAAAAAAAACAGGATATGATAAAAGAGAAGACAAACAATAGGATTCTTAATGTTAGGAGGACTCACCTGGATAGTATTCATGACGCCGTTGGCCAGGACCGCCATCTTGCCCGCTACGGTCTTCACTCCCTGTTTGAATTGTGCGATGTCGGGGCCGGAGGGGAGCACGCTGTCAAAGCCCGGAGCTCTCCCTGACAGGACGAGAGGACAGGAGGAAGGAGTGCATGGTTAGATTAAAGTCATACATACAGTTTGTCTTGTGTTACAACGTGATGTTTTTAAACAACTGCATGTGTATTTTAGCAGCAACATGAACTATATAAAACATTAGAGGTGTGAATCAGCGTATCGGACCCACGAAAGGATTTTATCCCGATACTTGCAATTTTAAGTATTTTGCGATATGGTGAGTAGTGCGACAATATCTTGTGATTTAACTGTTTAACTGCATTTTGTGTCGACAAAATTAAATTCAATCAAGAATTGTTTTGTTCAATCAGAGAAAATTCTCAGTGTATTCATCTCACTTCAGTCTTTTTATTTCTCCACAATGAGAGTCAAACCCACAGACTGACCAACAAAGTATTCAGTCAGACTGAACTGAACGGATATCAAACATGTATGGATGACAACAACTGCAGCATTTTATTAAACTATCCTAAACAATAAGCTTCACTGCTCTCAATGTTTTAGAATGAAATGAAACATATGAATGAAATGAAACATAAAAATTACTTTGCAGCGTTATTTTGACAAACTCTCGACACGATAACCTGGTACATGGTGCCTATTGATTCCTTACATTTTGTAGTATCAAATGCTACCAGGATCTCCAGTATATTCTTAAAATAAAATATTGATACTTGTCGGCCATGACTCAATATAATATTGCCACGCCAAATATTGCGATACCATGCTGTATCGATTTCCACACACACACACACACACACACACACACACACACACACACACACACACACACACACACACACACACACACACACACACACACAGACACAGACACAGACACAGACACAGACACAGACACACACGAATATGTAAAGAAAGATGGAAGTCTTCAGTAGGAAATAGTAAGGCTTGGTACCAGAATTAAGAAAAAATTACAGTATTAGTACAAAAATTAAGAATAATCAGCAAACACACAAACAAACCAACAACAAACAGGTCTTACCTTTATCGCCGCCCTCCCCAAACAGGTCGGCTGAACTGATGGAGGTGCTTCCAGACATGGTCTCCAGTCTGGTCTTTGCATCATACTGAGAGAAGAAGAAACAAAAGTCAACGTCTGGTAACAGTTTTACACAAAAACAAACAAATAAGCACACTAATCTCTCTCTATAGGAGTTGAGTGATTATTGTAAACTGATGTGAAGCTGAAGTTTCTCACCTCTGCGCTGCTCTCCCGACCGAAGAACATGTCTGAAGATATCGCCTTAGCGTTTGCAAATTTCTGTCGTGCCTCACTCGACTCAGACACGGGAGCGGACACGTCGGCTTTTCTTCTGCTGGGAAGTCTGGAGTAAACACAAGACAACGCGTCAGAGCTGCAACTGGCCGTTATTATCATCATCCATTAATAGGCCTGTCCCGATAGTCAAAAGTTAAGACTTAAGACACGAACGCACGCACGCACGCACGCACGCACGCACGCACGCACGCACGCACGCACGCACGCACGCACGCACGCACGTATTATTTATAATATATAATAATAATATGATATTTATCTACAATTTCTGTTAACAGACACAGAGAGTCTACTTTATTTGTTTTGATATTAGTTTATTTATTTATGTTTTATTTATCTAGGATGTTTCATTATTCATTTTCAACATTTCAATTCCAATGTTTGATATTCCACAGATTTAAAAATCCATTGCTGTGGAAAAGGATGTACTCAACAATACTATCGTTAATCGTGATAGTTTCTGGGAAAATATATCGTCCTAAAAAATGTGTTATCGTGACAGGCCTATCCATTAATCTGACCATTATCTTCTTGACTAATCGTTTGGTCAATGTCGGTCACAGTTTCTTGAGGTCTTTCAATGTCTTTAAATATCTTGTGTTGTCCCAAACCAAATGATAATCAGTTCATTGTGAAATGAAACAGAGAAAAGCAGCAAATCTCGACATTTTCTGCCATTTCTGCATGAAAAATTACTTAAACTATTAATTGATTATCATAATAGTTTGTCAATATTTTTCCGTCAATTACGTGACTGTTCCAGCTTGCAACACTACGGCTTTATTGGTATTATTTCTGAGTATGAGTGAGCTTGTGTGCATGAATCCGTGTAGATACCTCTCTCCGATTGGCTGAATACTAGAGATGGTGACCTCCTCCTTGGGGTCCTCCTTCTCCAGAGCCCAGGAGGTGGTGAAGGAGGCGGTTCCTCCCTCTGTGTCCCATCGGGATCCAAAACTGTCTCCCACTGTAAACGGGTTGTCCTTATATCTGAAACACCAAACACAACAGACTAATGAGAGAGAAATCCATCGCTGTCCCTACTCCCTGCTCAGAGAGGGGTCGAGAACTTAATTCAATCCTTGTTAATGCCACAATTGAGCTTAAGTGTTTCCAAGGATTTCCAGAACCTGTAAGGTGTCATACATACTTTGGGGGTCCAGAGGTGAAACCCGGCTCATCGAACATGTCCAGTTTGGAGCGAGAGGAGGACTTGGCTCCCACAGGAGTCTCCTGCTCGATCACCTGCATCTCCGACATCACCGAGTGAGACACGGCACTGAAACAGGACACACACACACACACACACACACACACACACACACACACACACACACACACACACACACACACACACGTTTACAGATAAATCAAAAACATACAGGTGCATCTCAATAAATTAGAATATCATAGAAAAGTTTATTTATTTTTAAATTAGTTTAATTATGGAAAATGTCTACATATCAGCTCTTAAATTAAACTCTTATCAGCTATTTTTGTTGTTATCATTATATATGTCAAAACAAATGTACCTTTAGTTGTACCAGGCATTAAAATGAACAAGAAATTGAAGAAAAAGGGTGGTTTAATCATTTTTTTCATGACTGTATATGCACTCAATACTTGGTCGGGGCTATTTGACTTGAACTACTGGAAATAGACTTTTCCATCATATTCTAATTTATTGAGATGCACCTGTACTCCATCACTCAGGTTTTCTTTGTTCCTGATGATAAAAGCTGATCAGAGGAACTTGATGTTACCTCCTGTTGCCGAAGCCCATGCCCAGCCTCTCAGCCTGCTCTCTCTTCTTTCCTTCCAGAGTCTGAATCTTCTTCTCCTCCATCTTCCTGTCGATCTCCAGCTCTTTGTAAGCCAAACGCATCGAGGCCACACTGCAACAACCAGAGCAGGTGGACAAAGATTTACAAAAAATCTCGTTTTAAACGGATCTTTCAAGACATAAAGGTAACTAATATTCCTTACATGGACTCCTCGGCTTGTTTCTTGGCCTCAGCAGCCTGCTCCTCTCTCAGCTTCTCGGCCACCTGCGCCTGCTTCTCCACCTCTGTGAAACTCTTACTGCTCACCTTCTGGGCGCCGAGACCTTTCTTTGCACCAAGCTGCATCAGTGGGAAATGTTTTGCACGGATCAGAGTTGAATGTTACATGTTAAAGTGCATCCTCAGCATTGGGCTGACGGCTGACAGCATCTTAAAGCTTGTGGCTTTTATGAAAATGTGACTCACCCCTTTTTTGGCAGCCATTGGCTTCTTTTTCCCAATAATGGAAGGCTTCACTTCTGTAACACAAGAGGCAATCTGTTAAACTGCAAGATAGTTTTATTTTTAAACCTTCATTCAGCCAAGTAAGTAAATTGAGAATGATTTTAAAGAGATAGTTTAGAGTTTTTCAAGTGTGGTTGTATGAGGCACTTATTTATATTCAGAGTATTTCGTACAATAGATGGAGGTCAGCACGACTCCAGTTTCAAATAATGGAACAATTTACTGCTTTTGATGGGGGCAGCAGCAAGAAGTATTACAGCAAACTAAAAAAAAGTATGCATGCTTCAATTTATGACAGAAAACTGAAGCAAAGATCTATGCTTCCTTCAAAGGCACCAGATTCCCTTTGAAAAAACAGTAATTTTCCCTCACAGAACACAGGAGCAGCTGGTCAACTGCTGCTTCAATCTGTTCATGTTATTTTATGACTTTGGTGTTTAAAAGGTTCATCCAGATTCACCAATAGTCACACAGTTCATTTTAGTTAGTTCACAGTAACACAAACAAACTAACAGATTGAGGCAGCAGTAGACCAGCTGCTGCTGTGTTCTGTAAGGGAAAATTACTGTTATTTTCCCCAAGGGAGTCTGGTAGCTTTGAAGAAAGCATCAATAACGGCTTCATTTCCCTTTTGCAAAGGGTGTGTTGATGGTGAAAATATTCTAAATAAAGCCTTCACTTAAACTGAAATTGATTTTTAGGTGTCTGAAATACATTTCTCTGCTGCCCCCGTCCACAGCAGTATATGTTCATCTTCTGTGTCAGTGCTCATGCCTGCTTCTACAAACCTCCATCTACTGCAGGTAATACACTGAATGTGGATAAGTTCCACATCTGAGATCAAAGCAAGAAAAACACACCAGCTTGCAGGTGAAACGCTTAGAAAAGAAAAAAGGCTTTGTTTGGATTTTATTGTTAATTCCCAAACTTCTTAATATGCTCAGTGAAAGACGTGTGAGACAGGGCGCCACGGCATTTAATGTGACCTTTTCACCTGGGTTTCACAAAATCGCCAGCAAGGTGAAAACTTTCAAGCATTCCTAACACTGATGTTAGTCTGTCAGTTTGTTTTGCACTGTGAGAAAAGGTATGAACTGAAATTACACGCTAGATAAAAACATAAATTCAGAGTCAACCGACCATAGTGACAAATACTATTATTAGAGTCCTTTGAACACATTTGTCAGCGAGACGTTCCTTCCCAGTTCTGACGCCACAACGTCAACATATTGCATCTGAAGTGCTCGAAGCTAAAACACTGATTAGCTGCTGGTATGTCAGAGAGCCTGACTGTTCTCTTTCTACACAATGCAGTAGCCTTGGTTCACTTTTTTTTAGACTATAAAGCTTTGCCTTCACAAAGAGCAAATTGTTTAGCAGAAATAGCAGACAACTATTACAGGCTTTCCCAAGCGAGATATTTCCATTGCGTGATGAGCAGACAGAGCCGGGGATGGGAGGCGGCTGATGGGGTGTCAATCAAGCAACACAACCATGCGTCTTAGGCACAAACAACAGCTAATCACCTGGAGGTGTCCATCCTTCCTGTGCTGACAAGCGCATGGAGTCGTCTGCACGACAGGACCAACCAGTCGCCATATTCCAAAACACAAAAGGAGCTCATTTAACCCCGGGCCTTATTTAAAAAAAGCTGAACCGATTTTTCCATGACAAAGAATGTCATGATATTATGTAATAATATATTTTTTAGCTAGTTGATTAATCAATATCAGTCCTAATTATAAATCACAAATATTATATATAATAATACATTTTCAGAATTTTAACCTTTTAAAAGCCGCTTTTTTTTATTTAACAAACGCACAAAAATCTAAATCAATTATTAGCAACAATATAGATTTTGATGCATTGTCTTTTTTTTGCGCAGTCAGACAAAAAAAAAAACTTAAATAAATAATAATTCTGCTATAAACTACTATATATTAATATTATTTTTCCTATCGTTTTAAAAGCCTGAACTCTACATTGAAAGTCTGATGAACTGAATGCATAATTTACTTTGTAAGCGCAGTGGAATATAAAATTGTGGTTTTAATGAGTCATTTTTTGTCCCTAAGGATCAGAGTGTCTCTTAAGTTACATACACAGTTTATTATAAACTTAATATAAGAACTAGATGGTGAATTTAATTCACGTATTCATTTGTCACGTATGAGGCACATGATGACATGACACATTAAAGATTGTGTAAATAATAAAAAAACAAACGAAAGAAAGAAAGAAAGAAAAGTAAATTGTAACTATTTTGATATTCCATGAATCAGTCCCTCCATGTGTCTCCATCTCTTTTTGCACGTTATTATATGCATGTTTTTGTATGATTTTTTCAGCAGATTCACTGATTATAAAAATAAATCCCTTTCTGAGCACCTTGAAAATAAAATATGAGATATTGTACGTATGGATATACACACAGAAAGACAAAGAAGCTGTAGAACAGGACTGGAGAATGTTCCCTCTGAATAAGCACAAACGTCAAACATGAAGATAAACTGCAGATGACGGTGGTGAGGTAATGACAGAGCGGAGCCTCGGAGGCTCAGTCAGAGCAGCAGACTCACCCATGGAGGCTTTGGGTGACGTGCTAAGACCTTCGATGCTGGGTCCTTCCTCCGGCTCTACACACAACCACACAAAAACATTTCATTCCTGTTATTCTTTTTATGCCACAGCTAGTTGCATACTCTAAAGCCACCTCTAGCTAATACTTCTGTTATACTTCTGTAATACAAAGCAGAATTAATTTATTTCTTATCCAAACATACACTGGAAGTCATTGCAAACAAAGGTGAAATTTTAAACAGCAGAGGTGAGATATAATTACTTTTAGTTCCAGGCATTTGTCAAGCTCACAGCATGCTGGATGAAATCAAAACCCCCGGTTACTGGACAGCAACATTTAGTTAATGGGGTACCCTCCCAATCAGTAAACAGAATATAAATCTCGTAAATATGAAACAAAATGTCAACAATAAGTCAATACAAAGCTATTTTGATAATTGATTAAGTTGTTTTTCTATACAAAATGGCAGAAAATTGTATTTTCAGCTTCTCAAATATGGAGATTTCCTATTTCTGGTACAAATAAAGGTTCATTTGTTAAGACAAATATAATGATAACAACAAAAATAGCTCATAGGGGTTTAATTTAAGAGCTGAAATCTAGACATTTTCCATTTTCAGGCTGAAAATGGCTGGCAAACCATGGACCAGGCATTAAAATGAAAAAGAATTTGAAGAATACAATGTTCTAATACTTTTTTCCATGACTGTAAATACATATAAAAATTACCAACTGTAGCTTTAAGCCCCAGTAAGCCTGTAAATTAAGGCTCCATTGTCTTTAGTATTATTCCATTAGAGCCCAGCTGCCTATTGAACAGGTTTCAAACTCAACATCAGCAGTTTGTATCAGCGTCTTTCTGCTGTCTAACCCTTGATGACATCACTATGACATCCTCGGGATTATTTTCTCCCTCAAGAGCCCCAAAATACGTTACATGACAGTTTCCACAGTTGAGTGATAGTATGCACCTCATTACAGGTAAACTCTGAGTGAAGTCACTGGACTGCTCGAACAGATAACACAGAGGTTTGTTTTACTCACGGTTGTCGTCCGGGCTTTTGGCCGACGTTTCGGTCAGCTGTGGGGTGACGGCGGCTCCGTTCTGCTCCGGCTCAGAGGGCGGCGCCATGCTCCAGTCATTAGCAGACTGAGAAGGTAGAAAACAAATCCAAGATATTAATACTTTCAATTAGTCACACACAAATTCATAATACCAGTTCCTTTAATATCATTGTATAGTTTAGGTTCAAAAGCATTCGTCAACACAAATTCACCAGTAAACATAGAAACGTATCAAAGCTCATTTTAGTCTTTATCAGCTGATAAGAAACTGTATTACAGTTATTTCAAGGATAAATTATTAATACAAGTGTGCCAACTCCATAAAAAAAGTACTTCATCTAATGGTAATAATGGTAATTTATCATAGTGGTGCTTTTTCAACATTTGAATGCCAACAATTTTAATGTATTTTTTATCTATTTGCCTGAACTTTAATATATATTTGTTGTATTTATGCTGCTGTTTATAGTTATTTCCAGTTAAGTTTAGTTGATTAAATGTGAAATTAAAGAGATCCTTTTCAAAAATGTTTGTTTGTATTATGAGTTATATTAAAATGTGCCAAACATCTTCATCAGCCCTGAAAAATGTAATATTACAAAATTAATAAAAACAAAATAATGTTCCTGTTCCACACAGAAAAAAAGTGCTTCTTGATATAAGGCCCACATTTTTCATCACAAACTCATTCACTGAGGATGGCTGCACGCCAGAATTTTACAACAAACACACAAACCAACCTGTGAATGTTCTGCAAAGAAGTCTGTCTCTTTTTTCTCAGGAGCTGCAGGAGTTCCTGCTGCAGACGAGTCGATCCACAGCTGCAACGAGGAGGGGAAGACTCTGTTATTCTGAGAGACTATTTCATTAGCCGTGTTCACACAGATGTTTATGTTTTGTTTGGCATCGTGCCTGACCTGTGCCCATCAGATTCTGTGTCTGGTACACACCCTGTGAACTCTGAGCTGCCAACACGCCTCAGACAGATTATTACTATTATGAAACATGTCAATGATCCACAGGACTCCTGACAATTTATGTTATTGTAACTGAGTGAGTGTTGTACCTGCAAATAACAACAACTAATAAAATCACTAATTAATTTGGTTGTGTACCGTTATTAGCTGACACAGCACAGAGCAGTATTGGCATATTTAGGATCATATCACATGATAGCTACAAATATTTTGCCTGATTTGAAAAGCTGCCACTCAATTATTATAAACCTCTATTGCTCACTGTATCTGGACCTGATGGATTCCTTTTCAGGCTTTTGAGCTCTACCTAATAGCACAGAGAGGATGAGAGAGAAGGGAAACATAAGTGAGTGTGTGCAACTAAAAAAAAACAGACATCTTAATAAGCACACACATTGTATTGACTGTTCCAGTGAGTCGTGGGGGTTCATTAAGTGTGAGTTTGTTCTCACAGTTTGTTATTTCATTACTAAACTAACTTATTATTCCTCCAGTTTAAAAAGTAATAAAGTCAGGCCTGTTCTGTGTGCTCCTGTAGTTAAAAACAGGTTGAGTTACAATTATTTATGGCAGAATCCACTGAAGGATGCGGCATGTCTTCCATTGAAACAGAACAAAAGCTGAAGGTGCAGTGTTATGATGTTCTGATGCATGACAGCTTTATTAACAAAGCCGGGGGATCTACTGCTGACTGAGTCAACACAGAAACACACAATGATCAGTCTACAACATTCCCCAAACGGTCTCCACCTGATCGCTACTTACATCTGTGCCATATTTTGACAATGCAGCGTTTGCTTGCTGCCGAATCTTCTCCCTATACAATTGGGCTGCACGGCTGTTGTACTTGGCGTTGGTGTCGTTTGTGGAGCAGCCGTGCTGGCGGAAGAACGCCGTCTGTAGACAGAAGGAGAAGGGAAGTTATAGCATCACATCACATCAGACATCACCCAATCTGAAACATGCGTCATTTACATGAAACATCTTATTAACCGATTAAATCTGACTTACCGCATTGGCGTTGCCTCCAACCTGCATACATCGAAGTTGAAACCAGTTCCAGTTGGAGTCCAACTCCGTGGACCTGAGGTAAAAAACAGAAGAATATGGAAAAGTTAGCACTCCAGTGTGACAAATGCACCTGTCAGTTGCACCTGTGGACGGTAACACAAAACACCTGAAGGTAAAATTCAAAGTCAGAGTTAATGTTTTCCTAAATGAAAAACCAGAAAGTCTTGTCCTTAAGAACTTCTTAAAATGTTGACTTAAGTTTCTAAGTTTTTCTCTTTTCTTTGTCTTTTACATAAATAATCCCTTCAAAAACTTCCTAACTGCAGCATTTCCAAGTTTATAGTGACAAAATAAGGAAAAAATAAATGCATCACGAGAAGAGTGTTCCACGACTGGGAGAACCCAAAGGAAATGCTAAACGATGAGCAATTTATTTTGCAGTATAGATTTGACGGGCAGTAAATTCATGATTTTTCAGACCATCTAGAACCTCACTCTGTTTTCTCCAGCTGTGCTCCTCCAGCCCCTTTGATATTGATGATTGCTCCATGATTTTATGCTACAGTCTGTAATAGTGAGATATTTCATGTCCACAACACATTAAAATTCTTTACAAAAGAAGAGGAGGATGTGTCTGATCTAGTTTCTCCCTGACAGGAAACATGGGTGAGCATCTAGACGTAGATTAGGAGATTTTTGTGCATCAATACTAGTAGTAGGCATCTTTAGCTTGTTTGTCAGCTTGTTACTTGCAGCGTTTGTGGTGTGAAACGTACAATAACATCTGCTACGATGTTATAGTTTGTTTTCACTCTCTGTACTGGAGATTTCATGGTTCATTTACAGCTCTGATTCGCTTTTCAACGTAGTGATGCACGAGTCTTTCCAGCACATAAAGTTGTAGTGAAGTTCACCAACATCTCCCCCTTCAGTAGAGGACATCAGACATTTTGGGAAACATAAAAACAAGACATTTTTGAGTGGAGGGGGACTTTAATTTTGCCAGCTTCTTTAAGTGTGTGAGGTGATAGGGGGAAACCACATGTGATGCAATAATGGGTATTACAAGTGAGTGCAAGCAAGGAAACTATCATTTTACTCTACAAATTAAATAAATGCCTGAACATTTCTCTACAACAAAGAAAACCTTTTTATGGGATTCTGTGCAACGTCTTCTCTTTGTAAGGAGAAACTAAGTCCTGAGTATCATACAAGAAGAAAAGTGTTTCGTGCCACCAGCCGCAGGTTAACAGACGAGTGAATTCCGAGTCATTCACAATCTGTGGCCGAAACAATTCTCTGTACAGCATGCAGCAATTAAAGTGTCATTCATGCATTTATTTTAGCTTTACAGCTCAGCTTTTCACGAGAACTGCCACAGAGGTACGCACGGTGTTGACAGCTATGATCATTGTAGGGTGAACAAGTGCAGCGTACCTGATGAAGCTGAGATGCACTCCCAGGGAGCGGTGGATGCCAGAGCAGTCAATGCATAAGAACACACCGTACGAAATACTGGCCCAGCTGGGGTTCTTGGCTGCGCAGTCAAAACATACCTATACAGAAACATGAACATTTAGTGAATACAGATAATTTAATGACATCTATAGGTACCCAAAGAGCTGAATGGTAAATACAGATTAGTGAACTCCATGACAATGATGCAGTGTACCATCACTTCATGGTACAGTATGTTTTCCCATTACATGTTGTTGTTACAGCACATTGTGGTTACAGTAAAGGCGGGCTCGTGCTGTAGCTCTAGTTATCTGATAACAACCCGATTTCCATAGATGCAGGCAGAAATGTGGTCTTTTTCTCAACCCTTAAAAGAAACACTTCATACTTCAGGTTTTCACATTCAAATTCAACTCATCTGGAGACATGTGGTTCTCACTGGACAGGAAAGGTGTGAAATTACTACAGCTGTCAGACAAATGTAGTGAAGTCAAAATTACAATATTTGCCTCTCAGCTTCTTCCCAAAACCATTCACACTCTTTTAACACTTTACTTGGGCTACTATTTACACATTACTACCTAAATACCAACCTCAAATATCCTTAGGGAACTGTGTTAACTGCTTTTTAATAGGAGTTCAATTCTTAAATCGATCATAAAGAGCTTTCAATTTCAGTTCTCAAAATCATATAATCTGTGAAATTGAAATTATGACCAAATAGCCTCTGTGTTGTACTATTCTGACAAACATGGCAGTTATATCAGACGTTTTTTTCCCATGTGGCTCATCTTTTTAAAAAAGAAATTACAGTTTCAAGGGCATAAAACCAACAATATGTTGATCTTTACCGATCAAGACTCAATAGTCTAAAGCCAGCATAACCTTCAGTTCTGAAAAAGAAAACTTTAAAATCGAATTGATTGGGACAATATCATCTGATGTCTAACCAAATTGTGTCTCCAACACACTTTACATTTGTTTGCACTCCCTGTTTCTTTATTTACACCACTTGGTAATGTAAATGATTGTACTGCTTGTTTATACCTTGTCCTATAACTTGTTCTTTACATGTCTGTTTAACTTGTTGTTTGCACTTGTACTGTATTTACATTTAACATAAGCGTCTGTTGAAGCCAGCTCAGTTAAAAATATCACATCAAACGCATAAATGGGCTTGGAAATAATTTGACATATAGCACTCCTTTAGTGATGACAGTTAGCTCTTAAAGTTATTCACTTACTTGATTCCTATGGTCTATGTCTAGTACCATCAGGTTGAATGCACTTATTGTAAGTCGCTTTGGACAAAAGCGTCTGCTAAATGACATGTAATGTAATGTAATGCAATAACTTATAGAACTGTTATTTTATTGGCACGAGTGGATATGTAGTTACGGTCAGTTTGTGTGTAAAAAGGAATATTGAGGTCATGTCGTACAATATGCCCCCCATAGTGTTTCCATAAGAATTAGCCAAGATGATGCCAGAGTAAACAGGGTTTTCAGACTATCATAAGTCTCGGGCCTAGAGCCTAAGCCTATTTTCATAGTGCCTATGCCAAATATACAGAAAAAAACTATGCTGAGAAAGAATCTGACCATGCAGATAGTGAATATTTCATGTTAAAGAATGAATGACTGTCTATACTGTATTAAATTTATTTCTGATTTAAGTGAAATTTGTTAAAAGAGCCTGAGAGTCCACGTATTTCATTTTGGTTGTGTTATGTTTTATTTTTAACATTTATTTCACATTCCAATTCCAATATATGAGTATTCTTAAGAAATAAGACCTGTTGGGTGTACTTACATTGTGCTATTATTTTAAAATGACAATAATAATCAGCAACTGTAATCAATTCTTGGACAATATATAGTACTACAAAATACAGTTATGGTGACCTAATTGTGATGTATTGTAATTAATTGTCTTGTATGGAGTATCGAAGAATCGCTGTATAGTTATAAAAACATTGTAGTGGGCAACATATCATTAAAGTATCGTTAGTGTGTGATCCCCCCAAAAAAGATACGACGATACCTATATCAAGATAAAAAGATTTGTGCTAAACCGACTACTAATATACTGTAAATAAATTTTAAACTAAACATATGGTGGCAAACATTATACACGTTAGTTACTGTGGGTTACATGACAGGCTGCTGGCTTTGGCGACATATAGGATCAATAATGTCAAACGTTACGAGTCCAACTGACAACGTTAATATCGTTAGTGAACGGGACTTATTTTTTAATATACGTCTATAGTTTAGTCTATTTAATCTACTTTCATTGCCCACACACATTGTATGTTGAGCTGTTTAGATTCCCTGCTCAGCAGCGGACACAGATCGTATACGTGGCCTTTATGTTTGACGGCTTCACCGGCAGCTAGCAGCGTTAGCAGCGTTAGCTTCTGTTAGCCAGGCCTAGCTATGAGCTAACAAACAGTTAGCCACTCAGCTAACCGCCGGTTAGTCCGCACCGGAGACATGAAGCTAACCGGAGAAAACTGCCAACACGAACCACACACACACAATAACACCCCACACACAACGGCGACGCCTTATTCCGTTACCTTGTTAGTAGGAATTGATCTTAATCTTTTGAAAATGGTGAGGATCTCAGTCTTATTTGGTTCCGTAGCCATCTTGCCACTCTGACAATTTCCACAAACTGACGTCACTACGGATCCTCGTGTGCACCAGATTAAAGAAAAAGGGCGAAAGTTGTTCTCGCACACGTAAATCTTTTACGCAACATTGACTTTAACGTTAAACGGTTTTTTAAAATATTTAATAATATAATTACCCCCAATTTTCTTATTGTAAAATCATATCTAATCTAAATAAAACCTTCAGACAATACTTATCAGCTAATCCTGCCCTCAACCAACCAGCATTAATCCCTTAATTGGATCAAAGGTCAAGGTTAATGTTATTTATAGCAGAGGTCTTTTTGCAAGGACCCTTACAAGATAGAAAATATACCAGGGCCCCCTGTTTATGACGTTTGGAATATTTTAACGCAGCCTATTTTTCATACTTACATAGTCTTATTTATGTGAGATAACACAAGAGAAATTTATTAAAAATATATCAGACACGTAATCAACATATTTGCAGAATCTAAAAGTGATATGATCATTACTGTTAGATTAGAACGTAATCATTGACCTGTGATAGAATTAACACTCTTAATATTTTTTATTGAGCCTTTTGTAAAAACAAACAAACAAAC
Organism: Centropristis striata; assembly: GCF_030273125.1. Lineage (NCBI taxonomy): Eukaryota > Metazoa > Chordata > Actinopteri > Perciformes > Serranidae > Centropristis > Centropristis striata. Next base: position 28,075,461 of record NC_081518.1, read on the forward strand.
AAAAACTATTAAAAACAAAATAAACTGACATTATGCTAATTCTAATAGATCAATCTAAAAACTTTTTTGAGGGACCCTCTGGTAGAGTACCATGGACCCCTGAGGTTTGTGCCCATATTTTCCAAGAGACTTTTCCAATTTAATTCCCAAAAGTACGAGTGAGTTGGGGCTTTTTCCACCTTCAAGTAGGTCCAGTAGGTTGTTATCAGTCCATATGCTTTATACTCCATTTCTTAGCTTCCCCCTACACTTTCCCACTTTGTGACGCCACTCCTGCCTTGGAGTTGTTCATTATTACTAAGGCAACTAAAAGATCGCAGCCTAGAACACGTTTGTCAACTCCAACATCGCAGCTCCAGTTAAATTGTCTTGTACCCCAAGAATATTACATAATATGACCCTGTGTCTCCTCCTCCTTCTAAACTCCTTGAGGTTGTTATAGCCACCCACTGAACAGGCTGATAAAAACCTGCTGGACCGTCTAGAACAGAGGTCGGCAACCTTTACGAACAAAAGACCCATTGTTGGTCAAAAAAAAGAGAAAACATGTCTGAATGGAGCTACAAACCTTATTTTGAGCCTTACAAAAAAGCATAAAATAGTCTTAATTAGCCTAGCATCATTACTAATAGTTCACAATGAGCATTTATTTATATGATTTTGTCAGAATGCAGCGAGGAGCCAAGAGCAAATGAGAGGCTGGACACCAAATTACTAACAAAAATTGACTTAAAGTTGGCAAAATGTAGAGTTTAAGGCATTGGGCTGTAGAAATTCCTGAGCTAAGATGCACATATTCATTGACTCAAATGTTAAAAGGTTTTTTTTAATGCCGTATATAAGCTACACATGTTTACAATAGAAGAATACAAATTGTTTTGGGCCGACAGCAATGATAAGTGACACATTTTATTGTCACAGCCTCAGGGAGCCACTGCAGACTACCTGAAGAGCCACATGAGGTTAAAAGGTGAAGTGTGGCCTTATACCCTCGTACCAAAGGGCTGATAAACACTGATAATTCAACGCCCTTGGGTGATGGCGAGGCAAGTACAGGAGAAGTTAGCCTACTGTTCTTTAGCTACAACTAGATTGAATCATTTAATTTATCTGTTTTATTTAAAGTCACTGTCCTTAATCACATCCACTTTTGATTAAATACATTCAAAGCCAGTGTTAGAAGAAGTATTCAGATCCCTTACTTAAGTAAAAGTACTAACACCACACTGTGAAATGACTCCACTACAAGTAAAAGTCCTGTGTTCAAAACAAAAGCACAAAAGTATCAGCAGCAAAATGTACTTAAAGCATCAGAAGTAAGTATGCAGAATGGCCCCACACAGATTGTTTTATATATTCCATATATATTATTAGATTATTATTATCATTGATGCATTTACTGTAAGTAAGCAGCATTTTACTGCCATCAATGAAGGGCTCATTTTAACTACTTAATGTACCATTATGTGGTTTAATTTATAAATATGCGCAATCACCTTAAATGTATCATCTTTTGACTTCCGGTTATGGCGAGGTACTAGGCAGTCACAACTTTTTGAGCTCTGCTGCTAGCTTGTAATAAATCCTACAGAACTAACCAAATGTATCATGTTTTTGTGTTAAATTACCTGAAAAGTAACTAAAGCTGTCAGCTGAATGTAGTGGAGTAAAAACTGCAATATTTGCCCTCAAAATGTAGTGGAGTAGAAGTATAAAGTTACAAATGTGGAAATACTCAAGTAAAGTACAAGTACCACAAAATTGTACTTAAGAACATTCCACCACTGTTCACAGCACTACATTGTTTAGCTTGTGTCCTGTATATACAGACATGGAAAAATTATTAGACCTAAGCTGATATCTAGCCATTTTCCATGGATTTCTTGATAATAACCAAAATCATTATCAAGAAAACCATAGAAAATGTCTAGATATCAAATCTTAAATTAAACTCATCAGTTTTTTTGCTGTTATCATTATATTTGTCCAAACAAATGGACCTTTTGTTGTACCCAGCATTAAAATCAACAAGAAACTGAAGAAAACAAGGGTTGTCTATTACTTTTTTCCATGACTGTAGGTGATACACTAACTGTGGATAAGTAGCTACCATACAACAACACTTCAATAAATCCAAACTTTCCCTTTAATCAATTTATGTGTTATTTTATATTAAAATTTTAGTCTTAAGCTGATCTTTAGTCCGACTAAAGTTCGCCCCATGAAGGCTTTACCATGGAGTTGTTCACTGTCACTTTACACAGCATTTATCCATTAAATCAGGGCAGGAAAAACAACTGTTGCAAAGTGTTTTGGGCTATTTTTAGGCCTTTTTAACTGTAATTCAGCCTCTTCAACTCAAACCAGTGGACAGAAGCCAACAAATGTCAAAATGTCCTTTAACACACAGTATCATTTTTCACCGCTGATCGCTCAAACATCCCAACAATGTGCATTTCCTTTTCAAAAAAGAGCATCATAAATTGTTACACTTCAGCTCAGATCTGGTTTGTCCTGTTGGGTGAACTCTGAAGGAGCCGCCTCTCACATCTCTGAGTTTTGAAGTGACTGAATGAGGTCTCGCCCGATCAGATTTAGAGAGACATCATGGAGGAAGGTGGCGTCCTCCTGCTGCTGCTGCTCGCTCAGCTGGGAACTCCTGCAGCGCTCAGCTTTTATGGAGACAGCATCAGCGTCACACACCCACAGAAGAGGACGGATGGGACATTTAAGGTGCGCTATTTTATTCTGAAATTTTCATTTGAATCAAAACATTAGAAACAGGCAAAAATGAATGAACATTTGAAACAAAGTTGGAATAAGTCAAATTTTTTCTTTCACAATCAAGTTATAAGAATAAAGAATCAATAATTTTATTGTTGTTAATTAACACACAGCACAGTACATCGTAAAAACATGTTTTAGAACTTGTGTATGAGTAAAGCGAGACTGTTGAAGAAGTGCTCGTCGGCTTGTGTAACGCCTGCATGCCATCAAAGAATTTACTGACTCGCCCTCGAAAATCTTCCAAGACTATGGAAGAGGATTAGGGCCACGCAAGAAATAAATATTTTTAGTTCTGACTTGAAAGTCAGAATTCAGAGAATAAAGTCAGAATTCTGAGAATAAAGTCAGAACTCAAATATTTTTTTCTTGTGTGGCCCTAATCCACTTCCGTACAAGACAAACAAAACAAAACAAAAAAAAAGAACAGGTTAAAGCTGGAGGAGGGCATTTTTTTTAAACGTCATTAGTTAAAAATAAAACAATAAAAAGTTTTGAGAATCAAGTGATCTGTGAGAAAATTGTTAATAGGTAAAACAGTGAATGTAAGTTTTTGAAATCAGAAATAAAATTTGGCATTGAAGAAACAAAAAAGTGCCACTGAAAAACAGAAGCATAAAATTTATTTATTTTATTTGAGTATTTCTTTTTGATCCTGTGATTTTTTTAAAATTATCTTATCTTCTTGAGTGTTTTTTGTCACTTTTTATTCAGGATCAGATCATGTTTTTTTATTCTGTTTTAACTTTCTGTCTTGAGGGGAGGGGGCAAAGAGAGCGTGATTTATTTATTTTTTATCTGAATACTTAACAGATAATGGTACTCTTCTCTCAGCATTCATTCTACAAACGCAGATGTGTGTGTATGTCTGTTCGGATGGTAAAATCCTCATTCAAATGCAGAAAATTCTGCAGGAAAATGTTGCTATTCCAGCATTGGCAACAACTGGCTACACTGCAAAGAAATCCCCCAAGAACGGAAGATGAACTTTGACTCAAAAAGATTCCAAAAGAGAGTCTGAAAATAAACACAATAAAACACTGCATGTCAGTGAGTTAGGGAGCTACTTCTAGCACCATGATGCTGCAGACCCCAGCTTTATGAACATCTTCCTTTTTTTCTATATTTCACTGAGGAAACGTACTTTGACATGTTATTATGTATATAAGGTGTATAGAATGCATGTACACTATCGCTCAGAAGTTTGGGGTCACTTAGGAATGTCCTTACAGACATATAGTGTAGACATTGTTAATGTGGAAACTGATTTCCTTATGGAATATCTATTCTATATTGTCCTGTGTTCCAGTGGCATATTGTGTTAATCCACGTTTATAGTGTTGAAAGGCTCATTGATCATTAAAACACCTGCTGAGCATTATGCTAGCACAGCTGAAGCTGTTTTCGTCTTTCGTCTTTCGTCCCGCTACTAGTCCTACAACTTGAAGAGTTGCAGGACAAATTATATATCAAAACGTGCGGTTTGATCGGGATCGGTGTGCTATTACTTTTCTCTACGGAATACGAATTTTTCGCGACGTAAGTTGCATTGAAATGAATGGGACGGCTGAGAAAAAATGAGAGAAAAAGAACAATAATTGGAGATATTTAAACGTCTACTTCTCAGGCATAATTTCACCTAGAGACTCCATTTAAACTTTAAACAGTAGACACAAGTCTTGTGTATTGGTGTATTAATCCACGTTTCAATAGGTCATATAGTTTTTTATCAATCCCTGTTCAATGACCATGATCATTTTTGGAGAGATTCTGAGATTATAATGGGTGTGTATTGCACGGAATGTTCGTGCCACAGTGTGTGACATCATCGCCAGAGTGTAGAGGGAGAGAAAAAACTGTCAAAAAATAAATTTGAAAACTGCGCTCCAGGCCGCAAATTCGACTCTACAGAAATAATTTCTTCATAGAAACGTAGGAAAATTTGTCTTCTCACTCACAATCCTCTGGTAAAGCTGTCAGAGTTATAGTTTTGGCGTAGGACGCACAGATGCACCACCAACATGCACCAACAGCCTCATTGGCTCCTATATTAAAAACGCAGGGAGATTTCTAAAAGAAGGGAGATGTAACATTTTTTTTAGATCGCTCTAACAAAGTTATTTTTTCATTTTTCTTAAAAAAAAACATATGTAGACGTTCAGGAAGAACTCAGGACGCTCAAAGTGAAGTCGGATCAATGATAGGTATTATGGTTTTGCCAAAAATGCTTTCTGTTCGAGGCCAGAAATTTCAGTCTGTCCACCTCTGCTGTCACTATGCCGTAACAGGTGTCTTCAAATTCTGTTGAATGCTTTGATCTGATTGCCTTTGATCTTTGATGTGATTACAGTTATAGATACACACACACACACACGCGCGTAAGCGCGGACACCCCTCACACATGCATACACATGCTTCAAGCACACACGTGTGCACACACACACACACACACACACAGGTAACTTTATGTGATTTTAATTACACGCACACACACATACACATACACACACACACACAGGTAACTTTATGATTTTCGCTACACACACACACACACACACACACACACACACACACACGTTTTGAGGTTAAAGGGCATAGTTTGAAATCTCTGAAGAATATCATCATAGTGTACACACACCGGCAGTAGCCCCCGTGGCCCTTTCAGAATTTCCCCAGGGGAAATTTTCTAGTCTTAGGCTACGTTTACACGAGGACGGTCTGAACAGAAGACGCAAAAGTGGCGTCGCGTCTTCACTTTTTATTCCTCGTTTAGACGAGCATTTTCGGGAGGAAATCTGCGTGCATACGGTGATGCAAAAGTGTGTGAAATTCGATTGTATGCATGCCAGGCGGCATCACTTAAAGCGATAAGAGCATCTTTGGGCATGCAGAAGTTTTCACGCCACACATTTTCATCAGCTACTCCTTCCACAAAGTTATCCACCATCCACTAGATCTCCCAGATCTCGTTCACAGCCGTCTGGCTCGCCTCCGACCAATTGCTGCATCCAAAATGTGATAGAGGTAATTACAGATCCTTCTCTGTTCAGTAATACTATCTGTACATATCCTGTACATTTGGTGAAAAGACTCCTGTAAGTTTATTAGAGCTGCCAGAGCAGCTTGAAGGTCCGACGCATGGCAATAATCCCGCGTTTGTTTATTTTCCTGTACTGGAGCATGTATGTGACGTAAAAACATTTGTGACATGAGCAGATCTGAGCAGCGTTTTGCGTCTTGGCAGTGTAGACGGACACTCTACGGCGGAGCGTATTTAACTTTTCCACTTTGGAAGGTGGTTTCAGATTTTTGCGTCTTTAAGCCCCAAAAACGCCGTCACCGTCTAAACGAAAGGCACTTCCGATAAAATATTTTGTCGTTTTTACCCGCGAACGTCCTCGTGTAAACGGGGCCTTATTAATGCTGTTTTCCCCCAAACTCTGCAGGTGACCTTCCACCACAGACAGAATGGCAGAAGCTCCTGTGGCGATCAGACATCCTTCTCGTGTGAGGGCGACGTGTGCACCAGCCTGGACGAGTCGGCTGTCCTGCAGACGGACGGGGACACCACGGGACAGGACAGGTGGTGTCAGTCTGAGAGACACACAACAGCAACCATTGCAACCAACCAAACCTCATTTTCTCTGAGGTGAGACAACTCTTCTGTGTGATTCCAGGCTTCAGGACTGTGGACATTAATGGTATCCTGAGTATTTCACCTGTGGGTGGAGCAAATATGCAGAACTTTAACAGTAGAGGAGCTGACTGGTGAATTAGCGGCAGTAAACCCAGCTGTATTTTTAAAAAATATGAACATATCCACTGACCATGCACTGCTGTTTGTTTCTGCATGCAATGCACTAATGGAAAATAATGTAATAATGTCAAAGGGATTTATGATAATTTGTAAATGCTTTGTAAAGGAAAAGGTGAAGGGGACGTATCTCATTCTTCCAGAGATTCTACCAGACTAACTGAATTTCCCCTTGGGGATAAGTAAAGAAATTTTGATTTCATTGATTTGATTTGTGAGATTGAATTGCACTTGGGTCTGTGAACTTGGAGTTGCAACAATAACTACATGCAACAAGATCAGTGCATTAGCATTTAATTACTAAATAATATGCTACAAAAGTAAACAATTACACACACGACTATTAAAACTATTATTTTTTTTTGTAAAAATGCCTGTAAAACAGTTAAAGAAGATAGTGAGGGCTCAGTGTATTATTAAACAGAGATAAAAACAGAGCAAGTAAAACACTGATAACTGTTATTAGGGCCTCGGGGCAATCGCACCGAGCACTGGTCCCATACAGCAATAGCTGTAGGGACCAGTGCTCGGGGCAAAGAAGAGTTGCAGGACAAATTATATATCAAAACGTGCGGTTTGATCGGGATCGGTGTGCTGTTACTTTTCTCTACAGAATACACATTTTTTGCTGTTTTTTTTAGGTTAAAGGGCATAAAGGGCATAGTTTGAAATCTCTGAAGAATCTCATCATAGTGTACACACACGGGCAGTAGCTCCCGTGGCCCTTTCGAAATTTCCCCAGAGGAAATTTTCTAGTTTGTACAGCACTTTTCAAAAACAGTTTGTCCGACACAGCTGCTTCATATAATCAGCTCGTTATGAAGCTGCTTGATAAGGAGTTGATAGTTTTAATCAGATGTGTCGGAGCAGGGAGAGATCTAAAACATGAGGGACTGAAAGAGAGGGTAAGGAAACACTGATTTGTAGAAATAGTTCAAGGAGCTGGATGAAAATAATTTAAAAAGACAAGATATGGAACAAAAAAGGGATAATTTTGCAGCCAACATTCCTCACTTAAAAAGTTCTGGATGTAAAAACAACCCGAACTGTGTTTTTCTTTCTACCTAATTATTGGTTCATATTGACTAAAATGCTGACAAATTGGTCATTTTCATGTTTCTCTTGAGTATAACTTGAAAAAAAATATATAAATTATTTTTTTTCTAGTCAGTCAGTTTTGCAGCAAACATTGCACACTAAAATGTTACAGATTGGGTAATACTCTCACTCTTTCTATTATCTGTTCATATTGAAAGTACTGAATTAATTTTACCTCATAAATGTGTTATTATTTTCATATTTCTTGAGAATAAAACCTGTAAAAAGGACAAATTGATCCAGATACTTCTTTTTTATTGACAGAAAAAAAATCACAGCAGTCACACATTTTAAACATTAAATCCAAATGAATACATTTTACTATTAACAAGCCCCAAACAACAGGAGACCAGCTCTTTACCTGAAAGCAAGAAACTCTCATCATCTGTTGCATCATCTGAAAGACATAAAGACACAAAACAAAACCAGGAGAAATCTTGCAGAATGTTACAACTGCAAACACACAGTGGCTAATACACCTGTGCACACATACAAGTGTGAGGTGGACAATGTTTTGGGGAAGTTTTTAGTCAAATGAAGGCAGTTTGCATAGTTAAGTATTGTCTAAGGCTAAGGAAAAGGTTAAAAAGGAATACATTAAATTAAATCCTCTAGAGAAGATTTTGTAGTTGAGAGTCAAATAAGAACCAGAATTATTATTTCATACAGTTACTTTACAGTTAGCATGAGAAAAGCATGTTTTCAGGATGAACATATAGCTAAATTACTAGGTATTTATTTCAGTTTGTTGTGAATGGCTGTCCATAAAAAAACATCCTGCTGTCTGTCAAGTGTTTTATTGCAGAACTATTTGTCTGTAAAACAAAATTGAATTAAGTATTGATTTTGAAATTAAAGCTTTTTGTATTTTTCTAGCCTCAAATGAGTTTGACTGCTTTCACAGTCACAGCTGCTTTAGTGCCTGTCATATACAGGACAGCTCTGCAGTTAGTGGTAAAAGGAAAGAATCATGTGTAGGTGTAATAAGATGAAATGAATAAGAGACGTGTAGATTATAATAAAACTGTTCCATATTTATCAGTTTCCAGACTGCATCAGTGTTAGAGGTTGGGGAAAAAATTGATACAGCATAGTATTGCGATATTTTGCGTGGCAATATTACATCGATTCATGGCCGCCAAATATCGATATTAGCTGTCAGAATTTGCCGTTTTTTTCTTCCGGAGGATGTAGCAGGCTCACTTTTAAGAACATATTGGATATACTGGTATCATCATCAAACTAAAGGTGTAAGGAATCTATAGGCACCATGTGCGTCAAGATATCGTGTCGAGAAGTTGTCGAAATAATGCAAAACTGCAAAGTTTGGCTGTTTTTCTGTTTCATTCAGAAACATTCAGAGCAGTGAAGCTTGTTATTTTTGAAAGTTTGATAAAATGCTGCATTTGTTGTCGTCCATACATGTTTGATATCAGTTGAGTTCAGTTTGACTGAATACTTTGTTGGTCAGTCTGTGGGTTTCACTCTCATTGTGGAGAAATATAAGGAGACTGAAGTGAGATGAATACATTGAAATTAATTTTGTGGCCACAGAATATAGATAAACAGTTAAATCTCAATATATTGTATCACAATACTCACCATATCACGAAATGCTTAAAATCACAATAATATCATATCATGACTCAAGTAAAAATCGTATTGTGGGGCCGATACGCTGATTCACACCTCTAATCAGTGTGTTTCTGATTGTTTTCAGGGGCTCAGGCTGCTGCTGGGCGTCTAACGTTGAGGGGGAAACCGACTGGAGGTCTCAGGTGGACCTGGACCTGGGGAGAAGATCTGACTCACACGGGATCAACAGCTGTCCCGTCACCACCACAGTGTCCTCTCTACGGTACCATGCTCTTCTATTCAACTCTCATCAGCCACAAAGGATAAATTAATAGAAAAAAAGAAAAGCAGGATAAAAGAACTGCATTCTAAATGCCCATAGTGATATAAAACTGATATGTGTAATGCAGTTAATATGTGCAAGACACTCTATCTACCTCGTTTTACAACATTTGCAGTATTTTCAGTGGTCATTTATTATTGACCCCTATTTATTTTTATATTTATTAATGATATCACATGTCCTTGTTTTAGCTCAGTGTTTTATCATATGTTTAAATGTTTTACTCGTTAAATGTTTGTTTTGTTGTTATGCTCTCTATAACTATGCAACTTAAGCATTGGCACTCCCAAATTTTGTTGTATAGTTGACTCTCTAATGACAATAAAGGCTATTTGATTTGATTTATTCAAATCGGGATTTTACCATCACTCTGCAGGGGAAGCAGCATTATGCAACTCTAGAAAAAGCATAAATTGAATCGTACAAATAAAATTCATAAATGAGGCACACACAAAAAAATTCAAATATTTTAAAAGATTACTTTCATTGATTTCAGGAGACTTTTATTTGAGAGATAAACCACACCTGAATATAAAAAATGGAAATAAATGTGGCATTATGAAGTAAATGTCCCTTGAATTAAATAAAAATAGGCTTTTTAAGAAAAAATAGATTTATTGCTTTAAATGTCATTAAACAATGCTGTGAGGTTGTATCGTAGCATTTGTGATACTTACTTGTTAGCATAAAGGTCCAATTCAATAAAAAAAAAAAAAAAAAAACTACTTTAGGTTATCTAGTTTCATATGAATACTACTTTTTAAAAACTGTCGTGTTTTATTTTGATTAATCTCCAGGTTTATGCACAGATATTGGTTGTTAATTGTAATTATATGTACAACATGTTTAGTTTATATTAAATCCACATATTAAATAGTGTTTGTGTGTGTTTCTTGATGCAGGGTTCCTCAGAACTGCTTTTCAACTGTTCATCTTCTGGCTCACGATCCAGACGGAGATCACGTGAGATGTCGCTTTTACAATACAACTCCTGCAAACTTCACCATGGACGAGGTAAATAATACATGTCCATAATAAACTATCATAAATAAAGTATAACAAATGTCCCATTGAAACAACAATTTTTGATCCCACAGCCACTACTGCATAAAATCATGTATTTTACTATACAAGGCTTTTCATTTTGAGCTCCTTTTACTATTTTACACCACTTTTTTTTACATGTTTTCCCTGTGGGGTAAATACATGACTGCTGTCACGCCATCTGTACTTTCCATTTCAGTGCGCAATTACATTGCACTTTACGGTAGCCCGTTTGTCATGCAGCTGCATGATTCCAAAATAGCCATTCAGTTGTATTCATGCTGCATTTTAAAAGCCAATAAAATAAGTCAATCAAATAGTTATCAGCAAACTCCACTAGATCCTTAAAGACCACGTCCCCATGTGTTCATGACATGACATTCATGCCTTTTTACTGTACCAATTTGCAATTAAGGAATGCCAAAATCCTTGTGATAAAAAGGCCATTCAACTGCAAACATGTAGCATTTTAAAAGCCAAGAAAAATTGGACCTGGTCTTCAAGGATGTAGTGGAGTTTGCTGTCACTACCTTTGAAACTAAAAGAACCCATTTACAACTGGAAGCATCACAACATTGTAAGACACCTAGAAAATATACAAACATGAAAAAAAAACAAGCTATATAAAACGAATACACCACAAAGAACCTTGCTAAAGCTTATGTCTATGCTGTGTCCTGGTTTTCACTGCAGTGTTTGATGACATGCAGCAAAATCAGTGCTACTAGTAAAAAGAAAACCTCTCTATTTTTATAATAACAACAACTGTCACAATGTAAACAAACATTTTTAGTGACCATATATAGAAAAAATATCTTATTTGAAAGTGTGGAGTACCAGGGGATAGGCCCAGATAAGTATTTTTTACTTCAGCCTACTCCCTTTTTTTCGGACCAAAATTATATAAGGAAATGCGTATTGAATATTAAGTCGACTGGTTCTTATATTTATCTCAAGACTTAGATGGAGCAGATGCATGTGTATGTATAGGGTTATATATACTGTATGTGTGTAAGTATCTATATGTTTATATGTACATCTGTATAGCAATGTATATATGAGTATGTGTATGTACTGTATATATGCATCTAGCCTACGTTGTTGTCATTTACGTTGTATATTTTTCAGTTTGAAAAATTATTAATAAAATGAAAAAAAAGAGAAAAATTTATTTTTTTAAATAAATTTGGTAGTTCAGGACTGATGTGTTTTAACAGATGCACAAGGGTTGAAAAATAGTTTTCACTTTTCTACATGGATTCAATATTTTTGCATTTGTTTTTTTGCAGAAGAGATGATAGGAGAGTAATATCCTTTTAACTATTTATTAAGCCAGTAATGAAAGAGTTAGCATGTACATGGACTTTAATCTGATCAGAAATCAGTCTGTAAGACAGTTAGCTGCAACCACCATCAGAGAAAGGATGACTATCTTACTGTTACACAGAGTTTTATAAGGCGAATGTGCAACTATCTGATTGGTTGAAACTGTTGGGGTAGCACCCTGGTTGAAATTCAGCCGCCCTTGATATGATGACACATAGACTAAGTCCTAAGCCTTTTGGTGTTCCAGCTTCTGGTCAATGCCTGTTGAAGGAATCTACGAACATTTCTCCTCATCTGGCCCTCTCTCTCTGATCCTAGTGTTTCTCAGTGCTTTACTCTTTCCGAGCCCATAACCTTGGATGTATCTCTATGAATGTGTCTCTGTTCCATGAATGAGTCTCTGTCTTACATCTGCTTTCCCTCAGGAATGTGCAAAAAGTGTTATCTATGTGTGTGCTCTTGTTATATTCAATCTGTGTTGTATGCTTTGCTAAATACACTTTTTAAGCAGCAAATTTACTAATGGTCATAATGGAGATAATTGCTCATTTTTATTAATCCCTGACAATATCCAAAGAGAAAAAATCATCTAAATAATTTGTCTCTGTGTCCTGTCAGGCTTCGTGTACGCTGGCCGCTGCAGGTCAGGTGGCCGTCGGTGTCCACGTGTTGGAGCTGACGCTGGAGGACTTTCCCAGTAAAAATGTCACTCTGACCTACGCAGACGGGACCTCTGTACTGCGTGAGGCCTCTGACATGAACGCTCCATCTCTCTGCAAAGTGAAGCTGCAGTTCTCCTTAGAGAGTGAGTACATTCACATCATAACGTCAGAGACATAACTGGACCCAATTTGACACATTATTTATGGGGGAATTTTAGAAATCTTGCTCGTCTTTATATAAACTAAAATAGATTTTACAATTAACCTTATATTACAAGTATACAGTTGCAATTTACAGTCTTTCTCAGTTGCTTTGGTGCATTTCTCACATCACTATTAACATTTGGACAACAGTGAGTTCAACCTCCACAACATTTAGTCATTTGTGCTCATCATAGTAGCAGTTTCTCATTAACAAATGCTTTTGGACATGCATCAATTGCTTTCATACAACTCTCTGCTGTTTTATAACATTATCATTGCTTATGTCTTGTCAGTCAAAATTAACTATACTTGTGAATGCTGAATATTCATTCCATACTAAACTAATAGTCCTCATTTTATTGCTTGAGTCATTACAAAAATGTTGAACTAGTTGTCAAAATCTGTCAATCAAATTTTATACATTTTTTTAAATCCTTTTTTCCCCTGAAAATGTCTCCTAAATTGAACAGTTTCTCTCAGGTGAACCTCAGCTTTCACTGATGAGAAGGGCTGTGTGAAGCATTCGTTGCAACCAATGATAAGCCATTTCTCTACAATCACCCAGAGCTGAATCCCAAAACCCATAAACACTTTACAAGCATATATGAACCAAGCAGAACATAGTGGGTACATCCCATGTCCCTTATTTTATGTCTCCTCTATCCTCGATTGAACCGGAAGTTCTTTTGCGTGCGCCATCTTTACAGTCATCCCAAAGCTCTTATTTGTGCTCGGAGGATAGAGGATAGAGGATAGAGAATAAAAGAGGCATATGGAGGAACCACAAGCGAGGATACATGCGAGCATCCCATGCGGAAGTCTTTTAGCGGTGGCCCCGCCCCCTGACACACTCTGTAGTTTCATACCGTATTGAAGACAGATCACAGATTAAACTCAAGTGTGTCACTACAAGTTTTATATATTTTATTTAGATGATTCGCCATGTAGTTAAAATCTGTTTTATTGTAGCTCTAAACAACAAAATGTCCACAAACATATTTCTTCATTTATAATAAATTAAAAGAAAGATCGCTCTAGAAGCTTTTTTCCCTTTCGTGATCTGTTATTTCCACCATTCAGATTTATATTATTAAAGTTAAAAAAAAACAGTATTGAGTCTGTCCATCAGCAAGAAACACTTTTAAATCGTTTGTCATTTTCATCAGTCCTACATAAGGCTGATAATTGCCAAGTGTAGGTTTGATATGAGTGACAAATTTTACATTTTACCTTTATCATATAACCTAATAAAACATTGGTCGGTGTTCAGCGGACACAATCATGTTCTGGGATATTAAATAATGAATTTATCACCAGGATCGTATACTACGACGGCATATCAGGGCCATGTATGAAAATAAATAAATATGGACCCAGGGGAGTGGGGCCCAGCCACCATGGCACGCGTAAAAATGCATACATCACCACATTTAATTTGTTTCTACCAGCGGGATGTCTCCCGCTTTTCCCTGACTCACTCTGTTTTGGGTGTTTTATCAGAGTGATTGTTTATGAGTGATCCGACACATGGAGCAGTGTCTTTCAGACCTCCTCTGCTCCTTGTTGACAGTTACAGTGTGTAACGTTCGTCTAAACTTTTTTCACAGCAGCAGGTTTATTGTTCCCAGCCTTCATTCCTCACTGGCATTCTCATGTGATGCATCTTTACACGTGCCATGGTGGCTGGTTAAGGGAATCTTTATTCATCTCTGAAGTGTGTTTGTGTGTGTGTGTGTGTGTGTGTGTGTGTGTGTGTGTGTGTGTGTGTATGTGTGTGTGTGGTCCTTTATCCTGAGGGAAATTCAAGCATCCAGTATCAGCATTCAAACACATTTAACATACACTATATTATTTTTTTTATTAATTAACCTATGATAATAATGATATGAATCTACATTAAAAACTTGCTAAAATATTTACTGTGAAATTGAGCATTTGCAGGAAAAATACAAAAAAATAATAATAAATAATTATTATTTTCCTAAAAATATTGACTTTATTCTTGTTACCATTTCCCTCTTACTAGAACAATATTTTTTTTTTCCAAATATTGTGACATTATTGTCAGCCTCTTATCTTATCTTATCTTATCTTATCTTACAGTGTTTTGCCATATGTCTTTATTAATTAATTACCAGTAGTAGTGCTATAGAGATTACACTGCTCACTGTATTTACAGCCGTCTGAAGGCAGCAGGTATCTGCAGTCTGTATCATAATATACTAGCATAATATACTCACATAATAACTAAACTAAACAAAACAAAATGTCCCAGTTTCCATTGTTTCTGATCCTGACTGCTAAAACTCACAACTTTCAAATTTAGTATATTGAGACAAATTTCTGTCTTAAAATCCTAAATGATAATTCTCAAAAGCTACCATATTTATTTGTATTTGTATTTCTGCCTCCCTATCTTGATGACCTCTGTCTGTGTTTCAGTTCTTCCTGCGATACCAAACTGTGAGGCAGGTCATGTGCGCCCCATGTTCTTGTCCAGGACTCCTTCACATGGGGACGTTCTTTACGCCTCTGTGGGCCAGAGCTTCCAGCTTCACGCTGAAGCTCAGGCTCACCACACCAGGTATTCTTCAATGTGTTAACAGCCAGTGAGAACTCAGATTATGATACCTCCCAGTGCATAATGAGGATATTTGTCTCTACCCTCCTACAGCATACACGACTTCCAGGTGAGCGGCCCGCAGAACATGACCAAAGTGTTTACAGATGGAGCGTTTGGGAAAGCTGTCATGACTCTGAGCTGGACGCCGCACCACAGCGACCTGTACAGATTCGTCCCGGTCTGCTTTACCGCAGAGACCAATGAAACGTGAGCGCTTTTATCTGCATTTACTGGGAAATGTGTGTGTGGTGATTTCCCGCTCACGGCTTTGTGTCTTGTTAGCGAGGCGGAGATCTATTGTTTGTCTGAATGTGAGAGACTGACCGGAGACATAAGCCTCTGATTGATTCAGGAGATTATGTTTCTTCTTTTTGTTACTTTCATTTGTAAGACACCAACAAGTGAAACCCCATAATTAAGTATGAATAAGTACATGTGCACCAGGTGTTTTCAGTCACATTATCATAATACTCTAACTGCTGTTTTCTTTTCATTTTGCACTCACAATTATTTTATTTTTATCATTCAGCCAATCAGATATGAGGTGCGTTGTTGTCATGGTGACCCAAGCATCGATCATCCAAGGTCTGTGGATTATTAATTATTAGTTCTCTGTTTATATTGTTCTATAAAACCACGATTGTGATCACAGTATACTGTCATGGGAAAAAAATATTAGTCCGTCCTTGTTTTCTCTCTGCTTTTTTGTTAATGTTAATGCCTATGTTAATGTAAATATAATGATAACAACAAAAATAGCTCAGAATAGTTTAATTTAAGAGCTGATATCTAGACGTTTTCCATGGTTTTCTTGATAATGATTTTGGTTATTATCAAGAAAACCATGGAAAATGGCTATATATATATATTGCTGTGGATACGCATTGTTCTGCTTCTCTCCTGATGATGTCTCGCCATAGTGACCTGTCAATCAAAGATGGCCATGCCCTAAATCATACAATTCTTTATCATCTATATTCTTCTAAATGGGGCCATTATTTACACTATTAACATCAAATTGTCTTGAAGAAGATTTTTTACTAGCGATTGAGACCATAGTGTTGTCCTAATAAAAAAAATCTGAGGTAATAAATCAAGTGAGAAGTTTTCTCATTTTGTATGTCCAAATGAATGGACCCAAATGCTTCTGCAGCCGTCATCAACGCCCCCCTACTGGAATTTTCGGTAGAATGCAGTTTAAGGCACTTCCTGGTTTGCCTCACTGCTCAGACCAGGAGATTGCTGCCTGGTTTTAACATCTGTGTTAGGTGTTATGTAAGGATCATAAAGCAAACCTGATGTACAGCTGTGTTTCTTAATGAAGAAGTAAAGTTAACATGTTTTACAGGTCGGGCCACCGTCACATGCTCCCCCAACAAGATGATGGTGGCTCTGGAGAAAGCTTCCATGCCTGGCGTCGACGAGAACTTCCTCACGATGAGAGACCCGTCATGCTCGCTCACCTCCAACAGCACACACATCACAGGCATGATGTCTTTCACTGCCTGCGGCACCAGACTCGAGGTGTGTTTTCTGACTGATAACTGCACAATTTAACAGTTTTTTACATGCACAAAGCATTCTGGATATTATCCTGATTCCAGAAAACACATTGGACCTCATGCAAGAATCGTTTGTAAGTGAAAAAGACTCTTTGCTGCAGTGACGTTGGTTCAGTGAACATCTGATGTGGTGCATATTTAAACACAGGATCCAAGATGCCGTTCCAACAATTTATACAGTCAGAGTAGTTTAACTGTAAGGTCAACAGTAGGATAGATGATTGGTACATGGATGATTAGATGGATGGATGATTTTTGCTATACAATGAAATACAAAAGAGAATATAATTTATCTGAAAATATCAAACAATGTTACTAATAAATCAGGTTACTCCCCCCCCTTTACTCACTTCATTAATGCATCCACAATGGTTTTCATTTACTCGAAAACAAGGATAAACTCAGGAATCTAGTATAACAAGAACACAACTACAATTACATTCAAACAATACACGCCATGTCAACCAACAAGACACAAAAAATATATATTAATACTTAATGCCAAATAGCAGAAATGTATGGATAGGATGTGTATAGAATGTATGTTTATTTCTTATTGAGTGTGCTCATAAGAGCACATTTATATATTATCCACCAGGCTTCTTCTTATTCTTGTGTTTCTTCTGTGTTTTTTACAGTCGACACTAAAAAGGTATCAAATCAACCGGCTTGCCCATGACCAGTGTGCTATAACTTTTTTAAGGGTTCCGGCAAATGGTTTTCAAATTATTCAGCAAAACATGCGAAAAAATCCCCCTTATGTTACCCTATGGAGAGGCTAGAGTTGATGACATCATTGCTAGAGTGCAAGAGGAGAGAAAAATCTGTCAAAAAATTTGGAAACTGCGCTCGAGGCCGCAGATGCCACTGTACAAAAATAATTTATACACAGAAACGTTGGAAAATCCGTCTTCTCACTCACATTGGTCTGCTAAAGTTGTCAGAGTTATAGTTAGTTAGTTATAGATGAACCACCAACACGCACCCACAGCCTTATAGACCACCATGGTATAAAGGCAGGAACATCTCTCAAGGAAAGCAGGGGTACCAGTTTCTTTTGATCGCTCTAAAAAACTATTTCTTCATTTCTCTTCACAAAACACATATGTAGCCGTTCAGGAAGAACGCAGGCTGCTCGAAAGGAAGTAGGAGCTACGCACAAAATGCTTTCTGTTTGAGGGGCACTTTCAGCAGTTTTTCTCTCTCTCTCAGTGGCGTCAAATGTCACAGGAGGAGCAGCTGCAGTTGATTGCTCTGCTCTGATTGGTGGCCGCCAACTGGCCCTGGTTTAGTTTCTAGTTTTTTATATCCTTATTTTGTCTTCTATATCTATGTGTCTGTAATTTTGAGCTGCTTTGACAACTAAATTCCCTAACTGCGGGATAAATAAATTCTGATCTTATCTTAAAGTTTTTTTCTACACCTTTTATTTGTCTGAAAACAGGACAAAGGTGACTTTCTCGTTTTCACAAATGAGATCAACTCCTTCGAGCTGCCCAGCGAGGTGATAGTCAGAAGGAGGAAGGTTAAGATCGACGTCTCTTGCCAGTTTCCCAAAACCATCAGCATCTCCAGCTACTACAACCTGCACAAGACCGACTACATTTTCACCGAGTCCACCTTCGGCAGCTTCGGCTACACTTTTGAGATTTACCAGGACAGCAACTTCACAGAGAAGGTGGCTCCCAGCGCCTACCCAGTGGAGGTCAACCTGCTGGACAACATCTATATGGGCATTCAGGCCGAGTCGGATCTCGTGAATGTGGATTTGTTTGTGGAATCGTGCAAAGCCACTCCTGATGACAACCCTGAGAACAGCCTCTCCTACGATCTCATCAAGAACGGGTGAGTGCTGCTGCAGGGATGCTTTTAGGGAATGTTTAAAGTAACATCTAAGATCTGGGATCAATCACCTTTCATGGACAGTTCCTTGATGGTGTGTGTGTGACGTGCTGCAATTCTTTCTTTTTTTTCAATTCCCTTTCTTTCTGTATTTACTCTACGTTCGTATTTTCTTTTGTTCTTGCGATTTATTCTGTCTTTTCTTTTCGTATTTTTCTGTTTCTTTTCTTTTCATATTTCTCTCTTCTTGTTTCTGTTCCTATTTGTTTTTTCTGATTTATTTTCTTTTAGTATTTTCTTATTTCTTATCTAGATTCTTTTCTTTTTAGTATTCTTTCTAGTATTTTTTTTTTCAGATTTTCTCTTGTATTCTTTTTTCTTTCTTCTTTTCATATTTTCTTTTTCGTATTCTTTCTAGTATTTCTTTTCTATTTTTTTGTTTCTGATTTTCATTCTTCTTTACTTTTCTTTATTTTCTAGTTCCTTTGCTTTTTGTATTCATTTTTTCTTGTTTCTTTTCTAATTTTCTTTCTGTCTGTATTTGCTTTGTTATTTTCTTTTCTTACTATTTTCTTCGTTTTTTCTTTTTGTATGTTTTGTGTTTTATTTTTTTCTGATTTCTTATAGGTGTCTCGAAGATGAGACGATTATAGTCCACCCATCGAATCCAACTTCATACAAGTTCCAGGTTCAGGCCTTCAAATTTACTGGAAACTTTGACCAGGTAATAAAAACGAATCTAAACTAGATAATGGCTCACACAGCATGCAAGGCTGTGGTATAGAAGAGACGCTGTACAACACTTTCATGCTGCAGATATCATGTAATCATTGCAGAGTCTGGTTTTTACGAGGGGTATTAGGGCCAATTATGGGGGAAAAAAATAAAAAATGTGGACCCGGGGTCTGGTTTTTCACTGAACTAGTTACAGCAGCGACCATTCAGACCCTCTAGAGACTCTTTTTCAAAAAAGCGACTAGTGACAAATCGAGCGACTTTTTCTGGTGTTAGTGGAGACTTTTGGAGACTCTTCATACTCTTCTTAACGAGTAGCAGGCACCGTCCCAAAACACTCACAAGCGGCCCAGTCCTCCTGCAGCAGTCTCTCCCAGCTGCAGTCAGAGCAGGAGATGTTAACCCCTCAGCATCCAGTTTGCACCAGTCTGCAAATGAATCACGCATGCACAAAACTGTATCCAATCAGCGTCGACTAGTACGTAGCTCAAACAGTAGAAAAGTACAGATGAAACATTCCTGATATCACCAGCTGATAGGGATCAAAAACAGCCTGAATATTGTGTTAAAGTGAAAGTGCAGTAGATGCACGACACAAACTACAATTTTCTTCTCTTTCCTTCCTGCTGAACTGAACCTGACCTCTTCACAGGTGTACATCACCTGCTCGGTCATCCTGTGTGAGAGGGGCAGCTCCTTCTCCAGATGTGCTCAGGGCTGCCTGGCCCCCTCGTCCCGCAGACGCAAGCGAACGCTGAGCAAGGAGACGTTCGGACACTACATTACCCAAGGTCCTCTGCAGTTCGTCGGCCCAGCCTTTCCCAACGCAGCCGTGGAGGAAAACTCCCGTGTGATCAAATGGAAAAATGCTGTTGCTCCTGAACTGAGGAACAGTCCTGATGTTGCTCCTGGAGCAGCTGCAGAACAGAGGAACCATCCTGCTGCTGCTGCAGGTGAATATCCGATCTTTCTTTCCTTCTTTTTGTATTAACTAGTGCAGTGCCCATAGGAAGTATGTATTTGTACATTGCATGCCACACTACAACGTTTGCAACTCTATAAAACACTTACTTTTCATGAGGTACACACACCATCCAGCACATACACATTGAACATTGATATTCGCTGGAAACTATTTGAATATTATTGGAAAATTGAACCTTGTAGCGCACTTTAAAACTCTGAAAGATAGGTGAGCTAAATAGACTTACAGATGCGATGAGTCAGGTGTGGAAATCCAGAGCGAGTTGGGTTACTGACCAGGTGTAGGCCTATCACACAATGGGGCGGAGCTCCCCTAAAAGGTGTCCAATCGCAACATGTCCTACGTAACTAATGATGACATTTTGAGAATTCAGAATTTTTTTCAAAATCAAGGATGCACACCTTCGTGCTTTGCCCAAGCCACATACGAAATCTTAGGTCAGTCTGACGGTCAGTGAGATATGCCGTAGACACACACATGTATGTCCTTTTTTCTTTATTTTCTTTTTTGTATTTTTGACCTTTTTTTCTTTTTGTCTTCAAATGTTCTTATTTCTTTTCTAGTTTCTATTTCTTTTCATATTCTTGTTTCTTTCTGTTCTAATATTCTTTTATTTTAATATATTTTTGTTTTTTGTTTTTATGATTTCTTTTTTATTTTCATTTTGCATCTTCTGTTTTCTTTCTATCTTTATTTCTAAAACGATTCCCCGGTTGTCTTCTAGTGAACCTCCCCCCGCTGACAGACAGCGGCTATGGTGATAAGCGTCTGGGTGTCCGGGAGCTCCTCAGCAGCAACGCCAGCACCGTGGCGTTCGCCTGCATGTTCCTGGTGTCTCTGCTGCTGATGGCCGCAGCTGTTGCTTTCCTCATGAGGAAGAGGAGGGCCGAAGATCGCAAGTCTCTCCTAGTGTCGGGCTGGGAGAACTAAACCTCAATAATCAGTCTGTTACACAGCATGTCATTGGTTTTATTTTAAAGGATATATTCACCTTCTTGTATTTATCATCCGTCCTGATCACACTGGCTGTTAAAAGTTAAAAAAGTTAAAAGAGATGGAGGACCAAATTAACATTATTTATAGGTTTATCTGAAGTGAATTTGAGATAAATAAATGAAGTGAATACCTACTCAAGTTCTGCTCAAATCTAATTGAAAAAAAAACCTATTTTATTTATATGGGCTATATGCTTTTGTCTATTTGAACGTCTTTTATTTGTGCTTCTGTGCTTTCGTCTGTGCCAACATTTGTGCATAATTGCTTTTTTTGGGTGCATATGATATAGAAATAGCACAGGACTTCTATTTCTATGTATTTTTGTGCTTAAGTGTGTGTTTTAATGTGTGTCTGTGCTTGTGTATGTTTTCTTTTAACGCCCTCAACCTGCCAAGAACTGCAGATCAGAAATTATTCTACATGATGAACTCAAGTGCTCAAGTTAATGTGCAATGTCCCTTCTTTGAACAAACAAAGTTACTTTCTTTTTTGTTGTTGTTGCACAGTGTGTTTCCACTGACTGTCGCTTTGCTGAGCTGCAGTGGAGACACAAAGAGGACAATTTTCCACTAAAAACAGACACTAAATTTGTCAAACTGAGACGACCTGAGCATCACATCGGGACTTGTTGGTCAGTATGAACAGGAGGAGTAATTAAGACCTGTTTCAATATTCATATCAACACGCACAGTCATGGAAAAAAGTATTGGACCACCCTTATTTTCTTCAATTTCTTCTTGATAATAACCAAAATCATTATCAAAAAAACGTGTGTAGATAACAGCTCTTAAATTAAACTCTTATGAGCTATTTTTGTTATCATTATATCTGTCCAAACAAATGTACCTTTAGTTGTACCAGGCATTAAAATGAACAAGAAAATGAAGAAAAAAAGTGGTCTTGGCCGTCCTGGTGCTGTAAGACGTGTAAAGCACAATTACGTGCCTGGATTGATTCTACTGCTGTTACATTGTTCATGCATTGCACCTCACACAACAAAGCCACTGAACATTCTTCTGAAATTAGTTTTGCTTTCTATTCATGGCCGATCACACCCCCACCTGCAGCTGAATGTTCACCCGACCAGTTTTCAAAGAAGTCGTGGAACTTAAAAACGTAAAACAAAATTCTATTCCGTCTGGTTCTGCAGGATTGTTTCCATAGCGTGTCCACTGATGCCACTTCTTGCCAAAAAAATGTTCCCAGCAACCAACTAAAGGTGTTTGTTTGGTTAAGTGATTACAAAGAAAAGAAACCAAAACCCCAACTAATCCTCTTGCTACAGTAATATTTGAATGAGCTTCTGAGTTTGGCTTGTTCAGGATTCAACAGTCTCTCATTTTATAACATAAGATAGGTGTATTCACATATAAAATGGAAAAGTTGGATTGACAGCTGACGCATTTTATTTTATTTGGTCCATACTTGGAAAACAGTAGCTTTAAATATGTTGGACATCTGTAGTTACAACATTACTGATGCATAGTAAATAACCTTTATTTTGACCAGAATAGATGTTTTTGTTGTTTAGCCTGAGACCCTTTATTTAAATACCCGACAGCAGCTTTTATTGCCTATAATTTGTCTTTAAAACATCCTAAATATGTAAACACAACATAGCTAGATTCCAAATTATATACTTTTTAGTCGTACTGCAGCTGACCTTACATCGCACTTACTGTTGCATGCTTGTTGCATAGAATTGGGACATTTATCTTTGAATGCTTGGCTGCAGACTGCAAAATGCAACCAGGTGCAGAAGGACATTCTGGTATTTTAAACTACATATGTTGTGTATTCAGACGTACTAAATCTTTACCTGGTGGACTAATTACAGTAGTTAGACATGTGATGTGTGTGTGTGTAACTTTAAATCAGATTAGATCAACTGACTAATATCTGTATTGGTTAAATAATACATTTTTATCATTTAAATGGGATTTTGTTTTGAATAAAAGGGGAAATCTGCATTATATTTACATGACTTAATCACATAATAAAATAACACTGTGTGTGTTAGTGGTTTGTTTTCATTTCTAACATGTTAATTGAGGCTGATTATCGGGATTATTTGATGAATCGCGGCTCAGTTTGGGAATAATGATCTGCTCAGATTATCCTCCACTACAGTGATTCAGATTCAGCATCTTCTGAATAAAAAATATAAAAAAAAATCTTTTAGAAATCTTTTAAAAGCTAATTTAAAACTAAAACGTTTATTATTTATTTGGCAAATAACAAACTGAATTCAGTCTTTTATAGCCATATTTGAGCAGAATCAAGCTGAACATTCTATTTTTGTTATTTGTTTACAGTTTTTCTTTGTAAAACCATACATTTGAAAATTAAATATGATTTTAGTTAAAGGGCTTCTACATACTGCTGTATTTACCATTATAGAAACATAAAACATGATTGTGGTATATATATATATGTGTGTGTGTGTGTGTGTGTGTGTGTGTGTGTGTACACTACCACTCAGAAGTTTAGGTCATTAGAGATGTTCTTATTTTTGAAAGAAAAGCACAATATTTTAAAATTAAAATAACACATATACAGTGTATACATTGTTAATATAGTAAATGACTATTAAAGCTGGAAACGACTTCTTATGAAATATCAATTATATATTGTCCTGTGTTCTAGTGGCACATTGTGTAAATCATTGTTTATAGTGTTGAAAGGCTCGTTGATCATTAAAACACCTGCTGAGCATTATGTTAGCACAGCTGTTCTGTGCTGATTTGAGAAGCAATGAAATTATGAAGCTGGAGATTTGTACAGGTTAAAATTATTATTTCTACCCTTGTCAATGTCTTTACTATATTTTTTCAATTCATTTTTTAACTCATTTCATGAATAAACAGTTTGTTTTCATGGAAAACAACACAGACATTTTCTGGGTGACCCTAAACTTTTGAATGCTAGTGTATATCATTTTATTAAGAATCAAAAATCATTCTTCTGTAAAAAATCAAACACATTCTTTGTCATTTCTGCCTTAATATTCAACAGTAATATCAACATTGAATATATTTTCTTTTAGATTTTTTTCTCTTTTGTAATGCCTATTTACTCATTACATTCAGTGTTTTCTGTTATAAACGACATATATTAAAAGACATTGACCCCTGGCGTCCCTCTGGGGTCAGGACCAGGTCAGGACCTGCACTCTGAAAAACAGTGGTCCTGCATCCAGCTGACGACCCCTGTGGGCTCACCTGCAGACCTGCAGCTGATTGGTGTGATCTGGTCACATTTCACTCACACACACATCACATCATACACACATCATATCATACACACACACACACACACACACACACACACACACACCTCTCACACATCTCAAACACACACCTCGCTCTCTCTCTCTCACACACACCTCTCTCTCTCTCTCTCTCTCTCACACACACACACACACACACACACACACACACTTTGCTGCTGTATTCCTGGAAATTTCCCCATTGTGGGACTGATGAAGGAAATCTTAATCTTAATCTTAAAAGATGAATTCATGATACATGCAGATACTGAAATAGCTTAAAGTTATGTGAAATGAGATATGAGAAAATAAACACAATTAATGCAAAAAGAAGTAGAAGATCTAAGAAAAAATTGCAGCTTAACTCATATAATCCCTGTGCCTCTGAACTCAATGTGCTTTTGTAAAATGGTACAGCTTGTTCCCTGTGGGGGGCGCTACAGGAACAAGACTCTGGGCAACAAAAACAGGTTCAGCCGCGTCATTAAAGTGGCTGCCGGTATTTAGAGTTGAGGTAGGGGTGGAGCCAAGTTCACAGGCTTGATCTAAATCTAAACGCTGTTCCAGTCAATGCTGGAAGTCGGAATTTCCCAGCTGAAATTTTCAACTTCTGACCTCAAAGTTTCCAGATGCCGAAAAGTGTACAATGCCGAACATGTGACTCAAGAAGTCACAAGCAAGTACAATTTTCAGTCATTTTGTCCCGGGCAAATCAAGTTCCAAGTCAAGTCACAACATAAAGTATAATCATTTAACAGATAACAGCTTTATATGATGCACATGTGTTCATATGTGATTTATATTAAATCACAACTTTTGTCCAGATCATTGCACCTGCAACCCAACTCACGATTGAATATGTTTGCATTTTGTTGTTAAAATCCACTAATGAGTATTTATTTTAGTAGAAACAAACGAAAGAAGAGTTAACACTGAACTGTAATTAACAGGGTGGAAATGATTTTTCAAGAGGATCATTGTAGCAAACCCATTTTGCATAAACTTAATAATTTGTGTTGTTTCTAATTGTTTCTAATATAAATATATATATATATATATATATATATGCCTGTTTTGGACATAATTTCCGTCTGTTTTGTATAGTGAGATTTTACTCTGAAGGGCAGTTTTTTTGTACTTCCTTCCTGTGTTGCTACCGAATGAATGAGCTAGCAGTAAGAACTGTAAAAGTTTAAGATGGGAAAAGGAAAATAAGGACGTTTTAAGAGACATGAGACGTCCTCCCTCTGAAGCGTCATGTGAAGCGACGTCCGTTTCTAATGACGGCGGCAGCAGATCACAGCTGGGTCAGCTGTCAGTCGGCTTTAACAGCTGGAGACATGCACTAATAATAATAGTTATAAAATAAGTGTTTTCTCTGTTTAACAAACACCTGCACATGAATAACAACCTGCATTGTGTATTTATACCGTGAACGGTGTCCTGCTCATGGCACGGGAATGCCTTTATATCATTTATTTATTATTATTTTCCTCTGTATATTACGACGGCCTATTAGGGCCAAGTATGAAAAAAAAAATAGGGACCCGGGGGAGGGGGGTGATACTGGTCCATGCCTCACTGGGTCCATCCAGTACCACAAGTGCAAGCACACACACACACACACACACACACTTCAGAGATGAATAAAGATTCCCTAAACCAGCCACCATGGCACGTGTAAAGACGCATCACATGAGAATGCCTGTGAGGAAAGAAGGCTGGGAACAATAAACCTGCTGCTGTGAAAAAAGTTTATATTAACGTTACACACTGTAACTGTCAACAAGGAGCAGAGGAGGGTCTGAAGGACAGCGCTCGTGTGACGAGAGGCTGGAGGGGAGCGCGCAGTCGGATCACTCATGAACAATCACTCTGATAAAACACCCAAAACAGAGTGAGTCATGAGGAACCACGAGACATCCCGCTGGTAGAAACGAATGAAATGTAATGAATGTGATGTAGTACCATCACCTCATGTTATGTGTTTTTATGCATGCCATGGTGGCTGGGCCCCTCTCCCCTGGGTCCCTATTTATTTATTTTTTTCATACATGGCCCTAATACGCAGTCGTAGTAGACGACCCTGGTGATAAATATATTATTTAATATCCCAGAACATGATTGTGTCCGCTGAACACAGGACAATGGTTTATTTAATTTATTAGGTTAGATGATAAAGGTAAAATGTAAATGATGTCACTCAGATCAAACCTACACTCAGGAATGATAATCCTCATGTGGGACTGAATGGAAATGACAAACCATGTAAAAGTGTTTTTTTTTTTACTTACTAATAATATCCATAATAAATCTGAATGGTGGAAATGACAGATCATGAAAGGGAAAAAGCTTCTAGAGCGATCTTTCTTTTAATTTCTTATAAATGTAGAAATATGTTTGTGGTCTTTTTGTTGTTCAGAGCCATAATAAAACAGATTTTAACTGCATGGCGAATCATATAAATAAAATATAAAACTTGTGGTTACACACTTGAGTTTAATCTGTGGTCTGTCTTCACTCTGGTTTGAAACTACAGTGATGTTAATGTATAAGGTCAGTCTGATCAGCTGCAGCGTCTAATCAATAAGTCAGGAGGCAGGGCCACTGCTAAAAGACTTCCGCATAGGATGCTTGCATGTATCCTCGCTTGTGGCTCCTCCATATGCCTCCTCTATCCTCTCTCCTCATAGAGGAAATGAAAATTAAGGGACAGGTTCAGGTCCACTTTGGGTGATTGCCTGCCACACCCCTGATTATTGTCACCTGTTCTCAATTACCCAGCCATTCTTCTTTGTACTTATTATTTTCCAGACTAGAAACTAGAAACTTGAAAAATATCCAACCTCATACTAGAAAAAATACAACTCGGGGCCAATCCACGATCCCCGACTTCATGAAGGAGGAGTTATCTGACCTCCACTCTCCACATAGTTTATACTTCATTTCAACTAGTTCTCCAACCTGAATGAGCAACAGCACCACCCATAACGACCCAAATGACTGTTTCACAGCTGGCGGTACAGAGCGGAGCGTTCTAAAACATTACACGTCATTGAACATACACGTACGGTTTGTGGTTGCAAAAGAGGCTTCAGTTTCTGTGACTTTAGGCTACAAAACCACTGACCTAGGTTACAAAGTTATGTAAAAAGTTGTTTTGTTTTGTTTGCACATGGGTCATGAACCCCGTGAACTCCTGGTGAAAAGAATATCTTAAATATCTTTGATTTATACATTGTTGTTTTTGAATGTTTCTGTGATTCTGTGTGGCTGACACCTTGGCCCGGTCTCTGTAAAATATATTTTAATCTCAATGGGACTTCCAGGTTAAATTCTTTTAAAATAAAAAATGTAATGTAACCAGTGTGGTTTGTCTGCATACAATGATATTTCAGATGTAACAGAGAACATTAAAGCATCACTATAATTTCCAAGCGCTGTTGGATTGAACTCAAACTTAAGTAGTTTAGTGGTTTCTTCTGGTCACACTGATGTGAAGGCAGTCAAGGCACGCTGTGATTAAATAACATTATCACATTTAATAGGAGGATAATGGAAGACATTTTCCACCGGCTCAAAAACCACAAACAACACAGATTATAGGTCAATGCTGTACAGTGATTAAATATAATATAAAAATATAATTTCACAAGAGCGCTGAGTGTTTTATTATCAGTGATGATTAATGATATAGGTGCCCTACTTCACTTTATGTCAATCATCTGACACGTGAGGAGAGTATGCTTTGTTGTAAACTCTGCGGCTGACAGCCAAAGTGCAGTGAACTGGAACTAAATATACTGTCGAATGCACGAACATCTGCTGGAAACTTTGGACTTTCTGAGCACAGACTTATCTGCACAAGAACGATACCTGAAGAGAGTGTGCAATCCAATCTTTTTCTTTTACTGTTGCCTCCAGTTTGATGCAGAACAAGCTAGAATCAGAGACAGTGATGGAATGTAACTAGGTACATCTACTCAAACACTGAACTTAAGAACAATTTTATGTGATTTAATACTTCTACTACACTTCATTTTAGAGGCATATATTGTACTTTTTACTCCACTACATTTAGCTGACAGCTTTAGTTACTTTTCAAGTTGAGATTTAACATGAAAAAACATGATAAATCAACCCAATAAATTGCTGCAACAACTTATGCCTTAATAGGTTTAATTAATTAGTTAAATGATTTATGACCAGAAAAACTTGAAACAGTGCTGAGCTGCATATCAAATTAAGGTTCCAGCCTTCCATTGATGAACACCACGTCCGCTTGACATCTACTGTTGACCTGCTATCTCCCCCTAAAAACCCACTGCACACAACCCCCAATTCTATATAAAGAGGAATATAATATAAATGAGCAGGTTTTGGTATGTATGTATGTCACAATATTTAGCTATTTAGTGTGTTGCTCATGGATGGATTAGTGAACGGCCCTACCAGACACAGAGACAAAAGAAAAGTCACAAAGAGACAAAAAGAAACATAAAACAGCAACAGAGAGGCACAAGGGGATTACAAACAGGCCCAAAAAAATGCAAAAAGATTTAAAAAAAAAGTCTACAAAGAGCCTACAGAGACTTAGCTATGAAAAGTGATAAAACAACCACAAAACAGCTACAAAGAAACATAAACAGCCCAGAGAGAGACTTGGAATGTCTATGACAAGGAATAAAACTAAAAAGAAACTCAAAATTACAAAAAAATGATACAAAAAGGCACATTTCTACAAAAAGAGGCAAAACAAGCACATACAAGAGTATATATTATAAATATAAATAAACACAATTTTTAATGTCAATTTCCCTGAATACCTATTGACTTTGCACAGTAACAAAGCACCACTTCTTTGAGCTATCTGTACAGATTTGCGAACTATTTCCCGGAGTTTCATTTACAGTAAAAGTAATGTGACCTATTTGTTTGGGAGCCAAAACAATGTCTGTTGCCACCCAGTGATATGAAATTCTTGCTCTTCCACATACTTTAGG
This sequence comes from Centropristis striata, assembly GCF_030273125.1. Classification (NCBI taxonomy): domain Eukaryota; kingdom Metazoa; phylum Chordata; class Actinopteri; order Perciformes; family Serranidae; genus Centropristis; species Centropristis striata. Next base: position 28,105,325 of record NC_081518.1, read on the forward strand.
CTTGCGACACTCTTATCCAACAGGTGTTGACTGACAGACATCACAAATCTCTGCTGGCGCTGAGCTGTTCTACAAACTTTGAGCTTAGAGTCATCGCTTAATAGAAAGAAACCCACAAGATAATTAGCCTAATTAATACATTTTTCAGGTGAAAATTAATCATCCTCGATCAGAGTTTCGTCTTATCCACTGTGACAAAGACGATTTAATGAAATTCTTTATTTTTGTCTTCGTTAACAAGTATATATTAATGTTAAGTTGTCCACAAATTTTGCATTTGCAAATTATTTCTTGATGTTTTCCCCTGCATATGACTTATATCTTGTTTTTAATTGACTCGGCTACAAAATACTAACTTACATAAACAAACAGCCACAGAGGACAATGAGTCTTTGTCTTCATTCTGAGGCGTTATTGATGTTTTCCCGTCAGCTTGACAGGAACACTTCGCACACCTTGAAATGTGATCTACATTCACCTGTGCTGCACCTGTTACGGGAACATTACCATGTGGTTCAAAGCTTGTTGGACCAAAAAACAACTCTCTCACACATAACAAAACCTCATCTCTCCTGGCACGCTGATGTTAAAAACACCAACAACAGGGAGTTTACATAGAGCTTGGAGTTTCATAAATCCTATATAATCAAGTATATGTAACAAAAATTATTCAGAAACACTGCAATTTGCTTCAATATCCTTCATGTTTTTCTATCAATCTTTGCAGGTAGTAATTGATTTGTGAAAAACAAAAACAAATAAAAAAACCCTCAACAAATTCCTGAAATTTGATGGCTGCAGTATCAAAAAGATAAATCACTCATAGGCCATGTGCACACAGCCATACAGAGATGATCCCCCCTGTTCTGTAGGAACCAATGAGTGGAATGTTTATTGTTTTTATTTTATTGGAAATATTCTGCAAATTTTTTATATATATTTCAATACTGTTACTAAACAAGAATAACAACAACAAGCGTATGCTCCCACATGCTCTCAACTAACTTACATGTTTAGCAGCAGCACATATAGCCTTCAAAATAAGAGCACATTGAAGTGGTAAGAGGATCCACCACAGAATAGATAGACGGACAGACAGACAGACACTGGTGGTTACAGGGGTAACCGTGGTTTGTTTAGAGCTGATGCAGCAGAGGATACAAAACTTCTGCTGTAGTGAGTGCGTTTACAGGCCACGGTCCTGTAGCTGCTGCCAGATGGTAACAGCGCAAATGATGAGTTCAGGGGGTTGCTGGGGTTGTTTGCTATGCTGAAAGCTCTCCGTGTGATGGCTGTATTGTTGAGGTCAGAGAGATTTGGGGTAGGGAGACCAATGATTTTTGAGGTGTGATGTGTAATGCGTGCTAGTGTGTTCCTATTTGAGGTGGTTAACATGTTAAAGAAGCAGAGGATGACGGGTTGAACTATGCTTTTGTAAAGTAATAACAGAAGTTGGGAGGCTACAGAGAGTGCTTTAAGTTTGCGGATGGCAGAGAGTCTTTGTTGGCGGTGTTTGTGTGTGTCAGTGGTGTGATGATCTAAGTTCAGTTTATTGTCCAAGATGAGTCCAAGGTATTTGATGAACTCCACGATTTTCATGGATTCACGGTTGATCACTGTGTGCTGAGCTATGGAAGAGCGTTAGAAGCTGAAATAAAGGGGGGGCACGGTGGCGCAGTTGATAGCGCTCTCGCCTCACAGCTAGAAGGTCCTGGGTTCGAATCCCGCCAGGACGCTATGGGCGTTGGAGGCGTGTCCCCAACTCCATGTCTCTGGCGTAAGTAGCGCTGGTCAGTGTCGGCAAAAGGTGTGTGGAGTTTGCATGTTCTCCCTGTGTCCCCCGAGGATCCCCTTACAAAAACCTGCATTGATCCTGGTCGCTATAGAGCCTCGGGTCGGTCGGGGTGCCTTATGGGAATCCTCCCAGGTAGCACCCCCAGGGTCATGACGTAGGACAAATTGGGTGATAAATAAAAAATGGGTTACAAAATCGTGCAATAAAGAAAGAAAAAAAAAGAAGCTGAAATGGTTAACATGAGCTTAAGAGATGTTCATGTTTAGTTGTATGACATGCACTTTAGTAGTTAGTAAATATATATGATATGTGTGGGCGGTTAGGGTAAAAATGCCAGTGCTGCTTTTTGTCCCGGTCCAGCTCTGCTGACTGCTATCTGAGTTCTCCATCTGTCAGAAAAGGCAGAATGTAAAATGAAAAGTATTTGTTTTGTTCATCTTCAAACACTTATCTACAAATCATCATCAGATGCTCACAGCCTCTTAACGAGGCGTTAAGACTGCGACTGCTTCCCAGAACGGATCGTTCATGTGACACTAAGGTGTCAAGCAAGAATGTGACAGCATCAAACAGAGATGAGACTTACTGGAAGATTAACCTGAAAGTACTTAACCACTCCGTCACAGCTGACATCACTCACTGTTTTTTACAACAAGTAAAAGCTGCAGTACTGCTCTATAAGAGTACTTTGTTATGAGTAAAGGGCTCACATTCAAGAGTAAAACTACCAACTATTCACACCAAAATGTGCTTTAAGAATTAAAGTAAGATCCCGTCCAGAGAATTGTCAGATTATTTGAACATTATGAATACTTTGACATGCATTTTAACGTTACAGCTGGAGGAGGTTTAGCTATGATCTCATTTGTGATATAGTCTGGCATTAGCCAGGCTACCTCTGACATGTAGTTGAATTGAATACAACTAATAAAGTAAAGGGAAAGTACCTCAATTTTTTTATTTAAATATATATTTTCTGCAGGAGACATCGTGAAGTACTGTCATTGCATTTTACTCCTGGTTAGGTTTTTTAAATTATTGTTCAGGAGGATTTTTAGCAGAAGCATAATTCTCCACAGAGATCTCCTCCTCTCCAAAACAAACACTCCTGCTCATTAAAACCAGTAAAAACACTGAATGACATAGTTTCACGTTAAAAATCAGTGATTCTGTGATGCAGTTTGGTGCACACAGGACGTCCTGGAGAGGCTGATAGCCGAGCTGCTGATAACGTTTGCTCAGCTTGTTTCCCTGATAAGTTAAGATCCAGATGTCCGATGATTAAAATCCCTTATGCAGGTAAAAAGAAATAATCAAGATCTACAAAGTATCTTGTAAAAATGTGGCTTAAAACTGGATTGTCAGCTTTTGGCAGACAAGCAAAATGCTGATGCAGGGAAGATAAGACGCCACTGACAGGTGACCAAATGAACGAGTTACCTTGATTTAAATTACAGATTTATCTGGTTTATATAATGTATAAAATACATGACAACAAAATATATAATATAGGCTGAATAGTTTTTTGACTTCTGATGCAGAAAAGGTACAGTTTAGTAAATGTACTCCCCATGCTGTCAGTAATATGTTAATCTTGAGCTGCCTTCCCGGCACGGTGTCCATGGCACTTGCAGAAATGCTAAATAAGCAAAAGGGCAGTTTAAGAATAAAATATATAGACGGATGTGCACTGATGCATGCAGCAGATTTTCACGGGGTCAGGCTCAGATTTAGTGCATTGGAAAAACAATTTTTTTTACAAGAAATAAAAGACATTCTTTGTGTCATTGTGTGGGACTACATATCTTTCAACTGAGCTTATGAAACTTTCCACTCCTGGCATGTGTACGTGACACAAGCATCCTGGCATCAACTCAGTCTGGAGGAGGAAAACAAAAGACAACAACAGCTTCACAGATTATCACTTCATCACATGATTTATTGTTATAAAATCAATTTTAAAAAAACCCTGCAAACACACATTAGCTTCTACAATGCAAGCAGATAATATAATACAAAATATTTTAGGCTAATACTCACTGGGGCAATTTCAACAATTCTCAAGAACGAGAAAAGAGAAAAACATTGCCACATTTTGCTTTACTGGCAATCCCTACTGGGAGCGAGACGTGTGAGCAAGTATACAGTCGACTTTGCAATCCCCACTGGGCGTGTTTTCTGTCACGTTTAGTGAAGTGTTTTCTGCACGGGTGGCTGTTTAATCACACAAATGTCCCACTGTATTTGTGATTTGAACTCATTTACAGCATGTAAATTGATGTGAATTGTGCAACCTGATCTCCCAGAATTACATGAAAGAAGTTGTGGTCATTTCATGTGATTTTGTGAAACAGCAGAGCGTTCTAAAAATAGCACCCATGTCATTATACATACATAAAAAGCACACTGTACCTCACTAGCTGCTTTTTAGGATCCAAGATGTTCAGCAGTTTGTCTGCATACACATTTTTACAGGCTGTAAAAAGGGTGATCTAGAAAGGGGGGAGAAAATTAAAAAATAGGTAAGAATTTTCAAAATGGGTTCATTTATAGGATTAATTAAGTTATATTTACCTCATAAAGTTGAGACATGCATTCCAGAAACTCTCTAAAGAATGGCCTCAGGTGCACATACACCTTTAAGGTTCACGGTTGTAAAAAAAAAAAAAAAAAGAAAAGCTGCAGTTTCTGTGAATTGAGGCTACCCACTGACCTTTAGGGCAAAAACCTTCCTGGTTAGGCGTTATAAAAGACATTTTAAAAAGTAAATAAATAAGGTTGAAGTGAGCCACAGAGGTTGCGTAACATAGATACGTAAAGAAAAACTTGATTCATAACGCATGAGCCAAGGAAGTTACTTAAAGAACATTAGTTATGTAAAAAAGTAATTTACTTTACTTTATTTACTTTGGTTTTCACATGGGACACAAACCCCATTCTCCTGGGTGAAAGTTTGCCGTTTGTTCAACCCATCCACCTCCCCTCCTTCCCGCCCTACTTAATACTATGTCACAGAGTGGTGTTGTTAAACCAGAGAATACGTGTACCCAGCACAAAAAGGATCCCCATTGACTTCACATTGCCATTGTTTCCAGAAATTTGGTGTTAATAAGTCGTGGTCATTTCACATAATATTGTGAGATCAGTTTTTAAAAAATGCTTGTAAAAATGAGTCCAGTGGGGATTGGACTTCAGAGGTCTTTAAAATAAACAATTATTCAAAGTAAACTAATCTTCACACTAAATTGAAAAAAGTTGTTAGATTAACCCTATAAAGCCTGAACCATTAAATAATAGAATAACAGATTTTTTTTTTTTTAAACTTGAGTGTTTATTGAACCTGCTGACAGATAATTTAAAAAAAAATCCAGAAACAATAGGGATATATGATTCTAATTTGTATCATATTTGATACATCAGTTCTTTTTGTGCAATTTGTTGCTCACAGTTTGTTTTTCTTGAACTAACAAAAACATATAAAACCCAACATTTTTAACCTTTTAAGGCTTTACTTTCTTTTAACATTTTCCTCAAACATGCAAAATATTTTTTCCATATAACACAACATCATACATCTGCTGATATGAAGTTTTCACGCAGCAATGACTGATCCACCAGTGGAACCTGCGTATCATTTTTGCTATATCTTGTATTTTTGTGCAATTTGTTGCTCAGTTTTTTGTACACATGTATACATCAGGTTTTTCAGGAAAAAAATATCACACTGATGATGTATAGGTCTCAAAAACTTCTGTATCAAATATGATACACTTGGCTTTATAGGGTTAAATAATAACCAATCAATCCAAACTATATGCCTCTGTTCAGATGCAGCTCAGTTGGTGTTCTGCTCTCCTCTCCACGTGACATCCATGACAAAAACTGGTTTTTATAAAGGAAGAATTGAAAGTTCAGACCAGGGACACACAGTTATATCAGATACCTGCATGTGAGATGATGCAGAGGAGTCTGAAAGTCGAGAGACACATAATATTGTTACTGGTGGCATCTCCTTATCTTTCTCTGTTAACATCCACTGATAGTTTGTCAGTTTAACACATAATAATAATAATGATAATAATAATAATAATAATAATAATGCCATTCATTTGTTGATTATATTTTCACAACAATGATGTCTTTCACTGTGTGGATCTTGTGGCAATCTGTATTCTTTTTCCTGCTTACAATAACTGAATATCTATTACAGCTGCATTTCTGCATGTTAACCGGCCAAACTGGCCGCTCGTCATGTCCTGATGGGAAGCAAAGTAATTCAATAGGTACATGTCAGTCATTCCTTGGCTTGTCATCATGTTTACTAAGAGCAACTTCCCTATCAAAAACTTTATTTCCTTTAAGTATATAAGAACCATTGTATGAAGAGCGAGCACAAAGGAGGAGGCAGCATCTTAGGGACCATGGCCTCTCTCACGCTGGCACTGCAGCTGCAGCTGCTGCTTCTGGTCTCAAGTGCATTTGCATGGCGTCGTTATTTCGATTATTCCGGTGGATCAGTGACCTTCACCCCAAAAGACCAGAATTCAGACGGGACGTATGCGGTAAGTTCAATTTGAAGGTATTGAAGGTAAAGACTATTTGACCTATGTGCTGTGAAAATCCAACAATTTTTACCTGCAAGTTAACTGGATCTGGCAGCTCAAGATTAAGATATTACTGACAGCATGGGGAGTAGATTTACTAAATTGTACCTGTTCTGCATCAGAAGTAAAAACAACCAACAAAAAAAACCCGATTCAACTTTTGTTTTACATATTTTGTTGTGATGTGTTTTTTCTCATCATATAAACCAGATAAATCTGTAATTTATATCACTGTGTGTTTCAGTGCATTTAAGTTGGTCATCTGTCAGTGGTGGGTCCTCCAGCTTCCTTCCACAGTCCAAAAACATGCAGCTTAGGTTAAATTGGTGACTCTAAATTGCCCATAGGAGTGAATGAGAGTGTGAATGGTTGTCTGTTTCTATGTGTCAGCCCTGTGATAGTCTTGAGAACCCCACCTCTCGCCCAAAGTCAGCTGGCATCGGCTCCGGCCCCCTAAGACCCAAGTTTAGATAAGCTGTTAAGGAGAATGAATGAATGATCCAATCAGGTGATTCTGAGAGGAAAGCTGTGCTGTTTACCAGTTTTTCAAGAGGTTAAAATCCTCTTTGTGGTGGGGCAAGGCTAGTTTATTTGTATAGCACATTTTATGAACAAAGGCACAAAGGTAATACTATAAAAACAAACAGAACACAATATAAAAGCTGACAAACTATTGTAAAACAAAATGAATAGACAGAAAACAGATATATAAATATCAGGCAATAAAAGATACAAGGTGGAAAATGTGTTTAACTGAAATGTGTGGAGGCAATTTAAACATGGATTTAAAGGAAGTCAGATTAAGCATTCTAATATGGAGCTCAAACAGGAGTTTTGGCATTTAAAATTGCAATTACACTGCCAATTGTTATTTTTATTGCTCATTCTTTCCATCTCGTGATAATGTTCAGAGCGAGTGCATTACACGCCTAGTGTTGCTACTCCAAACAACAAACCTGTTCCTCTTGTCAGTTACAAGGAAAACATATTAATAATAAGATCAACACAGCAAATAGTGACGAATATTCCGATTTTCATTTTTTACATAATTGTGTTTTATCTTACATTTTTACAGGTGGAGATTCGCAACAAGCAAACCAATTATTACTGCACCCAGAATTCCTTCAGCTGTTACAATGGGAACTGTGGTAGCCAAACCCAAAGCAGCGTTACGACCATATCTCACAATTCTCTTCATTACACCTGGTGCCATCGTGAGGTAGTGAGCCAGCGAAAAATATACGGCAACCAACCCTTTCAGATTAGGTAAGATACAAGTAGCATAAGCAAACACTATAATCAGCGAAAACATTTTTAGCACTAACATCACCTTAAAACGTTTTTCCATGCAGATATCCTACCAGCGTTGGCCATTACTATGGTGTAGGATACTGGTACCCAAACACTCAAGCTTCTCGAGCTCGTTGGAGTATGGGGGTTCATATCGACCTGGGAACCCGGTCCGATACTGGTGAATCTAACAGATCTCCAACCATCACCAATTTTCCTCCGCTCCGGTAATGACCAACATGATTCATTTGTCTCCTGGGCTGTTTTGAAAGTGACACTTTACAACAAGTTTTCAACTTGTTATGAAATGTAATTCGGATGCCTCTATATGTCCTACTTAAGCAAACAAGCAGACATCAGATAGATCTAAATCTGAATTTAAATTAAAACCTTTGCTAAAATATTAAACATTTGCAGGAAATTAAATAATATGCATATAAATTAAGCATGTGCAGGGAAATGTAAATATGTGCAGAGAAATTAAACATTGCAGAGAATCAATGAGAAGATTGACTATTTCTATATACAGAGCATATTAAATTACGTATTTTTGTAGGCCAACCAGGAAGTAGTATCGCCATTGAGTCTATTAAGAATTCTTCTCTGGGATTTTGGATCATTGCAGAAAATAAGTTTTGTGGCAAACACACATTTCTGATGCTGGCATGTTTTGTTCAGCAGGATAATCTTCACAGATGAACACCACTTTTATTATGGTAATTAATGCAGCTGACAGAAGTAAAAAAGCTAACGTTATGCTAAAGAGAACTACACCACGGTTGCCTGATTTCTACGTCACTACCATTAGCTCCAGACACTGTCCGACAGGCTAACCAGCTGGTTGACCAGCTAGCCAAAACGTAGCCTTATGAATAGTTTATTAACATAATTTACAATCTATAAGAGTTTGCAATAGCTTTGAAAAACATGACTAGAAGCCGTGAGGTGGACTTGTTAGCAGCTTTTAAAGGACACGTAAAAACTCAAAAACTCACATGTGGGGGTATTTACTAACGTGTATTAAGTTGCACAACAAAACATGAACATCTCTCCAGCTCGAGGTTAGACCCCAGAAAGCTAACATGCTAACTTACTTCCGGGTATAAGAACTCCTTTCTGTGGCATCCTATAGTTATTATTAAACACCAGAAGAGCCGGTGTTGACATTTCACCAGCATACAAAGTTTGCCAGTCAGTAGAACGTTAGCAAGTTAAAAGGAAAAAGTATAACAATCATCGGGAAAAATAGAAAACTGAAAGGGCCAGTGATTGAATTGTGGGATTTGAAAAGACTTAAAACTGATCCTGAATTGTCCCTCTTCCTCCTCGACCTGTATGTACAACCTCAATTCCCCCAAAATTTGGGATGATGTGGTAAACTTAATAAAATCAATGTTTCATCATTTTTAACTCAAAATATATTGTCTTTGGACAGTTTTATATTTAACAGAATAGTAAAACAGTAGTAATGCATTGCATTCTGTTTTATTTACATTTCAGACAATGTCTCAATTTATTTTAAAGATACAGGGTTGTAAAAAACGTCTTTTATATTTAGCAAATAAGTTGCGTAACATGGTTTTACATCAATATATCAATAGTTAAAATCATAGCCATAAACATATACATCACCTCACTACTATGCAAAGAAAGGTTACGCTTTATAATAAGGTCCTTAATAACCATTGATTAACAAGTAATAAGGCATTGTTCTCGCTTTAGATCCGGTAGTTGCAAAAAGCATAGTTAACTTATAGTTAACTTATAATAGATGAGCAATAAAGTATATTTTAATATCAATAAGCAAACAAAATAAGATTAATAAAGGCATGGCAAAGACATAATGGGTGGGTCATGGGTGTTTGTAATGCCATTATTAACACTTATATAAGCTTATAAACACACAATAATGTTAATAAGCATCTTGTAAGGACTTACAAGGGCCTTATTACTTGTTAATTAATGGTTATTACAAGGACCCTAATATAAAGCGTTACCCAAGAAAAATAGTTTTAAATATAAGTTGTGTTTACAAAACAAAGGTAGGTGCAGCCAGATCGAGATCTTGACGACGCAAGGCGTTGGTGCTTATGTAAATACTACAGCTTTTGTCCACAGGGGTCATCAAACACAAAATGCAAGTTCCTTGTTGTTGTTGTTTTAAATCTAAAGTTTGCTGCTAAAGATGTACTCTCCAAGGTTGTAGTATTATTTTTTTGTTGCAAGTTTTAGCTTTATAAGGTTTGTTAAGTAATGTTTATATGTGTTACTGACATTTGTTTGCTGATACACAACCAATAAAACGTGCACCCAGCCGAACTGCATTCAAAAATAGATTCCTGATTTTTCTCATAGAATAACCTCGAACTGCCCAAGGAAATTCAGCCTGCCGGTGTTTGATCATGACGGTGACCAAGTCAGGTGCAGGTTCGGATCATCTGCGGCATCTGAGTGCAGTTTGTGCTACCAACCTGAGGGTTTCTCCTTGGATGAGGTAAAAGACACATTTTCCTTTACAGGCAAATGTAAATAGCAATTAAATAACTGTTTAACGACAGCCATTGGAAGTGTCGATGAAGTGAAAAGAGATACACAGGATGTGCTGCATAATCAGCATAACATTATACACCACACTAAAATAAATTGTTCTTATTAAATGTTAAACCACACCTGCCTTTTGGTATTTTAAGATAATTAACTGAGTGTACAATCTGTTTCTTCAGAAAGGCTGTGATCGGTCAGTCACATTCAGGGCTAAAACAAAAATGACCAAGAAAAGAAAGATTTGGAAGATAATGGGAAACATATTTTGATGATGTATTATATAATTTAAAATAGTTTTAACTTTGGCCAGAGATATCAAAATTCTCAGTTTAATCCAAGAGTCTGTTGCCAAAAGTATCAATGCCTATATCGTCCCGGTGCTTAGATTAGGAACAGACAGCAGACATATTTGAGATAATGATCGCAAGAGGAACTACATTTGCAGAGATATGATATGACGTTTGCCAAGATAGTGATGGAGCCATTTATTTGTTGAAAATAATGGTCTTTACTTATTCTGCCAGAACTCCTGCACCCTGTCATATACCTCCACTCGTCACATTGGAAGGAGTTCAGCTTTTGAACTCATAGTGGAGGACTTCCCCACTGAGCACATTACTGTCTCCTATTCGGATGGCTCCTACACGTTCAAAAATCCCTCAATAGGTGCAAGGCACAGACGTGACATAACTACCAATTCCACTGTATCCTCGCTGCCCTTGAATACCAATTCAACCAGAGCTGCAACAACAACTGATGCAACAACTCCAACTGAACCAACAACAGCAGCTGCACCAACAACAGCAACCACAGCTGCCGCTGCAGCAACATCTGAAACTTCAGCAACCACTACAGATGAAGCAACCACAGCTGCAGCAATCACAACAGCAACACGTTCACCTGCAACAACAACAACCACAGTTGCAGCAATCACAACAGCAACAAGTTCACCTGCAACAACAACCACAGCTGCAGCAATCACCACAGCAACGAGTTCACCTTCAGCAACAACCACAGCTGCAGCAATCCCAACAGCAACAAGTTCACCTGAAACAACAACAACCACAGCTGCAGCAATTACCACAGCAACAAGTTCATCTTCAGCAACAACGACAGCTGCAGCAATCACTACAGCAACAAGTTCACCTGAAACAACTACCACAACACCTGCAACAACAACCACAGCTGCAGCAACAGATACATCTGCAACAACTACCGCTGCACAACGAGCTACAACTTTAACAACCACAGCTGCAGCAATCATAACAGCAACAAGTTCACCTTCAACAACAACCACAGCTGCAGCAACATCTGAAACTGCAGCAACCGGTACCACTACTACAACAACAACAACAGCTACACCAACAGTTGTTACTCCAGCAACCACAGCTGCAGCAACAGATACACCTGCAACAACTACCGCTGCACAAAGAGCTACAACTTTATCAACCACAGCTGCAGCATTAACAACAGCAACAACTCCAGCTGCAACAACAAACGCAGAGGCTGCATATTCTGCAACATCTTCATCTACAGCCATAGCTCAACCCACAACTGAAACTGCATCTGTCTCAGGTCCATCTAATGCAGCAGGTACAACAACTACAGCTGCATCCTCAATGACGACTACAACCACAACAGCTGCACCACCATCAACAACAACAACAACAACCACAGCTGCACCAACCACAACAACAACAACAACAACAACAACAACAACAGCCCAGCCCACAACATCTGTCCTGAGTGCCACCATGAATCGCTACCAACCTTCAATTCCTCCATTGAGCAAAATTCCTCTACAGTTTTTATTACATGGTTTGAGTGCTTTTATTTCTTGTTGAAATAACTATGTTCAACCACTATTCCAAGAAAAGAAATATATATATTTTTAAAAAGTATGATAATTAGCAAAATAGTTTACAATATATTTATTCTTAAATCGTAAATTTAGACATATACAGAATGTGATTCCTGCAACAACTTCCAAAAAAGTTGTGATGGGGCGTGTTCACCACAGTGATACATTAGCTTTTATTTCAACAACACTTAGTATGTGAGGACACAAATTGTTGAAATTAAAGTCAAATTCTTTCCCATTCTTGCTGCTAGACGACTTCAACAGGGGTCTCCGTTCGCCTATTTTGAGCTTCATAATGCACCACAATTTTCAGTGGGGGGCAGGTATGGGGGGCAGGTATGGGCTGCAGGGGGCCGGTCTAGGTTCTGCACTGTTTTTCTTTAAAACCCTGCAGAATGTGTCTCAGAATCGTCCACTGAAATTAGCACGATGTCCATGATTTGCAACTACGGGAAATGCAGGCTCATCAGACCATGTTATAATCAGTTCATTTCAGATGAGCTGGGGCCCAGAGAAGTGGGCGGCGTTTATGGATGTTGTTGATATGTGTGCATGGTTGAGTCTTAACCAACGTTTCTAGAAGCAGCAATGAACTCTGTTTCTTGACAGTTGTTTTCTTCCTGAGCCCATGTAGTAATATCTTTAATACAATCAGGTTGGTTTTTAATGCAGTGCCATTTGAGGGGTCAAAGGTCATGGGTATCCAATCTTGGTTTTTAGCCTTGCTCCTTACATGTAGGAATTTCTCCGGATTCTCTACATCTTTTATTTTTGTTAGGGATTGTAGATGGTGAAGTTCCCAAATTCTTGCAGTTGTAAGTCAAGAAACATTCTTAATTGTTGGATAATTTGTCCATGCAGTTTTCCACAAAGTGGTGACCATCCTTGCTGGTGAACAGCTGAGCCTTTTGAGGACAATCCTTTCATATCGAATCATGATACTATCACCTGTTACCAATTCACCTGCTTATCTGTAACAAGTTACGAACAGCTGTTTCCATTTTTTTGTTGCTCCTGTCCCAACTTTTTCCAAATGTGTTGCAGGAATCGAATGCAGAATAAGCATGTATTTACAAATATCCATACAGTTGATAAAGTTACATATTATATTGTGTATTTGTAGAGTAAGTTTCCAGCATTTTTGGAATCATGCTTCATTCACAATGTCGTTTTTTGTTGACCTCCAGTTTCCCCCCACCGTGCTCCGTCATGTCTTGAAGGTGATTATATCCCAATTTTTCTGCCTCCAACTCCACGTAATGGAGTCAATCTGCTGGCATTTGTGAACCAAACACTGGAAATCAGAGTCAGAGCTACTGCAAAGTACTCCAAGTAAGGAAGCTTATATCTAAGTTATGATGCACAGTATGTGATGTGTGTGTCTTTTTTAACGTTCCATAAAGTAACATAACATTGCTGCCAGTGTTGATTAAAACCACTTTTCCACTTTTAGAATATATGGCCTCATTGTTAGTGGACCTGCAGGCACCTCAAAGCACAGAACCTCCACCGAAGAATTTACCATAAAATGGACTCCGACTGAAAATGAAGCGAATGATCATTTCCCCTTTTGCTTTGTCTTTGAGGCAACAGATCGGTGAGTGCAAACAAACTTTCCAGTTCTTTCCAACAGATAAAGCTACAGTGCTATCTGCCTCCCCTTGTATGCTTATTACATAAATATGGTAAAATAGCTATTTTTGAATATAAACGTATGATCTTCAAGTAACTTGTGATACTGTTGTTGGTTTAGCAATTAAGTTGTTGTCACTTTAAAAATATAAATCTTAAAATGAATTATTATGTTTTTGAGCTACATTTAACTTCTAACTTTATATGTTTAAATGAACCTGGCCTCACAGGAATCCGTGAAATAGCCATGGATTCGCCTAACTCAAACTCCGTTGAATAGCCACGGAATAACTAAAATTTCCGTGAAACTGACACAGATTTCGCTACAATGCAAGTTAATGACAGTCATATCCCGTGGCTATTCCATGGATTTCCTATTGGTTTGTTCCAAGTCAGGTGACTTTCAAGGTCCCGGCGGTCAGAACAAAAAACATGGCGGACAGTTCTCCCATTTTTAGTGAAAAAAATCAATATTTTGACTTAGTTTCTGCATAAAAATGGATTTTGATCACATTTCTAGCGAGAAATATATGTTTTATTTTCTAAATATTTACTCAGTGAATGTACTTAATCACTTTGTATGTTGGAATAGCCACGGGATATGACCGTCATTAACTTGCATTGTAGCCAAATCCGTGTCATATTCACGGAAATTTGAGTGATTCCGTGGCTATTCCACGGATTTTGAGTTAAGAAAATCCGTGGCTATTTCATGGATTCCTGTGAGACCATGTTGGTTTAAATTGTTGTCTCACTGGCCAATGTAACATCAGGTTGAGGGACAATAGTTGAAAATTTGCCTTTTTGCTAACACTGGCAGATTTACAGTGATGTTGATCAATGATATGATATGATATGACTGAATCAATATCTACGAGTAGGTTTAGCCAAAACATTAACAGAGTTGAAAAGTTGAAAAGCTTAAAAATAGTAATATTTGTTAATGTTTTTAATTTTTTAGCCATGTGTTTCATTCTTGTTTATGTTTATTTCCACATAAATGATGGGCAACCAAACTCATACCAGCTTTATGATCTATTCCAGACACAACAGAATCTTTCAGACAGAGCTGCGCTGTGTGACGGCTGATGTTGGACACTACGGTTGAGTTGATTGTTTTTATTAATTGTGTTGAGGTTACTATGCGTCAAACCTGAGCATCACTCACAGTTCAAAAGTGTGTTAAGGTGTCTATAGGAAATTATTATTAATTACCAAAAATAATTATTAGTTATATTATTTAATCTAAGTCAACTCTGGGTGGGGCACCGCTCTGTAAAACAGAGAAAAGATAGTCAATTTGACTAAATCAGTCTCATAAAATTATTAAACTATCAATTTGAAAATCTGATTAATACTTAATTTGGTAATAAGTAGTAAAGGTTGAAGGAGTTTGGACTTCTTTACATAGAATAGGTTGGCATCATTCATTCATGTACACCATTAAATGGACAGCATGTGTATTTTAAAAAGCCTTTATTCACCAATGTAAAACAAAACACCAATGTCTAATCTAAGCAGACTATTCATGCAGTTGATGTGGAGGTCAGAACAAAGCACCATGTGCCATGAACTTTGAATTTCTCTTCAAAGTTGTAGGTCTGTGTTGGAAAAGGCAATTCAAAGTATTTTATATATGATCTTGTGGTGCCAGGTTAGAAAGAGAACAGCGCAATAAAACACATTAAACCAAATAATTGATTATATTTAAAATCTTGTGCTTAGCCTTATGCTTGTTACTAGGTTAAGGCTATACCACTATTTCCATGAAAGGGGATGATTGGAATCATTGTGAGTTGAGTTCATAGAGTGCTACCAAATAACATTCTAACTGGCTCACATTACATGACATCATTTTTGGCCTGTTAGGGACAATGGGGGAAAAAATGAGAACACATCTGGCATGATCACTTTTTGAAAGTGATAATGTGAATGTGCTTCCTTTTTACACTTTCAACATTGATATTTATTTGGCTGAAAACAGCTGCCTACTACCATGTAGTACACTGGGCAGGCAAAACGTTGAAATTAGCTTCATATATTAGACATTGTTTACCAAAAGAATTGTGTAATTCACAAATCTAAATTCGATTCACAGCTCATAAAACACAACTCTCACATCCAATAATTCCACTGATTTCATTATAAATATATGGTCAGTGTAAATAACATTTTCTTCAACCTGACTAGTCATTATTGTCCACAGCTGTATTGAAGTAAATTGTTGTATACTGTATTTCTTACCTTTTAGACACCACTGTCCACTGCAGTACAACAACAATGAAGGTGGAAGTGGAAAAGTCCTACCTTATCAGACGAAATGAGAAGAACTTGCATCTGAAGGACTTCACTGATTCTGCCTGCAGCCTGAAAAGATACTCCAACAGAACCCACTTGGTCGCTATCATGTCCCTTAACACCTGCGGAACCACACTGGAGGTACAACACTCCTGTGATACAAAGTTGTTTACTTGTGATCAGTGTAATGTGTGTATGGTATATTATTAATTTCATTGCCAGTCATAAACAACCAAAATATATAACAGTAATACAATGACAGGTGGTAAACATATATAAAAACATTTTTCCAGGACACTGAGCAACTTCAGAAGCTGGCAACCGATACTGTACTTAACCTTTTGCTCTTTTACCTGGATAAAATACTTTTCAATGCAATATTCAAATGTGCATTTTGTGTTGAGGTGTCACCAAACAGTTTCTATATTGTGCAATTGTATATTGGTCTTGTGCCAAAATTAAATTATTCCATCTTTCAAAATAACATAATAGTATATAATATATGATAGTACATAATTTGTCACTGGTCACTTTTTAGAAATAAAATTGCTAACTTTGTCACATTTTCATCTGCTAAATGTAAGACAAACTAAAACAGACAGCAAACCAAAAATGATTTAGGTTTTATAAAAAATTAGAATTTCCAAACTTGTGAAAGCTACATGATTCCAACTGGTGACAAGAGATTGTGTTTCTTCTTTAAGTTACTTTATGTTGTATTCAGAACTGACCAAAAGTCTATTCTCTACATGATGGGCTTTGGTCTTTGTAGGAGGATGGGGACAACCTCGTCTTCAGGAATGAGATCACATCCGCTGACCCGAATGAAGTAATTTCCAGGCAGCATGACGTTGAGGTCGTCTTTTCCTGCGTCTATCCAAAGCACATCAACCTGACTCTGGGGTTCAAGCACAAGAACCCGTACGCCTTCACAGAGAAGGGCTTTGGTGCTTTCACCTTCCAGTTTGAATTCTTTGAGAGCCAGCGCTTCAGAACACAAGTCGATGCCAGCACTTACCCGGTGGAGGTGAACCTCAAACAGATGATGTTCATGCAGATCGAGGCGACAACCTCCATCCCAAACACAGTGCTGTTTGTAGAGTCCTGCAGGGCCACGCCGTATGACAACCCAAACTCTCGCATCAGCTACACCATCATCGAACACGGGTTGGTGTGCGCACTGAAAACGCATCCAGTTTGTTGTGTATCAAATCAGTTGCAATAATAATTATCATTACTGCATTTTCACAGGTGTGTAATGGACAGCACACTGCAGCTTTTCCCCAGCTCAAGGACTCAGTTTAGATTTGGGATGGAGGCTTTTGAATTCATTGGTGCTTATGCTGAGGTATTGTGAAAAATAAATATAAAAATACTTATCTTTATAAGTCATTTATAAGCCCTGCGTTTTAAATATTACCTAATCATTAGCACATCTTTAACATAATGGGAAGCTACAGCTAATCAACAACACTGACTTAACCTCCATGTGTCTGCAGGTGTACATCACTTGCTCAGTCATCCTATGTGAGACTGGCTTTCCCGGGACCAGGTGCTCTCAGGGATGTGTCCCGTCCGGCTCAGGGAATCATCGCAACAAAAGAGAAGCTGTGGCCCAGTCTTCCAGCCACTCCATTTCCCAGGGTCCTTTGCACCTGGCTAAAATCTCTGACAGTCAAGGTGAGTGTGTATACAGTATACTGTTTGTTGGTGTGTTTCCAGCTGCACTCACAATGACCCCTAACTTTACTTTGACTTGCCTTTTGACTTAAAAAAAATATTTGATACCTTTCCCCACGCCCAAAGATTAAAAAGTATGATATTGAAAGAGTGGAACCATTATTTTATAGGTTTTAATATCTTTCAGTTGCTTCCTAGTCTAATTATATCTGTATATTTTAGCATCAAAGTATATTTTCCAAAGCCCTTCTGGAACCCTTTTTCAATGTAACCTGATGCAGGTTTATAGATGATGACTTTGCTACTTATCTATCCTTATCCATAGCAAATTTAGCGGTTTCTTTTAATAGCTGGCATGTGTATTGATGGCAGTCGGTAAGCTCCTTATTTAGACGCAAAAAAGCAGAGTACCGGCATGGACAAGTTAGTTCAGATAAGAGACCGAAAGTCACACAATAACAGAAAAAAACAAGCAGATCAATGGTTAGGAGTGGACCAACAACTGTTGTGTTCTGCAAGTTAAAATTACTAATTTAGTCAAAGGAGTCTGGTGGCATTGAAGACACAGCAATACTGTGGATGGGGCCATAGCAAAACTTATTTTAGCTACCTAAAAAAGGAACAAGTTATAAAAATCAAACTGAAGTGGTTTGGGCATCTGGTAAGGATGCCTCCCGGGCGCCTCCCGTTAGAGGTGTTCTGGGCACGTCCAACTGGTAGGAGGCCCGGGGAAGTCCCAGAACACGGTGGAGGGATTATATCTCTCGCCTGGCCTGGGAACGCGTCGGGGTCCCCCAAGAGGACCTGGATGTTGTGGCTGGGGAGAGGGGTGCCTGGAATGCCCTGCTTAGCCTGTTGCCCCCGCGACCTGGCCCCGGATAAGCGGACGAGAATGGATGGATGGAACTAAGTTGAAGTGTAGGATATTTTAAGCAGTTATCTATGCATGCTTCAAACCCACCAGACTCCATTAAAAAATTAAAAAAGGCTGTTAGAGCCATTTTGTACATTGTGGAGAAGCTGATAAATGATTCAGATTTGTAGTTCATAGTTTATAGTTCTTTATTGAGGCTGTAGGAATGCCTATTGGTTAGTAGTGAGTGCACTCTTCTTATTGGCTGAGACGTGTATAACGTCACAATTGCATACTTTGTTTTAATTGGGATTATGGAGACGAGGAGAGCACACTGGTTTTTGACCGTGCTCATAATTAATATTATTTTTTGGATTGCTGCAGTTTATTGTTTGTCATGCTCAAATGAAAGGTTTTCAATAAACCATAAGAAAGAAACTGTGGAATTTTTTCGGCTCAGGACACGCGTCAACTACATCCTCACGCTCCATAATTGAAGTGTGCGTTTTAAAGTAAAACTAGACGGAGCCACACTAACAACGGCTATTTTAAACCACAGAGTTGCTGGTCGAACCTTAACGCCACCTCTTCTGATTAGTCTGTTTTATTTTGCTAGTTTAGGATCCAAACTGACATGGCGTCCACTGCAGTATATTCTTTCCAACACAGAAGTGCTATAAACTACAGTTCTTTGCAAGGTTATAATACTTCGGGATTTTTCATTAGTATTAGTTTTAATTTCGTTGTGAACTTTTGTTTTCAAATGTAGTTAGTTTTAATTAGTTTTTAGAGTGAGTTTGCTAGTTTAAGTTTAGTTTTTATTTCTTGGAAATGCTTAGATTTAGTTTAGTTTTTATTAGTATTAGTGTTAGTTTTAGTTTTTTTGTAATGGGCTATGGGTTTGGTGCAAGATTCAAATAGGCCATAATAAATTTAGCCTTTATTTCCTTTGGCTTATCCATCTTAGCCCCAATAAGCTTATTAACTTTTATAGTTCCAAGTGTTTTGAATTTTGGTTCGAGTGTAGACATCCCAGTCTCAGTAAACATATTTACCAATGTATTGAAGAGTTTCATTAGGCCTACTGATATAATTTTTTACACTGTTTCTCTATACAAGGCCAATATAGCAAAATAAGGAAATATTTTGCTATATTGGCCTTGTATAGAGAAACAGTGTAAAATATATATATATATATATATATATATATATATATATATATATATATATATATATTTTACACTGTTTCTCTATACAATATATATATATATATATATATATATATATTTACCAATGTGTTCCTGAATGTTCACTAACCAGCAGCTATTTGGTCAGAGCTAAATAAATACATTTCATATCAACCAAAAGGGATTATGCACTGTTGCCCCGATATGTATCTGCAAAAAAATGTGATTTGTAATATCATGGGTGAATTGAAGACTTTTATTTGCACACAGTGAAAGCAAAACATCCAAGTTTAAAGAGTGTTGCGCCGGCGACACGATTGTGCAAGCGCACTCCGGATTACCATAATAACTGCACGGTTTACGCTATCGGAAAAATTCCAATGTTTTATGAAAGCTGAGAAGTTGCTCTTTACAGCCAATATGATGTCATTACGATAATTTCACTCGCGCCTCTCCCTGAAGCCCTAAAAGCAGGGAATACACTCACTCATCTCTGGAGAAATAGAAACACTGGATCATGTATGAAAAAACGTTGACAAAGACGAAAAAGAAGGACGTTTTCACTATAATTTTAGTTAGTTTTGTAACCACACAATACCTATTCAGTTAGTTATCGTTTTTTTTAAAAACTTGTTTTTATTTTTATTTCTGTTAAAAAATATATTTTTTCAATTCTAGTTTTCATACTTTCTTTAACTATAATAACCTTGGTCCTTTGACTGGCCACATTAAGTTACAGAGCTTAACTTCAGTGCGTCATGCTTTACATTATTGGATACAATAAACATTGTGTGTAAGCAGCTCATAATTATTCACTCTGATCAATAACACTGTCTGATCTGATTTATTTCTGTGTCCTTTTACCTGTATTTTCTCTTCAGCGCCTGTCCCGAGCCTGAATCTGGGCATGAACTTAATGCTGATTGCTTCCTGCCTCCTGGCCTGCGGAGGGGTGGTCTACCACTCCAGGAAGTCCAAAACTAAATACCAACTGCTGCCGAGTGCTGAGACAAACTGAGGCCAGAAAGTCCTGTCTATAATCCAATCAAATTATTCAGGACGAATCCACAGATTCACAACTATAATTTCATTTTTGCTGTGTGTCTTTTTGTAGTTTACACTTTCTCATTTCTGACCTTCCAAATGTATGTTGCCTTCATGCTGTTTGGCATTGCAGTCATGAAGTAGTAGGGTTTGAGTTAAAGAAGTTTGCGTTTTTTGTTGTTTTTTTGTTCTCAGATGTGATTTAACGTTTATTCAGGGTTTGAAGGGACAATAATCAGCATCATTAATCACCTTATAGATTAAATTGAAAAAAGTCACAATGCATGCATCCAATTAAATATCAATGAATGAAAATAAAAGTTGATCGCAAACATCTCTCATTTATTGTTTATATTATATATAATGTTTATGTATTGACCCCCTGATAAGTCAGAATCATAAAGGTTTATTTAATGACCACATGTTCAAATTATATAGCAGGCCGTCATCAGAGTAACATAAAAAAGTCATAATTTTAACAATGTAACCTGGAGGCAGTTTATGTATTTTTGGATTGATTAAAATAAAAAGATAAGAGTTTGTGGGCTAAATACTCCAGATACTGCAATACTAATGCAGACTGTTCAACAAGAAAAATACGGATCATTTTAAATCTTTGATTGGTGACATATCTTGGGAAAATGTTCTTAAAGAATCTGATGTAGAAATAGCCTATTAAATCTTTATGGACTAATTTAATTCAGTCTTTCATGAATGTTTTCCCCTGGTCAAAACTCAAACCTTGGTTTACCACTGGCTTAAAAAAATCTTCTGTCAAAAAAAATGAATTATATAAAAAATTCTTAACAAACCCATACCTATTAAATTCTACAAATTACAAGAAATATAAAAACAAATTCAGCCACTTACTTCATTTATATCAAAAAATAATTACTTCGCTCAGAAATTTAAGGAATCTGCTAGTAATATTAGATCCACTTGGAAAAACATCAATCTATTATTAAATAAAACGAAAGCATCTTCTGCACTCCCATCACAATTTTTGAGTGACAGGAGAATAGTAAACAATCCGTATGATATATCCTGTAGTTTAATCACTTATTTGTTAATGTGGGTGTTTCTCTCTCTTGTAGAATCAAGAAGACAGCTGGAAGTCCACTTGACTACTTGCATGGTCATTATCCCTCTGTATTGCAATTTGATCCACCAAGTGCTGCTGAAGTACAGGAAATAATAGCTGATCTCAATAATTCTGCAGCAGGTCATGATGAAATAAGTGCATCACTGCTTAAGGAGGTTCGTTTTCATATTGTAAAACCACTCACATACATTTGTGTAAAGTCTATGGAGAATGCAGTTGTTCCTAAAAGTATGAAAGTCGCTAAAATTATTCCTCTTTTTAAATCTGAGGACCCTAGTAGCTTCACAAACTACCGTCCAATTTTTAATTCTGCCCTGTTTTTCAAAGGTTTTAGAGAAACTGGTCTACAAGCGAATATTAGAACATTTAGATGCACAAAATATCCTCTATAAACACCAATATGGGTTTAGAAAGAAACACTCGGCATACATGGCCTTATTACAACTTGTTGACAAAATATATACAGCTATGAATAATAATGAATTTGCTCTTGGTATCTTATATATATATATTTCCAAGGCCTTTGATACAGTCAATCATGTAATTTAAATTAAAAAAACTGAAGCACTATGGTTTTCATGAACAGACTTTGAAATGGTTGTGCAGCTATGTATATAATAGAGAACAATATGTATTTGTGAATGGTTCAGTATCAGGTAGGACTAAAATAATGTGCAGAGTCCCTCAAGGTTTTATTCTGGGACTGTTGCTGTTCCTCATATATATTAATGACCTTCCTGCTGTATCTTCCACCTTACTTCCCACACTTTTTGCTGATGACACCAACATGATTTTAACAAATAAAAATCTTAATTCCCTTATCTCCGATGCTAACAGTGACATGGAACAAATTTCAAATTGATTTCAATCTAATAAATGATCTCTAAATATAAAATGTCTAATTTTATTATATTTGCTAATAGAAACAAGAAATACTGCAAATATGAAACAAAAATTATAATCAATGGAACAGAAATTTCCCAGGTTACTTCCACAAAATGTTTAGGAGTACTGGTTGATGAGAGATTAAGCTGGAAAGAGCGCATAAACTTGGTATGTGGTAAAGTTACCAGATCGCTTAGTGTCATCAGGAAAATTTGTGACCTGGTTAATCAGAACTGTCTACTTACTTCATATTACAGCTTGATTTATCCACACCTTATATACTGCAACATAGTACATATGCCTCCAACCTCCATAGAATTTTATCTTGTTCAGAAAAGATTTGTTAGAACTGCCACATTTTCAAAATGACTAGGTCCTTATCCAAAAACTCAAAATAATGACAATTTTTCAGATGAATATAAACCATATATGCATTTTTATCTTTAAGTATATGTATATCCCAAATTCCATTCCTAAAGCTTTCAGTGTATATTTCCATGTCGACCCACAATTACATAGGTACAATACTACACAATTAACAAGATTACATCCGCCTCACTATCGTACTACCCTTGGGCAATTTTCCTTAAAATACAGAGGAACAATACTCTGGAATGATCAACTTGATAGTTCAATACAGTTTTCCCTTTTCTGAATACATACAAGAGCAGTTAAGTGGCTGCTCTGATTTCTCAGGTCACTAAGTAGTACACTGACTCATACACAAGCATGCACACACATACACATACACACACACATACACACACACACACATTTCTACACTTTGTTTTATTTTACTTTTAATATTATTCTAATTTTGCGTCATTTTTATGTGTCACTATTATATACTTTTGTCTTATTATTTGTGCAAAATTTTAAAAAAAATCAAACTTCAATAAATTGCTATTTGCCAATACAGTTTTGTTCTTTGTTCAGGTGCAAAAAAAAGGCCCACTTTGGGGAACAGTTGATACCAGTGACTGACTAAGGCTGTCTTTGAGGTTTTCTCCAATTAAGGGCACCACTGAGGGCACTTGATCATGTGTTCTCTATTTCCAGGCATCCTAGAGGGTACTTAATAATTTTCTTCACTGGAAGGCCAATTCATTGGCTGATTTATGTTTTCTACACTTATGGGCACCCTAGAGGACGCTTCATCACATTGTCTCTACTAGAAGGAGACCCTAGAGGGAACTTCATCAAGTTTTCTCCATTTACAGGCAACTTAGAGAGCATGTTATTATGTTTTTTCCATTAATGGGCACCACTGAGGGCGCTTCATTGTCTGTTCTCTATTTACAGGTACCCTGGAGGGCAATCCATTAAAATGTTCCATTTTACAGGGACCCTAGAGGGCCATTCATCATGTTGTCACTACTAGAAGGATACCTTACCGGATAACTTGTCAAGTTTTCTCCATTTAAGGGCAAAATTGAGGGCACTTTATCATGTGTTCTCCATTTACCGGGCACCCTTGAGGGCAGCTGTTACATTTTCTCAATTTACAGGCTCAATAGATGCCACTTTATCATGTTTTTTCCCCATTTATGGGCACCTTAGAGGGCACTTCCTCACATTGGACCTCATCTATCACAACGAGCGTACGACAGAAAGTGAGCATTTATCAATTTGGATGTAAGCCGAGGGTACGATCAGATCTCACGTCTGCTCTCAGCTCGTATACGCAAATTTGAGTCAGTGTGAAGTCCACACGTCTGAGTCGGAGAATTGATCTTAGACTGTAGTGTCGATGCTGGAGCTAATAAAAATCTGCTGTGTTTTGTTTTTTTAATGGTGACAAAGCAAAATGTGTTTAGACTACATCATTTATCATTAAAACCTGATTAAAAATAAATTCACCCTGCCACCGGGAAATTCTTTAAACAGAATACTAGCCGAGACATGAAATGTTGTTGTCTTCTGCTATTTATTGTAATCCGGCTCAGACACCGGAGCGTCAGCGTCTCCTCCACCAGCGGTTCTGCCCGAATAGAAACATTTCCAATCATTGCTGCCACACGCTCCTCTGACTAGGACATCATTATTAGTAAATGTAAAGAGTGAATAATATCTCTCCATCATAATAATAACAATATTTGGATATTATATAGATTATTAGGCTATATATATCACGATGTGTAAATTAATTACTCAAACCTCACCAGGAGTTTAATGGTCCACTACTCTGCTGACAGCACCACTGATATCCTTCCTTTTCACTTTTTATGCTGCCAAACAAAAGCAGTTTGTTGTGTTGCAGCTTTTGGACGTCAGCGTTTCACTTTCTGCCTCTGAGAAATTCCTCTTCTTTTTGCATTAAAACTTACTTTAAAACATTGTTTACCTCCTTCAACCAAAAAGCTGTGAAAACCTTTAAATCTGTGCTCCAAATGTAAAATATTCACTGAACTTGTTGAGTTTATTACTACAAGTACTTTTGTTTCATAAACTTCCGTCGCTGCGTATTTCTGTAATATGTCTATTTCTCTCCTGTTGTAATCTATAAATGGTGCATTTTGCAAATAAAGCTGACTTTAGCGGGGGGAAAAATCCTCCTTTTGGCCGTATTGCGTCCTTCGGTGTCATAAACTCTCGAGGCGAGCCATCTGAATCGGGTATATATTAGGGCGTGGCATTTAAATTATGCTTGTTTCGAGCCGCCACATTTATCAACAGTTGATCATTTTACGCTGTGATTGGCGAGATACGATCATTTGATAAATCACACGTGAACCCTGTTGTAAGACGAAATATACGCTCATCCGTGCTTGTTTGATAAATGAGGGCCATTGTCTCTACAAGAAGGAGATCATAGAGGGGAATTCATCAAGTTTTCTCCATTTGCAGGCACCCTTGAGGGCAACTGTTACACTTTCTCAATTTAAAGGCACAATAGATGGCACTTTATCATGTCTCCATTTATGGACACCTTAGAGAACACTACAACACATTTTCTTTACTGAAAGACACCCTGGAGGGGAATTTATATATTTTTTCCATTCCAAAGCACCTTGGGGGGCACTTCATCAGGTCTTATCCAGTAGAAAGGAACCCCAGAGGGCATTCTATTATATTTTTCTCTACCATGGAGGCATGTATCTCTAAAATTGGACGTGATTTCATTTTGAATTTGAGGTAAAAATGTTGTACTTCAGCACATTCTCACACAGAAAATGAGCACACACAATAAACACACTTCTCGTCTCTGGGAACTTTACTTTCTGTGTTATCGTTGTTAAAAATGTAACCAGAATTAATAAAGTGGGTGTTTTTGAACTTTTACTGTTTTACTGTTCACTGTATCACTGGACTACAACAGTTGTCAGCAGTGCATCTTAAAACAAAGATTCTTCTGTTCTGTTCTGTCCCCTCTGTTTCAAAAACACAATAGAGAAAGGATCGCTCAGATAAGATAATACATCTGAATTCCAGTTACTTCTGAAAACACAAACAGGTGAAACTAATCCTACTTCATACTTGAATGATGCAAATGATAAAAAAAAAATGTTTGCCTGCATATACTGGTAGTAGAGTATATAAGATGAAGTGCTGAAGAGAGGGCACTCAGAACCATGGCTTCTCTCACTCTGCTGCTGCTGCATCTGCTGCTTATGGTCTCAACTGGGTCTGCATGGTCCTACAGGGACTATTATAGAACCGTTGGCGGTTCAATGACATTCACCTCGAAAGGACGGAATTCAAACGGAATTTATAATGTAAGTTACATTTTTCTGTGTTTTCTCCTTTAAAATGTAATACAACACCACATGTTGTTAAATGAGATATTAAACACCAACTCAGTGTTTGCTGGCTTTAGGTGCAGGTGGTAACAAGTTTAACAACTTGTGGGCTGATTGATACAGGGTTAATCTTTGCATATTTTTCTGTACAGGTGGAACTTCACAACACTCAAACTACGTACCACTGCTATGTGAATGGCTACACGTGTTCCTCCGGTGACTGTGGGACCAGAACCCAGACAACCAACTCAATTGTTTCCCAGAATTCCTATGGTCTCTCCTGGTGCCAATACGATGTTGTGAACAAACTAAGACTCAACGGCAACCTTCCCTTTGAGATAGGGTGAGATCACACTTAATACTTGAAGTTTATATAACACATTTTATAAATACTTTGTTTATTTTTACAAGAGGAACAATAGCTAAAAGCTCTCATCTCATTATGACACCTTGTTACATACCTTGTTACATATGGTCTCTACTGGGGCCAAAACAATGTTGTAAACAAACTAAGACTCAACGGCAACCTTCCCTTTGAGATAAGGTGAGATAATGCCTGTATTTCTACTATAGGAGACAAAGTTCCCATCTCAACTTGTTATATTCCACTATGATATTTACAGTTCTCTTCAGTTGATCTGGTACATTTCTCAAATAATCAATTAAAAAAAAAAAGCTTTAACTTGCACAAAATCCTTATTTCATATCTCAAAAGTAAATATGTTGTGTTTTGTCAAAACAACAAAACAACAAGTACTTTACTAAATATATACTTTGAGCCTTACTCTTCTTACCCACCGTTGACGCTGTTTGTGTTTTTGTTCTTCTATTGTCAGAAAATGTAATGCTGTGTTGTGCTCTATTTGTGTTGTGATCTATCTATCTATTTGCTTCCTAACTGAAGGTTTATGTTGATAATTGATTGATCCAAAGCTTCACAAAAAAAACTCAGTTTTTATTAAACATTCTTTCTAACATTTACAAAAAAATCCAATAGAAATGTATATAAATATGTTTGACAGATTAGTAGACAGTTGTACATCATAATTTGCCGTGAATGTGCCAAAACATTTGCAAGTGACAATGTGACGTGGAGGTTGAAAGTGTTTTAAGAATTTCAATTCTGCTCTGAGAAATGTACAAATGTAACGGAAATAAACTGTAATAGACGTTAAAATACTGCTATATTGTCGTCATTGAAATATCTCTTTCAACAGATACCCCAATTACCGGGAATCTTCTTATGGTCGTGGCTACTTGTTACGCAACTTCAGAAGCAGTTATCATTACTGGAGAATGTTGGCACATGTGGACCTGGGAACCCGATCTGATACTGGTGAATCCAACAGATCTCCCATCACTACCATTCTGCCGATGCTCAGGTAAGGACCACAATTCACTCTTTTGATGATTGCTGGTGAGCCCCAGATGATCTATCAGGGATTCAATATATGTATACATTAATAACATGCTGGTGGTGCTAGAGATACAGGAAGAGGACCTACAAATGAATTAGCAAATATCTATTAAGTAGTTCTTTAGATATTTAAGCCCATACTAGATAAAATATGGATGTATTGTTGGTGATATTACCCAGAGGTTTCTGAAGAGTAGCAATGAAGCTCACTTATGGTTATATAAAGAGAGCCTAAAGTTGCTGAGTCTGGCCCTCACCAAAGGCTTCTGCCAGTCGAGCCAGCTACTTCCAGAACTGTCATGTCAAAGAGGTATGAATGCCCAGAGCCCATCCTGGGGGCTTGAGCCCACTGTGGTAGCTCCCACCATATTGGTAGTTCTGACTCAACTTTCCTCACAGCATTGACTTGCAGCATGCAAACTTAGATCTTTCTGCCCCCTGCTGGCTATTGGATGGAATGCAAGTTTAATACACTTCTGCACCAGTTTTGCTTTTCGACTTGCTTTCGGAACAAGCTTCAAGTGGCGATTTGAGGAACTGCATTTATCAGCTCCGGGGATTGCTGCTTTGTAAGAAGGAGGTCAAGGTCTATGGATTGGTCAAACAAGCGGAGACGGCAAAAGTCAACACCGTAAACATGAAACACTCCTGCAGTTCATGTTAGACAGTAGAAACAGATAAAACAACCTATATCATATAGGTATATCAGATTTCCACTACAGAGAACAATAAAATTGTTAGACATCAGATACTCCTTCAGACTCAAGACTGTTTCTGTTTACATCTTACAGAGTAACCAGAAACTGCCCACGATCATTCAACATGACAGTGTTTGACCCTGATGATGACCGCATCAGATGCAGGGTATCGACAAGCTCATCTAATCATGAGTGTGGGCTGTGTAGTCTCTTTGGAGGTTTCTCTTTGGATCAGGTAAGGAGATAGATAGATAGATAGATAGATAGATAGATAGATAGATAGATAGATAGATAGATAGATAGATAGATAGATAGATAGATAGATAGATAGATAGATAGATAGATTTTAAAAGTGTTAATGTATATTTTTTGATGAAAGTACCTCTCCTTTTTGTCAGAATTCCTGCTCCCTACAGTACAGATACAATGGTCACACTGGATATCATCCGATTGAGCTCATGGTTGAGGACTATCCCAACAGACCAGTCACGCTGTCGTACTCTGACGGTTCCTACACAGTGAAGAGGCCCCTTTCAGCAGGAAGGCGGAAACGTGACACCCACTTAAGCACAACCATTGCCCCAACCACGGTTGCACGAACCATAGCTGCTACAACTATAGGTGCTCCAAACACACCTGCTCCAACTACGGATTCCCCAACCGCTGCTCCAACCACACTTACTCCAACCACAACTGCTCCAACCACACCTGCTCTAACCATAGCTGTAATAGCTACAGGTGCTCCAACCACAGTTGTGCCAACCACAGGTGCTCCAACCATAACATTTCCTACCACAACTGCTCCAACCACACCTGCTTCAACTATAGCTGTAATATCTACAGGTGCTCCAACCACAGTTGTGCCAACCACCACTGCTCCAAACATTGATGCAACAACATTTGTTCCAACCATAGCTGCAACAACCTCAGGTGCTCCAACCACAGCAGTTCCAATTACGGCTGCCCCAACCACACCTGCCCCAACCACGACTGCTCCAACCACACCTGCTCCAGGTATAGCTGCAACAACCACAGGTGCTCCAACCACAGCAGTTCCAACAACGGCAACTGCTACAACCACACCTGCTACAACCACAACTCTTCCAACCACTCTTGCTCCAACCACAGCTGCACCAACCACGCCACCTTACCGAACAACAATTGCTCCTTTAAGCAAGCTTCCTCTGCAATTCACTATTTATGGTATGGCCATTTTTATGTGTGTATATTCAGTGTATATATTGTACATAATAAATCACTGATTTTATTATTAAAGTCTGTCTCTCCTCTCCTCTGATTTCCAGTGGACTCACACTATGCCCCTTCATGCCTTGATGGGGATTACTTTCCTGTTTTCTTGGCACCGACTCCAAGAAATGGAGTGAACCTTCCTGCATTTGTCAACCAGACCCTCGAAATCAACGTCAGATCCAAAGCACAATACACCACGTAAGGATTAACTTTTTTGTGTAGATCTCATGTAAATCAATATTACACTGTTCATAATTTCCTGGGTCTTATTTTACAAAAATGAATTGTTAAAACTGACTTGCTGTTTAGAAATTATGTCCTACATTACTTAGTTATGAAAACATTGTTTCTCTTGCAGGATTTATGACCTGATTATCACTGGACCAAAGGGCATCTCAAAGCACCGAATCACTGCAGAAGAATACATCATAAAATGGACACCAACTGAAAATGAAGTGAACGATCATTTTCCTATTTGCTTTGTTTTTGAAGCAAGAGACAGGTAAGACAGGTTTCAAATACATCTCTGATTTGACTTCATGGGAATATCAGTTTTTTATTATTATTTTTCTTCCCTCAATGTTATTTTTTGCATTATAAATTGTTCGGTGAAACACTTCATATCTTGTGTTACATTTCAGATATAACCGAGTGTATCAGTCAGAGCTACGCTGTGTGACTGCTGATGTTGGACGCCATGGTTAGTTGACTACATTTAAACTCTAAGATATACAGTAATTTTTATTTATATATAATCTAAACCATGAATATGTTGAATAAGTTTGATATCAAGTGGATGAAGAGTTCAAAGCCTTGAAATTTACCGTGATTACGTCATCACAGAGGAATAAAATGAGTTAAGTATCTCACCACTCTTTTTAGAGACCATCGTGATATGCAATCAAACAACAATAAGGGTGGAGGTGGAGAAGTCCTACCTCATCAGACGCAACGAGGACAACTTGCATCTGAACGACTTCACTGATAATAACTGCAACCTGAGCACACACTCCAACACAACCCACCTGGTGGCTGTCATGTCGCTTAACACATGTGGAACCGTCCTTGAGGTACTGAATGCAAAACTGTAACACAATTGCACACAGTGATGGTGGCGGCCCTTTCAATCGATCGCCACATTGATTTCTTTCAGTGATTCAGTAATAAATTAAAAAAAAAACTAAAATATGTCTTATATCCCTCATACTGGCAGCCTGACTGCACCTGGCTTCCGGCTACAGCGTGTAAAGTTAGCTGCCCCAGGTACCGTTAGCATAGCAATTGCTAAGATAACACCTAATGCAAGCGTTAGCTAGTAAACTTGGTTGCAACTGTAATTGGGGTGCTAATTTTGACTCGCCAATCGAAAATATAGGCCTTTTTTACCCAAAAAACATCAACAGCCGACTCCTTAGCAAGGCTGCAGTCAAGACCAAATCAGGTCCAATCGATTCCAAGTTAAGTCCAAACCAACCACTGAGTCTTGTACCCGCCCAAAACACACCCAAAAACAAGTTCAGGGTGATGTGGTTACGCACTGCCAGACCTCTCTCCTAACTGACAGGTCACTGTGGTTGTGACTTCCATCACAAGTTAGCCCCACCCCAATTCATCCCCTGCTTTATCATCTATTTTACTCTAAATAAGACCATACTTTACAAAATGAACATCATGCCCTACTGAAGAACACGAGAAACTAACAACTGAGGCAATAAACTAATTTTTCATCATTTTTACTAAATCAAATCAGAAGGTTTATTTTGACATAAACTTCTATGTAATTGGACTTATTTTTTCCAACCAGTGGAGTCGCCCCTGCTTGACATAATATAGAATGCAAGCCACAAGTAGGCCTATGCTTGTTTTTGTTTTCCTAGCCATTTAAGCGTTTTTGCCAGGAAAAAAAGAAGCTATTTCTCAGAAAGCACAACTATGTATTGGCTTGTTAGAGAGTTAGATTAGGTGGATAAAATATTCTTTGCCCAAGAGCCACCAAAGTACCATAACAGCTACTAGCTGAAGCTAATTCTACCCAACTTGAATAGCTAGCTAGCTTAACTCATATTTTTTTTAAATTGCAAGAACCTTTGTTATATATAACTTGTATACAATTCTTCATTTTAATATGACATGTCACTATTTAACTGTTGCTTCCTTTGCTAATTAAATTCTTTAATTGTTATCAGGAGGATGAAAACAACATCATCTACAAGAACGAGATCACATCTGCTGACCCAAATGAAATCATTTCCAGACAGCATGATGTCGACATAGCCTTTTCCTGCATCTATCCAAAGATAACCAACCTGACTCTGGGGTTCAAGCACAAGAACCCATACGCCTTCTCCGAGAAGGGCTTCGGTGCTTTCACGTTCCAGTTTGAATTCTTTGAGAGCCAGCGCTTCAGAACACAAGTTGATGCCAGCACTTACCCGGTGGAGGTGTACCTCAAACAGATGATGTTCATGCAGATCGAAGCAACAACCTCCATCCCAAACACAGTGCTGTTTGTAGAGTCCTGTAAGGCCACGCCATATGACAACCCAAACTCTCGCATCAGCTACACCATCATCGAACACGGGTAGGCGTCTGCAGCGCAAAGGTTTCTATGTGGCGTTATGAAAATGCTTCTATTGCTAGTTATAAACTAGTTGCATCTGCATAATGTTACAGGTGTGCAAGAGACAACACAGTGCAAATCTACCCCAGCTCCAGAACTCAATTCAGATTTGGAATGGAAGCTTTTGAGTTTATCGGCGCTCATGCTGAGGTAAGGATATCTAAAGCACAAATATATCTTATTATACATTTAAAAAAAATAAACATATATTTGATTTCCCATTGGGAAATCAAATATGTAAGGATGAACCTAAACTTTTCTTGGTCTCACGGTTCCAAAGTGTGGTAAGATGGCCAGAATGATTAATAATTATCAGAAATATTTTTTAATTATAATAAATTATATGACTTGGTTTACTCTAAGTCACCAGAGATGGGGTACCACTCCCTAAAACAGAGGAAAAAGATAGCCATTACACCTAAATCAGTTACTAAACTATCCATTCTGAGCACTGATTAATAACTTACTTTATAATTATAATGAAACACCATATTCATGTTTAGTAGTGGTAGAAGGAATGTGTAATTATTTTCATAGAAGAGGCTGACATATTGTTCGTAGTGTACAACATTAAATGGACAGAGTGTATATTCCAAAGGGTATTTATTCTAAATAAACAAAATGAAGCAAACACAACACACAATCTATGGAGTATAGGGATCTACACAGTCTAATTTGCATATGTGTGTGTATGTGTGTGTGTGTGTGTGTGTGTAAAGCAAGATTAATATTTAACTTTAAGTGATGTGGCTACACAGATATACCACTAATAATACTTAAATAACACACATAAACCAAATCATTAATTACTGGTCAAAATTTGTGCTTTGTCCTTGCTGATTATCTTATCTACTGTCCAGTACATACCAGTCCATAAATGAGAAGGATTATGTAGAAAGGCGTTGGAAGGAGATTTGGTTGCACACTGTCTTCCAATAATTTGCTGTCTGGCAAATTAAGTCTTGCTCGTTCTTGTTCATTGAGGCAGTCTTCTCTGGCTGTTGCAGTGATTGCTATATTCACAAATCCAACTTTAGATGTGAAGAGCAGTCTGGAGAGTAGGTTGCAGGATTCCTTGTCTCTTGAGGGAGATCTCTGCAGGAGATCTGTTGTCGTCTTGGAAGGCAAAGGAAAATAGGGAGAGGGAAGGAAAACTCTGGCTCTTTACAGTAGTCCCGATGTTGTGTCAGAGGTCTCCTGACCAATGAGGTGATCACACAGCTGTAGGGGTCATAAATGACAGGCATCAGGGGAAGGAGAGATTTCTGGCTGCCTTCTTGCCAAAGGACCAAAATGGAGGTCCCAGATGCCATTTTGAGAGGTGAATGAGAAATGCTGTACAAGTTCACATGTGGAAAGATCCCAGCACTTGGCACCTTTAAGCACTTATTGTGTGTTGTTTATTGTTGAATGCACTTGTATTATGGTCTGCATTACATTCATGCTTTGTTTCGTAACATCTAGTCTATGATGTGTCTGCAGGTGTACATCACTTGCTCTGTCATGCTGTGTGAGAACGGCGTTGCCGGGACCAGGTGCTCGCAGGGATGCATCCAGTCCGGCTCAGGGACCCGTCGCAGCAGAAGAGAAGCTGTGGCCGAGACTTCCAGCCACTCCATTTCCCAGGGTCCTTTGCACCTGGTTAAAACTTCTGACAGCCAAGGTGAGCACATCCTACAAAATGATCATTAAGTTGATTACTTTCAACACAAATTGAACACTACAACCTTCATTAAAGGGGGATGTGGAGTTGGACTGTTTTGTTAGACTGCATCAGTTTTACTTCAGTGTACCTAATAAACTTGCGGTTGATATAGAAATGATTGATGTTGACTCCGACAATGACAATGAAGACTGATAACTTATGTTGCAATAGTTCATATAGAACTTGATGCAAATAGAAATGCAATTGCAGAGATTTTATAGCCATGGGGACTTCCTATGGTGACAGATGTTCTTCTGACCAATGCCATCACACATCTGTAGGGGTCATAAAATGCAAAGCATCGTGGGGAAGTGAGTTCTCTGGCTGTTTCCTTGCAAGAGAACAAAGGGGACCACGATCATTTTTAGAGGCTGGAATGAGAAATGCTGTTGCATTTCCATTCATGTCATTTAGCATGGACAAATAAACAACATCCATCTGTGGTCTGATGTGATCCCAACAGCACCACAGCAACCAACTGTCTCAACTCTCTTCATTCTCTTCACTTTTAATTGTCATATTTTGTTCTACAAATTCACCAGCAAGGGGGGCAATTACGATTAATCCAAATACTGGAATCTTACATTTAGTTTTAATGTGTTGGACACATTCATCAGTAGGCTTGTTAGCTGTTCACATTAGCCTGAGATATAAATTGATATTACAATTTTGTATATTGTTGTACCATTTCAGCGTCTCGGCCGAGCCTTAATCTGGGCCTGAACCTGGTCTTCATTGTCGGCTGCCTCCTGGCGTGTGGAGTGGTGATCTACCGATCAAGGAGGTCCAGAGCTAAATACCAACAGCTGCCAACCTCTGAGACCGACTGAAGACAGAGGCGACGTCTTGATCCGCAACACTACTGCAATAGTCTGTGTTTTTTTATATATCATTTTTAGGGTGTTGGTGGTTTGAGTTCCAAAGTGTAAAGTTAATTTCAAAGATTGAGACAGCAGGAAGTGTATAAACAGACTTCTTGTGAATATTATTTTTGGGGCTTTTGGTAGAACATCGTAGTTGTTCGATATATCAACTTGATAATGAATATGATATGTTTCTCACACTGTTGCGGATAATTGTATTTTTGGCTGTTTGTGCACAATGATTTTAGCTAATTCAGATTTGACTGATGCTTTTTGATGAGTGAATGAAATAAGACATTGTTAAACTCTTTAAATCTTAAATCATTAAGATCTACTGTATTTCTTGCCATTGTGCTACACCAATAAATTTGCCTGGCTTTGCCCTATATTATTAACAAAAATATAAATCTTGTGGTGCATCAATCCATGGCAATTTTATATAAAAAAAAATGTGCCATTTGTATTTGCAGAAATTATTGTGTTATTAATTGTAATGAAGGCTCCTGTAAAGTGCCATCATTCCACCTTTATCTCATAAAGCAGCTCAGGAATCTGAAGCATGAGCAATTGTAAAAGATCCCATCTTGAAGCTTGACAGGCACAGTGCTGAATTACTGGAATTGCTGTTGTTTCGAGCTGGCAGTGTACCAGCATCACTCCTGTGGTGGAAATTCCAATCCCTGTGACCATTGAAACAATGTTAACAAAATTAAAAGTTGATTGTAACCATCTAATATTTATTGTCTGCGTCATTTATATATAAAGTTTATATATTGATGTAAAAGCAGGAGGAGCTGCTGGTTTTTCCCCACTCAGTGTTTTATATTTCAAATCTTTCTTTGAAGAGTTTCTCAAATCTTACTTAACATAGAAACACAGGATACTCCGTGACTAGTTAGAATCATAAAAGTTTATGTTAAGACCAGAAGTTTCTCACTATTTTAGTAGAAACAAAATCTTTAAATTAACAAATAACAGACAGGTTTATCGTCACGTTTCATCATCATTATTTAATGTTTACAGAGTGTGGACTGCTCGTTCTCAACTTCAGCCATTTATGAACAGAGTTGCTTTAAGAATAAAATGGAGTTAATTTTCACTTGCAGTGTTTGTGTAGGCACATTACTGCTAGCTGACAATAAAAGGAGACCGACTTCCCATAAATCTGCAAAAAAAGGAGGAGCACAATGTATGTTTATACTGGCTTGACTTAAAACAAGAATGCATTCTGCATGAGTGTCTGCTGAGTACAAATTATTGGTTTTTAAAGTCCTGATTTACATAACCCAACAATAAGGGTTCAGTAAAGATTAACTTATGAGTCTTTTGAGAAACACCTGTTGGGGATATGAATCTCTGTGCTCAGAGCTGGTTTCTTAAACTAGCTTGAACAACATAAGATTGACAGATAAGCCATTAAATACTTGATGTACGGCTGGGTTAGTTATTGCAGTTATTTGGCTCTAAAGGAGAGTGGGACGTCATCAGCGTAATGTAATATAAGTTATCATTTTAACAATGCAGCCTGAAGGCATTATTGTTATTATTTTGGGTTTCTTGAAATAAAAGAGCAGAATTTAGGGGTTTAATTGCTATTGCTATTTACCAATACAGTTTTTATTCTTGCATACATTGCGTACATTTAGAAATGTAATAGCTGTAATGTAGAGTCAACACTTGAACAATGTATGTTTTGCCACCTGTCCTGCCATCAAATGTGTCAAAACAAAAATGAAACCGTGACTGTATGACTAGTTGGAAAGCAATTTTGGTCAAAACCGCAGGTGAAGAGAAGGTGTGTGTTAAAGTCTTGCCACAGAGAGCAGTGTTCTTGTAAAATAAACAAAGGAATCATTGTAGCTTGGCTTCAGTCGGAGATAATTGATTTCTTGTGATATAATTTATGACTTTTGTCTGACCTCAATACAGACATAGATGTTTCTCAAGCAGAGTGCTGAGTGATGGTTTTAGCAGCCACAACCCTCTGAAGGACAACTCCTGCTGCGAGACAAATAACAATAAATTAGTTGCTTTTCTGAAAAGTTGACGTTTCAGGATGCCCCCAGTGCACCATTGCCGCCTGGGTTTGGTTGATAAATAAATTCGGAAATTCAGTTTTCCATTTTGTTCAGGTGCAAAAACAGGCCCACCTTGGAGAAAAGATGATAACAGTGACATACTCTAGACTAGGCTGTCTTGAGAGGTTTTCTCCAACGTAAGTACACCACTGAGGACAATTATTATTATTTTTCCATTTACAGGCACAATAGAGGGCACTTCATCACGTTGTCTTTACTAGAAGGACGCCCAAGAGGGAAATTCATTGCATTTTCTCCATTTAAGAGCTCCCTGGGGGGCACTTCGTAATGTTTTCTCCAAAAGAATGGAACCGCAGAGGGCCCGTAAGTTTTCTCTACCATGGGGGCATCCAAGAAGACACTTTTGCCGCGTCAAGGGGGGCAGTCACTGCCCCACCACCTCCCAGAGTTGCAAATGCATGCTCAAAGTTTGTTGTGTTCTCTTTATATGATCAAATACTCCCCACTAGAGACACCAAACTGAAGAAAAAAAAAACACCATCTTTCCAACATATTTCATTAAATGTACCTTTAATGTCACAGTTAAAATTATGGAAATACAGTAAATGTTGGAAATTAATTAATTAATAAAAACCTTTAGGGTTTTAATATGGAGTATGGTGAACAACGTAATGAATGATAAAAACCTCACATTATCCAATATACAGTAACTATGTAATTTTGGACTGGATATAAGGTAAAAATGTTTTACCTCTGCACATTCTCAACCAGTAAATGAGCACAGACAACAAAAACACACTTATCGTCTCTGGGAACTTTGCTGTTAGTGTGATCTTTGTTTAAATAGAACCAGAAGTTTTGTTGACTGAATCACTGCACTACCACAGTTGGCAGCGGTACTTCTAAAAACAAAGTTCCTTCTGTTCTCAATAGTTGGCAGTGTTTTATGAATTCCAGTAACCTTCGCAAACTCAGGCAGGTGAAACTAGTTTCACCTCATGCTTCATCATGCTGATGATACAAATATGTTGTCTTCATTTCCTGGTAGAAGAGTATTTAAGGTAATGATCACGCTAAAGAGTGGGCACTCAGGACGATGGCTTCCCTCACTCTGCGGCTGCTGCATCTGCTGCTTATGGTCTCAGCTGGATCTGCATGGTCCAGGTACAGGGACGTGTATAGAACCTTTGGCGGTTCAATGACCTTCAGCCCA
Organism: Centropristis striata; assembly: GCF_030273125.1. Classification (NCBI taxonomy): domain Eukaryota; kingdom Metazoa; phylum Chordata; class Actinopteri; order Perciformes; family Serranidae; genus Centropristis; species Centropristis striata. Next base: position 28,143,646 of record NC_081518.1, read on the forward strand.
AAAGGACAGAATTATGAGGTAAGTTAATTTTTTTGTGAAGACCATTAGAGGGTATCATGCAACATCATGATTGATGTTACTGACTGATTGTCAAAGAAGAAAAAGAAAAATCCCACATTTAATAAAAATGCTCTGTTACTCTAACAGCCATCAGTGAAAGTTGGCTTGACTGTGCCATAAGAAGAAAGTAGCTTTTCTTTAAAATGTAACATAACGAATGATCACGGTTGATTGCTTTAGGGCTAATCTTTGCATATTTGTCTACGCAGGTGGAACTTCACAACACGCAAACTGCATTCTCTTGCTATGTGAATGACTACAGGTGTATATCTGGTAACTGTGGGACCAGAACCCAGACCACCAACTCAATTGTTTCCCAGAATTCCGTTGGTCTCAGTTGGTGCCAATACGATGTTGTGAACAAACTAAGACTCAACGGCAACCTTCCCTTTGAGATAAGGTGAGATAATACTTAATACTTGAGGTTTATATAACACATTTTATAAATACTTTGTTTATTTTTACAAGAGGAACAATAGTTCAAAGCTCTCATCTCATTATGACATCTTGTTACATACCGCAATCACAATTTACTCAGTTGATCTGGTACATTTTTCGAATAATCTCAATCAACTTTTGCAATCTTTGACAGTGAGTGCATTTCTCTAAACAAGTTGTACAAACACACAATGGATTGCCTGCAAAAGCCTTTAACTTGCTCAAAATCAAAAACAGTTGTACATATTTGCATGAATATTCCAAAACATTTGCAGGTGACGATTTGACGTGGAGGTTGAAGTTGTTTTGAGAATGTCAATTCTACTCCGAGTAATGTACAAATAAAACTGAAGAGATATTTCAATAATGAGGACAATGTAACAATATTTTTAAGGTCTATTACCGTTTTTTTTTTTTTCAAACAGTTACCCAAGTCACTGGAGTTCTTCCCTTGGTAAGGGCTACTGGATATCAAACTTCAGAAGCGGACGTGCTAACTGGAGAATGATGGCACATGTGGATCTGGGAACCCGATCTGATACTGGTGAATCCAACAGATCTCCCATCACTACCATTCTGCCGATGCTCAGGTAAGGACCACAATTCACTCTTTAGTATTTGACAGTAGTGGGCCGTCAGGACCAGCAAGGCCTTCTCTGCTGGCCTAACATAACCAGAAATCATGATCATGATTATGATAAAGGTTAATTTAATTTTTCATTTACTTTTCCTAAATATCTAAAAGTATTCATATTCTCCTCATGTCATATTATGCTCCTTCCAGTGCTGTTGTTTTTAGGTTAGAGTTTTTATCCAATCAGAATTCAGCTATCTTGTGTTGCCAGGCTGTATGAAATCTGCCCGGGCCTTCAGAATCAACAATGCGGGCGTCTGTGCACTGTAAGTGAACGGGCAAATACAGTTGATAGATAGTTGCGATAGCCAATCAGATCACGAGTTGTGTCAGTAAGGCCCTCTAGCTGGCCTCACGTTGAACGTGACATTTACGCGTCCTGTGATTGGATATGGATACTTACTAGTTTGAGCCACGGCAGTGATGCAGATCAACAGAGTCACACCCGGCCGGGACTGTTAGCGGTATGTCAATAATCTGGCGCATTGGCGCAGCTGTGAGGTTGTACTCAAAGCAACAGGTCACAGAAAGTCGTGATACATCACGTTTTGACATGAAAACGTTTTTTCACAAAGAGACTTGTTTATTGTGTCGCTGTCGCCAAAGTATGGCCGTCTTGTTAGTGTCTTTCTGATATTAAACTGCGATTTTGCTATTTATTGTACAATCTTGTTAAAGCTTGCATATTCTTTGTGGACTCATTTAATAAAACTTTTTGGAAAGATAATTTTAAAGACCCTTTTATTTTTAAGTTTTGACAGTAGCATATCAGATATGTTTTAATTTCTAATGCGGTATTGTTGATTTTTAAAATGCGCCGGATAATAGCCCATTTTGTACACAACTGAGGTGATGCAATGCCTAGTAGTGCTTAAGTGTGTTTCTAACTACTCTCCAGTCCTGGTGTTATAAATACGGTGGCCTGGAAGTGCAAAACACTTTTACAAAGCTTGAGACAAATTTACATTTGAGAAAACACTTTTACAAATGACAAAACACTTTTACAAACACTGAAAACAAATTTACAAGTGGCAAAACACTTTTACAATTGACAAAACACTTTTACAAGTGACAAAACACTTTTACAAATGACAAAACACTTTTACAAACGACAAAACACTTTTACAAACGACAAAACACTTTTACAAACACTGAAAACAAATTTACAAGTGGCAAAACACTTTTACAAGTGACAAAACACTTTTACAAATGACAAAACACTTTTACAAACACTGAAAACAAATTTACAAGTGGCAAAACACTTTTACAAGTGACAAAACACTTTTACAAATGACAAAACACTTTTACAAACACTGAAAACAAATTTACAAGTCCCAAAACACTTTTACAATTGACAAAACACTTTTACAAATGACAAAACAAATTTACATTTCAAAAAACAAATTTACATTTCAGAAAACAAATTTACAAGTCCCAAAACACTTTTACAAATCAATTTTCAACCGGAAAAGGAATGTACCGGCACCAGGGCTGAACCTGGATGGGCCAATCACCGGGAGCGACAACTCTTAGTCCCGCCCACCGGGGATGCATGGAGAGACGCAAGTGAGGGAAGCGAGGAGAGGAGAAACGATTTAAGAGACATGAGACGTCCTTCCCTCCGGAGCGACACGTGAAGCGACGTCCGTTTCTAATGACGGCGGCAGCAGATCACAGCTGGATCAGCTGTCAGTCGCTTTAACAGCTGGAGACATGCACTAATAATAATAAGTGTTTTCTCTGTTTAACAAACACCTGCACATGAATAACAACCTGCATTGTGTATTTATACTGTGAACTGTGTCCAGCTCAGGGTCACGGAAATGCCTTTATATTATTTATTTATTATTATTTTATTAGGACGGCGTATTAGGGCCAAGTGTGAAAAAAAAATACGGACCGGGGGAAGGGGGGTAAAACTGGTCCATGCCTCACTGGGTTCGTCCGGTGCCACAAATGCAAGCACACACACACTTCAAAGATGAATAAAGATTCCATAAACCCGACTCATCACATGAGAATGCCCGTGAGGAATGAAGGCTGGGAACAATAAACCTGCTGCTGTGAAAAAAGTTTAGACGAACGTTACACACTGTAACTGTCAAGCAAGGAGCAGAGGAGGTCTGAAAGAGAGACAGCGCTCCGTGTGAACGCGAGGAGGAGGGAGCGTCAGTCGGATCACTCATAAACAATCACTCTGATAAAACATCCAAAACAGAGCGAGTGATGGAGAAGAAGAGACATCCCGCGGGTAGAAATCAATGAAATGAAATGAGGGCTGGGCCCTTCTCCCCTGGAGAATATATTTTTTTTTTTTTTTTTTTTTTTTTTAAATACATGGCCCTAATATGCCGTCGTAGTAGACGATCTTGGTGATAAATTAATTATTTGATATCCCAGAACATGACTGTGTCCGCTGAACACCGGCCAATATTTAATTAGGTTAGATGATTCAGGTAAAATGTAAATTATGTCACCCAGCAAGGATCAGCCTCACGTCGGACTGATGGAAATGACAAACAATGTAAAAGTGTTTCTTGCTGACGGACAGACTCTCATACTCTTTACTGTTTGTTTGTTTTTTTACTTTAATAATAATAAATCTGTCGCTCCCGGTGACTGGACCAGACCTGGTCAGACCTCCTCTGCTTCTTGTTGAAAGTTACAGTGTGTAACGTTCGTCTAAACTTTTTTCACAGCAGCAGGTTTATTGTTCCCAGCCTTCATTCCTCACGGTCATCCTCATGTGATGCGTCTTTACGCGTGCCATGGAGTCGGGTTTATGGAATCTTTATTCATCTTTGAAGTGTGTGTGTGCTTGCATTTGTGGCACCGGAGGAACCCAGTGAGGCATGGACCAGTTTTACCCCCCTTCCCCCGGTCCGTATTTTTTTTTTTTTTTTCACACTTGGCCCTAATACGCCGTCCTAATAAAATAATAATAAATAAATAATATAAAGGCATTTCCGTGACCCTGAGCTGGACACAGTTCACAGTATAAATACACAATGCAGGTTGTTATTCATGTGCAGGTGTTTGTTAAACAGAGAAAACACTTATTATTATTAGTGCATGTCTCCAGCTGTTAAAGCGACTGACAGCTGATCCAGCTGTGATCCGCTGCCGCCGTCATTAGAAACGGACGTCGCTTCACGTGACGCTCCGGAGGGAAGGACGTCTCATGTCTCTTAAATCGTTTCTCCTCTCCTCGCTTCCCTCACTTGCGTCTCTCCATGCATCCCCGGTGGGCGGGACTAAGAGTTGTCGCTCCCGGTGATTGGCCCGTCCAGGTTCAGCCCTGGTGCCGGTACATTCCTTTTCCGGTTGAAAATTGATTTGTAAAAGTGTTTTGGGACTTGTAAATTTGTTTTCTGAAATGTAAATTTGTTTTTTGAAATGTAAATTTGTTTTGTCATTTGTAAAAGTGTTTTGTCATTTGTAAAAGTGTTTTGGGACTTGTAAATTTGTTTTCAGTGTTTGTAAAAGTGTTTTGTCATTTGTAAAAGTGTTTTGTCACTTGTAAAAGTGTTTTGCCACTTGTAAATTTGTTTTCAGTGTTTGTAAAAGTGTTTTGTCGTTTGTAAAAGTGTTTTGTCACTTGTAAAAGTGTTTTGTCAATTGTAAAAGTGTTTTGCCACTTGTAAATTTGTTTTCAGTGTTTGTAAAAGTGTTTTGTCATTTGTAAAAGTGTTTTCTCAAATGTAAATTTGTCTCAAGCTTTGTAAAAGTGTTTTGCACTTCCAGGCCACCGTATATAAATGCTGGCAAAATGAAAGGTATTTATTGACTAAGTTGGACATCACTGAAGGCCTAAGTGTGAAATGCACCGCCCGCCACTGGTATTCGATGATTGCTGGTTTGTTGCATCGCATTTATTAGCACAACACGTTGTTTATCCTAAACAATGCATGTAGCGTCTTTTATTGGTAAGGTGCCTAAACTATCCAGGAGATTGTTTATAAACCAGCTATTTCATTTTTTTTACAATACATGCAAAGTGCAGCTGAACCTGATAGGAAAGTCATTATTTTTGCTGAGCTAAAATTGTATTTGATCAGATACTCTTTAAGACGCAGACAGTTTCTGTTTACATGTTACAGAGTAACCAGGAACTGCCCACGATCATTCAATCTGTCAGTGTTTGACCCTGATGGTGATCGCGTCAGATGCAGGATATCGACAAGATCATCTGCTTATGAGTGTGGGCTGTGTGGCCTGATTACAGGTTTCTCTTTGGATCAGGTAAGGAGTCGGCAAAATACCTATCTATTTTTATAACTGTGTTGTGAGGTATTGTCACTCGATGGATGGGTAGATTTTAAATTTGATTTTTATGTAAAAGTTTGAATGTATATTTTGTGATTAAAGTATCTCTCCTTTTTGTCAGAATTCCTGCTCCCTACGGTACAGATACAGTGGTCAAAATGGATACCATCCGATCGAGCTCATGGTTGAGGACTATCCCAACAGACCAGTCACGCTGTCCTACTCTGACGGTTCCTACACAGTGAAGCAGCCCCTTTCAGCGGGGAGGCGGAAACGTGACACCCACTTCATCACAACCACCGCTGCTCCAACCACAGCTGCTCCAACCACAGCTGCTCCAACCACCGCTGCTCCAACCACCGCTGCTCCAACCACAGCTTCTCCAACCACCGCTGCTCCAACCACAGCTGCTCCAACCACCGCTGCTCCAACCACAGCTTCTCCAACCACCGCTGCTCCAACCACAGCTGCTCCAACCACCGCTGCTCCAACCACCGCTGCTCCAACCACAGCTGCTCCAACCACCGCTGCTCCAACCACCGCTGCTCCAACCACAGCTGCTACAACCACCGCTGCTCCAACCACAGCTGCTACAACCACCATTGCTCTAACCACAGCTGTTACAACCACAGTTGCTACAACCACAGCAGCTACAACCACAGCTGCTCCAACCACGCCACCTTACCGGACAACAATTGCTCCTTTAAGCAAGCTTCCTCTGCAATTCACTATTTATGGTAGGGTCATGTATATGTATGTTTATGCATAAACATACATACATAATAAGACACCACACAGATTTTAATATTAAAGCCTGTCTCTCCTCTCCTCTGATTTCCAGTGGACTCACACCGTGCCCCATCATGCCTTGATGGGGATCACTTTCCTGTTTTCTTGGCACCGACTCCAAGAAATGGAGTGAACCTTCCTGCTTTTGTCAACCAGACCCTCGAAATCAAAGTCAGATCCAAAGCACAATACACAACGTAAGGAAATGTTATAAAATCATTGTATAATTTCGCATTGATGCACTTTTGTGTAACTCTCATGTGCACTAATATTACAGTTTTAATTACTGTTCAAAATCTTCTGGGTCTTATTTTGCAATAATGACTTGTTAAAACTGACTTGCTGTTTAGAAATTTCCTACATTACCTTGTTTTGAAAACATTGTTTCTCTTGCAGGATGTATGGCCTAATTGTCACTGGACCAAAGGGCATCTCAAAGCAGCAAATCACCACACAAGAATACATCATAAAATGGACACCAACTGATAATGAAGTGAACGATCATTTTCCTATTTGTTTCCTTTTTGAAGCAAGAGACAGGTAAGACAGGTTTCAACTAAATCTCTGGTTTGACTTCATATCAGTTTCTTCTTCCCTCAATGTTACTTTTTGCATTTTTAAAAATTTGGTGGAACACTTCATATCTTGTGTTACATTTCAGATTTCACCGAGTGTATCAGTCAGAGCTTCGCTGTGTGACTGCTGATGTTGGACGCCATGGTTAGTTGACTACATTTAAACTCTAAGATATACAGTAATTTTAAGTTTTATATAATTTATGTGGGCAGCTGTATACCCCTGACAATGCGACAACGCCACTCTGGAACTTTCACCCAGAGAATACCACACTGAATACAGGTTAAAACTTATGTTTAAAGAAAAAAAGGAGCAGATAGGTGAATTTCTAGTTTCAAACAATGTTGAAAGCGAGAGGTGAAGGGGAGAGAGGCCACCACCAGGTACCAGAAAGGAGGAGGGGGATCACACACACTGCAAAGCAAAAGACACACACAGATTAAAACACAGCAAATCACTGACTAGTCCCCTTTTACGCTCCGTTCTGCACCTGTACAAATGCAACAAACAGGCAGAGGAGGGAGGAAGCTCAACCTATCACAATTAGACCATGAATATGTTGAATACATTTAATATCAAGTGGATAGATGTAGAGTTAAAAGCCTTGGAATTTACCCTGATTACATCATCACAAAGAAACAAATTAATGTAATCTTACACTCTTTTTAGAGACCGTCGTGACATGCAATCAAACAACAATAAGGGTGGAGGTGGAGAAGTCCTACCTCATAAGACGCAACGAGGACAACTTGCATCTGAACGACTTCAGAGATGCTAACTGTAGCCTGAGCACAAACTCCAACACAACCCACCTGGTGGCTGTCATGTCGCTGAACACGTGTGGAACCATCCTCGAGGTACAGCACCCAAAACTGTAACAGTTTTAAAAAAAATATTGTGACAAAACATGGAATATTAAAGAGAATATTCTTAACCTCCCAAACGGAAATTGTCTAATATGACAAAATAGCATTTCAGTCTGATTATTGGGTCACTTTAGCACCGTTCTAAAAGTTTCACCAAAGATTGGCCACTAGCATAAATTGTAAAAACAGAAGTCACCCACTGGTTTGTGGACTACCATCTTGAACCCTCGCATTTGGCATTTTGGCCGTCGCCATGTTAGTTTTAGAAGCCAGAGGTGAACTTATTTGGATGAGAAGGTGAACCTAACTGAGATCCTGGAGACAATATGCACACCCTCCTATACTGGCAGCCTGACAGCTCCTGGCTTCTGGCTACAGTGTGCAAAGTCACTGTTCAAGTTAGCGGTCCCAGGTAGCATAGAAAATGCTAGCATACCAGCTAACACTGCATTCTATTTAAATACTGTTTTTTAGACTTCAAAAATGTTTTTTCAAATCACGGTTGTAAGACATTAACATGGAGGACTGACAGGTCTAAGTGGTCACACCAATGATTACAAGATAACCCCGCCCTAAAGCATACTCAGCTTTACCATGTACTTTAGATAATTCACTAAGTTATAGAATTAGGAGTGAAGAAACTGTTTACTTGAGTAATAAATCAAGTGAGAAGTTAATTTTCACATAAACTTCAATTGGACTCCTTTTTCCAACCAGTAGAGTCGCCCCCTGCTGGACATCAGAAAGAATGCAGGTTTACAGCTGGGCTTCACTTTTCAGTCGACACGGAGGCTACATCTACTTTTTTATGCAGTCTATGGACACGACTATCCTTATTTTAGCTAGCATATTTGCTACTAAAGTATTTTTGCTAGTAAGAAAAATAAATTATTTTTAAGTTAGCACAACTATGTAGTGGCCTGTTGGCTGGTTAGATTTTTTGGGGGGGGATTGAGCCTGGATGGATAAAATTTCTTTGCCACTAAAGTATCATAAGATTTGTAAAATATATAATATTCTCTATTCTAATAAGAATTTTACATGCCAAGATTTAACTATTGATTTGTAGTAACAACTGTTGCTTCCTTTGCTAATTAAATTATTTTCTATTTTCAGGAGGATGAAGACAACATCATCTTCAAGAACAAGATCACATCTGCTGACCCAAATGAAGTCATTTCCAGACAGCATGATGTCGACATAGCCTTTTCCTGCGTCTATCCCAAGATAACCAACCTGACTTTGGGATTCAAGCACAAGAACCCATACGCCTTCTCAGAGAAGGGCTTCGGTGCTTTCACCTTCCAGTTTGAATTCTTTGAGAGCCAGCGCTTCAGAACACAAGTTGATGCCAGCACTTACCCTGTGGATGTGTACCTCAAACAGATGATGTTCATGCAGATCGAAGCAACAACCTCCATCCCAAACACAGTGCTGTTTGTAGAGTCCTGTAAGGCCACGCCGTATGACAACCCAAACTCTCGCATCAGCTACACCATCATCGAACACGGGTAGGCGTCTGCAGTGCAAAGGTTTCTCTGTGGCATTATGAAAATGCTTCTATTTCTAGTTATAAACTATTTGCATCTGCATAATGTTACAGGTGTGCAAGAGACAACACAGTGCAAATCTACCCGAGCTCCAGAACTCAATTCAGATTTGGAATGGAAGCTTTTGAGTTTATCGGCGCTCATGATGAGGTAAGGACATTAAAACCCAAATATATCTTATTAAAAATGTTATATCATTATAAAGATATATTTATGATATTTGCTTAGAACCTTTTTAAATTGCAAGTAAAATAAAAATGTGATTACAAAAGGAATTAATGAATTGTTTTATTGAGTTTGCAAATAAAAACTTTAGTTTGAAAATCCAAAAGTTTAGCCACCTGTGTGCATATTGTTGTGTACATTGGTCATAAAATGCACTTCACTTATACGATGTGTCTGCAGGTGTACATCACTTGCTCGGTCATGCTGTGTGAGAATGGTGCTTCCGGGACCAGGTGCTCTCGGGGATGCGTCCAGTCCGGCTCAGAGCACCATCGCAGGAGAAGAGAAGCTGTGGCCGAGACTTCCAGACACTCAATTTCCCAGGGTCCTTTGCACCTGGTTAAAACTTCTGACAACCAAGGTGAGTGAGCACATACACACAGTTCACATTAGCATCATGTTCAGCAATTCAGTTCAAACTGAATTGCTGAATTATTATCACCAATTGTGTTTTATTTCCAGACTTATTATAAATTATTTGTTTAAGTTAACTGTGTACTTTTTGACCTTTACGCTTTCCATTTTTTTAAACAAAGTTAGCAAAGCTTGCACATTAAAACTGGATTTGGATCGGTAATTAGTATCTCCTGAGCCCGGGTATCAGTATCAGGACCGAAAAAGTTGTATCGGTGCATCTGTGGTGTATTCCCAGACTGGATATAACACACACTATCAGATACACTGTGGTTAAGCAGATAATTTGTCAGTGTGAAAATTCACCAGCAGTTGGAGCATCCTGATTGATCCAAACTTTAAAGTTTAAGAACTGGACACATAAATCAGTAGACTTGTTCTCACTGTCCTGATATTTTTCCATTTCAGTGTCTCGGCCAAGCCTGAATCTGGGCCTGAACCTGATCTTCATTGTCGGCTGCCTCCTGGCGTGTGGAGTGGTGATCTACCGATCAAGGAGGTCCAAAGCTAACTACCAACAGCTGCCAACCTCTGAGACCGACTGAGGACAGAGGCGAAGTCTTGATCCACGACACTTCTGCTATAGTCTGGGTTTTTTGTTTCTTTTTGGGGTGGTGGTTTGAGTTCAAAAAGATGTAAAGTTCATAGAGTGTGCAGTGAGTGAATGGAATATTTTGGGGGAAAAAATCTTAGTGTAGAATGAATATATACAGACTTCCTATGAATATTATTTTTGAGGCTTTTGGTAAAGCATTACAGTCATTTTAAAATGTTTCTCACACTGTTACTGACAAATTGTATTACTGACAAATTATACTTTACGTAAATAAAAGTACTTTCACACTGACTCAACTAATGTAAAAGTCCTGCATTCAAAGGCTTACTTGAGTAAAAATACAAAAGTATCAGCATCAAAATGTACTTCAAGTATCAAAATTAAAATTACTCATTATGCTCACATTGCTATATATATTCCTTATTATTATTATTATTATTATTGATGCATTTATGTAGCAGCAACAGCGTTATACTCTTCTCAAGGCTATATATTGTAATGTGGTTACATTTATAAAAATGCAAAATCATTTATAACTGATCAAGTTTTTCATGTTAAATCTCGACCTGAAAAGTAACTAAAGCTGTCAGATAAATGTAGTGAAGTACAATATTTGCCTCTAAAATGAAGTGGAGTAGAAGTATAAAGTTACATTAAATGGAATTACTCAAGTAAAGTACTTTCCACCCCTGACCAACAATGATGTGTATCTGAACCATGTAAAGGTAAACATAAAACGTAAACCCAAATAATTTTGTCTGGTGTTGCCTTATATTATTAAGAAAGATTGCAATTAGATTTAAAATTGAGGCTATTGTATTTGCACAAATGATATTGTTATGATAATAATAATGATATTTAAGTGTAGTGAACGCTCTTGTAAACTGGCATCCAACCACCTTAATCTCATGAAGCAGTACAGGAATCTGAAGCATCAGCTAACGTGAAAACAGAAATTGTAATGTCATCCTGCAGCTTTGCAAAGCACAATGCTGAATTACTGGAACTGCTGTTGACATCGTGCCAGCATCACTTCTGTGATTGAACTTTCCATCCTTGTGACCATTATTTGGTTACAACAGAAATGAACACCACAAGATTCAATTTAAAGTGGTCACAATGTATGCAGCAGAGAGTATAATGCCAGTGAATGATTAATTAAATTTTGATTGTAAACATATTTATTGTCTGAGTCTTTTATATATAAAGTTTATATACTGATGTAAAAGCAGGAGGAGCTGCAGATTTCTTCCCATTCATTATTTTATATTTCAAATCTTTCTTTGAAGAATTTCTCAAATCTCACTTAACCTAGAAACACAGGACACTCCCTGACAAGTCAGAATCATAAAAGTTTCTGTTAAAACCAGAAGTTTCTCACTATTTTAGAAAACAGACAGGTTTATCGTCATGTTTCATCATCATTATTTAATCTTTACAGAGTGTGGACTGCTCGTTCTCAACTTCAGTCATTTGCTTTAAGAATAACTGGGAGTTTGTTTTCACTCGCAATGTTTGTGTAGGCACATCACTGCTAAGGCTAACAATAAAAGGTGACCTATTTCCCGTAAATCTGCAAAGAGGGAGTTGCACAATGAGCATTTACTGTAAGTGGTAATTCTTACAATGCAGCCTGGAGCATGACAATGTCAGTTTCATGAACTTGATGCAAAAGACAATTAGCTGCTTCCCACATAATGAAATAGCTGCCACCTGTGTAAGGCCTCTCATCACCATTGCCTCGAAAAGTACATTGCTTGTATCCCATAGAAACTGCATTGGTGCTGCAGGGTTACTTTAGAAGATGGGGAGTTATAGATTAAGTCTGTTAATGGGCAGTAAGTATGAAAGACTGAGATTTTCCAACACACTGACAACTATTTAAGATTTATTCTGATTTACCTGCAGAATGTTGTGAGCCATCAAATACTTGATGTCCACTAAGATGTCATGTTATCTCTACCAGAAGGACACCCTTGATGGCAATTATTACATTTTCATCATTTACAGGCACCATTGAGGGCACTATATCATGAGTTTTCTCTTACAGGCGGTTACTCTGGAGGGCACTTCTTGACTTTTTCCTCTGGAAAGGCACACTTGGGGGCAATTAAATACGCTTTATGCATTTATGGGCACCCTAGAGGGCGTAGCATCACGTTGTCTCTTCTAGAAGGACACTTTAGAGTGGAATTTGTCACGTTTTCTCCATTTCAGGGCTATACAACTCTGCAAAACTTTGCATCACTGAAAATGCATGGTCAAAAGTGTGGGAAGTGTGGGGAAATACTCCCCACTAGAGAGACAAAAACGAGGGAGGTAGGGTTGCGCATTTTAGATAATCTGAATTACGGGTAAGTGAAACTAGTTTAACTTCATGCTTCAAATTATGAAGATGATACAAATGTCTTGTCATTTCCTGTTAGAAGAGTATTTAAGGTGCAGATAGTGCTGAAGAAAGGGCACTCGGGGGGATGGCTTTGCTCACTTTACTACTGCTGCGTCTGCTGCTTATGGCTTAAAGTATTTTTGCTAGTAAGAAAAATAAATTATTTTTAAGTTAGCACAACTATGTAGTGGCCTGTGGCTGGTTAGATTTTTTGGGGGGGGATTGAGCCTGGATGGATAAAATTTCTTTGCCACTAAAGTATCATAAGATTTGTAAAATATATAATATTCTCTATTCTAATAAGAATTTTACATGCCACGATTTAACTATTGATTTGTAGTAACAACTGTTGCTTCCTTTGCTAATTAAATTATTTTCTATTTTCAGGAGGATGAAGACAACATCATCTTCAAGAACAAGATCACATCTGCTGACCCAAATGAAGTCATTTCCAGACAGCATGATGTCGACATAGCCTTTTCCTGCGTCTATCCCAAGATAACCAACCTGACTTTGGGATTCAAGCACAAGAACCCATACGCCTTCTCAGAGAAGGGCTTCGGTGCTTTCACCTTCCAGTTTGAATTCTTTGAGAGCCAGCGCTTCAGAACACAAGTTGATGCCAGCACTTACCCGGTGGATGTGTACCTCAAACAGATGATGTTCATGCAGATCGAAGCAACAACCTCCATCCCAAACACAGTGCTGTTTGTAGAGTCCTGTAAGGCCACGCCGTATGACAACCCAAACTCTCGCATCAGCTACACCATCATCGAACACGGGTAGGCGTCTGCAGTGCAAAGGTTTCTCTGTGGCATTATGAAAATGCTTCTATTTCTAGTTATAAACTATTTGCATCTGCATAATGTTACAGGTGTGCAAGAGACAACACAGTGCAAATCTACCCGAGCTCCAGAACTCAATTCAGATTTGGAATTGAAGCTTTTGAGTTTATCGGCGCTCATGATGAGGTAAGGACATTAAAACCCAAATATATCTTATTAAAAATGTTATATCATTATAAAGATATATTTATGATATTTGCTTAGAACCTTTTTAAATTGCAAGTAAAATAAAAACGTGATTACAAAAGGAATTAATGAATTGTTTTATTGAGTTTGCAAATAAAAACTTTAGTTTGAAAATCCAAAAGTTTAGCCACCTGTGTGCATATTGTTGTGTACATTGGTCATAAAATGCACTTCACTTATACGATGTGTCTGCAGGTGTACATCACTTGCTCGGTCATGCTGTGTGAGAATGGTGCTTCCGGGACCAGGTGCTCTCGGGGATGCGTCCAGTCCGGCTCAGAGCACCATCGCAGGAGAAGAGAAGCTGTGGCCGAGACTTCCAGACACTCAATTTCCCAGGGTCCTTTGCACCTGGTTAAAACTTCTGACAACCAAGGTGAGTGAGCACATACACACAGTTCACATTAGCATCATGTTCAGCAATTCAGTTCAAACTGAATTGCTGAATTATTATCACCAATTGTGTTTTATTTCCAGTCTTATTATAAATTATTTGTTTAAGTTAACTGTGTACTTTTTGACCTTTACGCTTTCCATTTTTTTAAACAAAGTTAGCAAAGCTTGCACATTAAAACTGGATTTGGATCGGTAATTAGTATCTCCTGAGCCCGGGTATCAGTATCAGGACCGAAAAAGTTGTATCGGTGCATCTGTGGTGTATTCCCAGACTGGATATAACACACACTATCAGATACACTGTGGTTAAGCAGATAATTTGTCAGTGTGAAAATTCACCAGCAGTTGGAGCATCCTGATTGATCCAAACTTTAAAGTTTAAGAACTGGACACATAAATCAGTAGACTTGTTCTCACTGTCCTGATATTTTTTCCATTTCAGTGTCTCGGCCAAGCCTGAATTTGGGCCTGAACCTGATCTTCATTGTCGGCTGCCTCCTGGCGTGTGGAGTGGTGATCTACCGATCAAGGAGGTCCAAAGCTAACTACCAACAGCTGCCAACCTCTGAGACCGACTGAGGACAGAGGCGAAGTCTTGATCCACGACACTTCTGCTATAGTCTGGGTTTTTTGTTTCTTTTTGGGGTGGTGGTTTGAGTTCAAAAAGATGTAAAGTTCATAGAGTGTGCAGTGAGTGAATGGAATATTTTGGGGGAAAAAATCTTAGTGTAGAATGAATATATACAGACTTCCTATGAATATTATTTTTGAGGCTTTTGGTAAAGCATTACAGTCATTTTAAAATGTTTCTCACACTGTTACTGACAAATTGTATTACTGACAAATTATACTTTACGTAAATAAAAGTACTTTCACACTGACTCAACTAATGTAAAAGTCCTGCATTCAAAGGCTTACTTGAGTAAAAATACAAAAGTATCAGCATCAAAATGTACTTCAAGTATCAAAATTAAAATTACTCATTATGCTCACATTGCTATATATATTCCTTATTATTATTATTATTATTATTATTGATGCATTTATGTAGCAGCAACAGCGTTATACTCTTCTCAAGGCTATATATTGTTATGTGGTTACATTTATAAAAATGCAAAATCATTTATAACTGATCAAGTTTTTCATGTTAAATCTCGACCTGAAAAGTAACTAAAGCTGTCAGATAAATGTAGTGAAGTACAATATTTGCCTCTAAAATGAAGTGGAGTAGAAGTATAAAGTTACATTAAATGGAATTACTCAAGTAAAGTACTTTCCACCCCTGACCAACAATGATGTGTATCTGAACCATGTAAAGGTAAACATAAAACGTAAACCCAAATAATTTTGTCTGGTGTTGCCTT
Source organism: Centropristis striata (assembly GCF_030273125.1). Classification (NCBI taxonomy): domain Eukaryota; kingdom Metazoa; phylum Chordata; class Actinopteri; order Perciformes; family Serranidae; genus Centropristis; species Centropristis striata. The sequence goes on from NC_081518.1 coordinate 28,159,200, forward strand.
ATATTATTAAGAAAGATTGCAATTAGATTTAAAATTGAGGCTATTGTATTTGCACAAATGATATTGTTATGATAATAATAATGATATTTAAGTGTAGTGAACGCTCTTGTAAACTGGCATCCAACCACCTTAATCTCATGAAGCAGTACAGGAATCTGAAGCATCAGCTAACGTGAAAACAGAAATTGTAATGTCATCCTGCAGCTTTGCAAAGCACAATGCTGAATTACTGGAACTGCTGTTGACATCGTGCCAGCATCACTTCTGTGATTGAACTTTCCATCCTTGTGACCATTATTTGGTTACAACAGAAATGAACACCACAAGATTCAATTCAAAGTGGTCACAATGTATGCAGCAGAGAGTATAATGCCAGTGAATGATTACTTAAATTTTGATTGTAAACATATTTATTGTCTGAGTCTTTTATATATAAAGTTTATATACTGATGTAAAAGCAGGAGGAGCTGCAGATTTCTTCCCATTCATTATTTTATATTTCAAATCTTTCTTTGAAGAATTTCTCAAATCTCACTTAACCTAGAAACACAGGACACTCCCTGACAAGTCAGAATCATAAAAGTTTCTGTTAAAACCAGAAGTTTCTCACTATTTTACAAAACAGACAGGTTTATCGTCATGTTTCATCATCATTATTTAATCTTTACAGAGTGTGGACTGCTCGTTCTCAACTTCAGTCATTTGCTTTAAGAATAACTGGGAGTTTGTTTTCACTCGCAATGTTTGTGTAGGCACATTACTGCTAAGGCTAACAATAAAAGGTGACCTATTTCCCGTAAATCTGCAAGAGGGAGTTGCACAATGAGCATTTACTGTAAGTGGTAATTCTTACAATGCAACCTGGAGCATGACAATGTCAGTTTCATGAACGTGATGCAAAAGACAATTAGCTGCTTCCCACATAATGAAATAGCTGCCACCTGTGTAAGGCCTCTCATCACCATTGCCTCGAAAAGTACATTGCTTGTATCCCATAGAAACTGCATTGGTGCTGCAGGGTTACTTTAGAAGATGGGGAGTTATAGATTAAGTCTGTTAATGGGCAGTAAGTATGAAAGACTGAGGTTTTCCAACACACTGACAACTATTTAAGATTTATTCTGATTTACCTGCAGAATGTTGTGAGCCATCAAATACTTGATGTCCACTAAGATGTCATGTTATCTCTACCAGAAGGACATCCTTGATGGCAATTATTACATTTTCATCATTTACAGGCACCATTGAGGGCACTATATCATGAGTTTTCTCTTACAGGCGGTTACTCTGGAGGGCACTTCTTGACTTTTTCCTCTGGAAAGGCACACTTGGGGGCAATTAAATACGCTTTATGCATTTATGGGCACCCTAGAGGACGTAGCATCACGTTGTCTCTTCTAGAAGGACACTTTAGAGTGGAATTTGTCACGTTTTCTCCATTTCAGGGCTATACAACTCTGCAAAACTTTGCATCACTGAAAATGCATGGTCAAAAGTGTGTTGTGTTCTGAAATACTCCCCACTAGAGAGACCAAAACGAGGGAGGTAGGGTTGCGCATCTTAGATAATCTGAATTACGGGTAAGTGAAACTAGTTTAACTTCATGCTTCAAATTATGAAGATGATACAAATGTCTTGTCATTTCCTGTTAGAAGAGTATTTAAGGTGCAGATAGTGCTGAAGAAAGGGCACTCGGGGGGATGGCTTCGCTCACTTTACTACTGCTGCGTCTGCTGCTTATGGTCTCAGCTGGATCTGCAATAACGACGACCTCATACAGAACCTTTGGGGGTTCAATGACCTTCACCCCAAAAGGACAGAATTCAGACAAAACCTATGAGGTAAGTAAAACTTTTGGTGTCAGGCAAAGAGCATCAGAGGGTTTCATGCCACATCATGATTGATGTTACTGACTGATTGTCATAGAATTAGAAAAATCACACATTTAATAAAAATCCTGTGCAACTCTAAAGGCCATCAGTGAAAGTTGGCTTGACTGTGCCATAAGAAGAAGATAGCTTTCCTTCAAAATGTAATATAACTAGGGCTGTCAAAGTTAACGCGATAATAACACGATTAACACAAGTACATTCTGTTAGTATGACCCTTTGCCCACCCAGTAGTTTTTGTATCACCCTGTTTTGATCCCACTTAGTAAAAGGGAATGTTTCTGTGAGCTTTTATCATACCCATTTGAGGTTAGACAGTTACAGTTGGTTGTGTGAGATTATTCACTTTAAATGTGAAGGATCTTCACACACAGCTACCTGTTGTACAATTTGTCTGTTGTGATGCATGAGGTCAATCATTTTGTGTTGAGCTGTTTAAACAGGATGTTTAGCATTCAGTTGGACACCACATAGTGTTAGTATTACTGAGTCGTGTTACATTCAGCTGGTGTTTCTTGTTTGCCATGCTTTGCTTTCAGCTTATATTTTGTGAGCATGCAGTACCTTTGAGGTTATCCTGGACAGTATTTGGCATTCTTTAGATTGTTGCAATAATAATAAATGGTAAATGGAGTGCACTTATATAGCGCTTTTATCCGAAGCGCATTACACTACACAATACGCTCATTGACCTATTCACACACACATTCATACTGGTGGCCGAGGCTACCAGGGCACACTGGTGCCACCTGTACCATTGGGAATTCATTCTGGGATCGATCTACCAACTGAGCCACAGCCGCCCCACATGCATTTGCATAAAGCAGCATATGTGTCCACTCTCATATTGATAAGCATTTACTGTAAGTAAATGTCCTGGAGTACCGGCCGCTCTGTGATTCTCCAGATCACACAGATAGCCAGTCTGCCCCTGGTTGATCCCATAAAATTCATCCAGTGTCTTTAACCAGTTATGTGGCCAAAATATACAGGAGATTGTTTATAAGGCAGGTATTTTACCATTTTTACAATACACACAAAGTACAGCTGAACCTGATGGGAAAGGCATTATTGATGCAAGCCTTTCAATTGAAAAAAGTACTGGGAAAAAGACAGCAGGGTCTCACTAAAGTTACTTCAATTTGTGTATTTAAAGTTCTTGAAGTGCTACAGAAAAAGGTAAGAGGACCATCACATTCATTAGCATACATTGTCTGGGAACTATGAATGTCTATACCAGTGTTGTAATTATGAGGAGGAAGGAGCATGAAGGTGGGAGGAACTGAGAAAAAGTAGTATAAAAAGCCAGAATATGTACAGAGTGTTGGAGGCAGGATTCTGCTTAATCCCTATAAAAGTTGCTCGGTAGTGAATGAAGCAAAAAAAAGTTTGACTTCCAGGGGTCAGGAAAATGTCTCTTGCCATCTTGGTAGTTCTGACTCTGCTTTACTTGCAGTTAATCCAAAAATGGGAATAGAGGTGAAGCGTCATTGAGCTGAGGCGGGCTGAATGTAGCAGCTGGCCTGTCACTGAAAGTGGCTCTCCCTCAATTAGACATAAGTTTAAAGGCTGTCACACATTTTTTGTGTGTTTGTGTGTGTGTGTGTGTGTGTGTGTGTGTGTGTGTGTGTTTAATTTGAATAACTAATAATGTCTTATGATTGAATCATAAAGGAATAAGAGAATGTTTACTGAGGTCATAAATCAAGTCAGAAGTAGGTTCATTTTTCTATTGATCTCGATACGACAAGACTTCTTGTCTTGCCCGGGGAGTTGCCCGTTTTTGAAACCAGCCTCAAGTGGCTAGTTTTTTTAATTACTTGTTATTGATTTAACTTTAGCCCTGTATAAGCCCTTTTGGGTTTCTTGCCACTACCTTGCACCTTCCTTTTGTTGTCATCTCTTTATCCTTTTATTTTGTCTTATTATTGTGCTTAAAAAAAAAGTGGCTAGTTGAGGAACTGCAGGATTTGGCATTTGGCTGGCTTTTTTTTTTTTCAGCTCCAAGGGTTGCTGCTTGGTAGAAAGGAGGTCAAGGTGGATGGATGGGTCAAACAAACAGGACAAACGGGAGGCTGCTGTTTGTGTCCCAAGTGAAGCCAAAAACCCAACATTGAAAAAAAATGCTTCTGTGATATGAATCAGAAAACAAATAAAATGACATGTGGGTTTACCAACTGGTTCTAATATTCTATGTTTTATAATGTTTTCTGCAAAGGCATAGTCCAAAAATGTTATATATAGATAGTATTTTAGGCTCAGACTGTTTCTGTTTACAATGTTACAGTGGAACTGCCCACAATCATTCAACCCTGATGGTGACCGCGTCAGATGCAGGATACACTGAAAAAAGAAAATAGCTGAACCAACTTCATTGAATTGTTTCATTTGGTAACACCTAAATGAATTAAGTTCTTTCAAATTAATTTAATAAGTTAGATTAACACAACTGATTTTAAATTAATTTGATTCATTTAGGTGTTACCAAATGAAACAATTTAATTAAGTTGGTTCTTTTTTCAGTGTACCGAAAAGTCGTACTCATGAGTGTGGACTGTGTGGCCTGATTACAGGTTTCTCTTTGGATCAGGTAGGGTGGAAAAAAAAATTATCAGGACCAACAAGACCAACTCAGTGCTCAGAGACCAACTAAAACATGTGTCAGTCATTCATTTGATTTATTTAACTGCAATGTGATTGATTGCAACAAAGTCCAACAATAACATCTTAAGATGTTACGTCTCGTCATGTTTGGATACAAATGTAGGACACAAAGCCAAGAGCAACATTTGTAAAGAGACGATGTAGTCTGCCGATGTTGTTATTATACTTGCCGAGAGGACGGAGACATATACAGACGTAAACAGTAATGATGTGGCTCTCTAGCCTGTGGAAAAGCAAACAGGTTAATTGCTGGTTGGCAACAGCCCTGGAACTGCTTTGGTCGAAAAGGGGTATTTGTGATGATCTGGGTGAGGGGGTTCAGGTCTATGCAAAACCACAGTGGAGACAGAGCATCTCCTTGCTATATGCTGCACTTGTTGACTTGTGCAATTTGAGTTGGCCTCCAGGGTCATCTTCCACAGTCCCATGGAGTTCTTGATTAAGGTCCTTTCATGTCCTGTCCTGTTATACATTTCTAGGCATTCCAGTATCCATGTTTGTGGTCAGCTCTTAGTTCCACTAGCCATTGAGCATTGCTTTTTTGTGATGCTCTTTTCTCACATATGTTTTTCCAGTATTCTTCCATCTCAGCTCTTGGTGGATCTGACCTGGTGTTACTTCCCTGCCACTGAAACTACACTCTGGATGTCCTTTATTTTCCTGGCTTCTGCTTCTTTAGTGTATCTCTTCAGTCGGGTGGCCAGAGCTGGTGCCTCTGGTATGGACAGTGTGTTGTATTTTCTGGGTGCCCCTTTCTTGTCCTTGTTGCCTTTCTGCAACTCAGCTATCTGGCTAACCTCTCTCCGTAGTGCCCTTATCTTAGCCCCTAGCCATCCCTTCCATAGAGGATAAAGCTTCTATCTTTTACCCAAGCAACTCTAGGATTACTGTTGCTGTACTGTGTATCAGCTTGTTGGTCTCTGTGATGGTCACAGGGGTTTTAGTTAGTGCAGAATTCACATCCTCTAGCAGATCTTATACTTTGAAACTTAGCTTCAGCATATTTTGGAGGTTCAAACAGATTGTATGACATATATATATATATATATATATATATATATATATATATATATTGCATGATTTTTCAAATGTGAAAACAACAACAAATAATGTACTGAAATTGATTTAAAAGTTATTATGTAATGAAAGTATCTCTCCTGTTTGTCAGAATACCTGCTCCCTTCAGTACAAATACAGTCATAAGATTGGATACCATCCGATGGAGGTTATGGTCGAGGACTATCCCAACAGAAACATCAAGCTGTTTTACTCCAACAGTTCCTACACAGTAAAGCGCCCCCTTTCAGTTGGGAGGCAAAAACGTCACCCCCACAAAATCACAACCAACGCTGCTCCAGCCACGGCCAATAAAACCCTACCTTACAAGAAAACAATTGATCCTTTAAGCAAGCTTCCTGTGCAGTTCACTATTTATGGTATGGTCATGTTTATGTATGTATATATATATATATATATATATACACATATATAATAAAATCACACAACACAGATTTTAATATTAAAGTCTGTCTGACCTCTCCTTTGATTTCCAGTGAACTCAGATCATGCCCGTTCATGCCTTGATGGGGTTTACTTTCCTATTTTCTTGGCACCGACTCCAAGAAATGGAGTGAACCTTCCTGCGTTTGTCAACCAGACCCTCGTAATCAAAGTCAGATCCAAAGCACTATATGCCAAGTAAGGAAATGTTATAGTATCATTGTATAATTTCACAGAGATGTGTTTTTTTGTGTTTGTCATGTGCACTAATATTACACTTTTAATAAGTGTTCAAAATGTGCTGGTTCTTATTTTTGCAATAGTGACTTGTTAAAGTGACTTGCTGTGAAAACACTACTTAGTTGTGAAAACATTGCATTGTCTCTTGCAGGGTTTATGGCCTGATTGTCACTGGACCAAAGGGCATCTCAAAGCATCGAATCACCGCTGAAGAATACATCATAAAATGGACACCAACTGAAAATGAAGTGAATGATCATTTTCCTATTTGCTTCGTTGCTACAGGAGAAGACAGAAATCTCTCAAGAAATCTCTGGTTTGACTTCATGGGCATAGCCATTTTTTTAGTTGCTTCTTCCATAGATGTGCATTTTTGCATTATGAATTACTTGGTAAAACCGTTCATATCTTGTGTTACATTCCAGAAATAAAAAAAGATATCAGTCAGAGCTTCGCTGTGTGACTGCTGATGTTGGACGCCATGGTTAGTTGATTACATTTAAACTCTTAGGATATACATTGGTTTTTATTTATATATAATGTAGACCATGAATATGTTGAATATGTTAAATAGCAGGTGGATAGATGTAGAGTTCAAAGCCTTGATCAAAGTCTTTTTTTAGAGACCGTCGTGACATGCAACGAAACATCAATAAAGGTGGAGGTGGAGAAGTCCTACCTCATAAGACGCAACGAGGACATCTTGCATCTGAATGACTTCAGAGATGCTAACTGCAGCTAACTGAGCACACGCTCCAACACAACCCACCTGGTGGCTACTATGTCTCTGAACACATGTGGAACCATCCTCGAGGTACAGCACAATTCACCTATGGCTAAGCCCCGCCCCCTCCACTCACTAGGACAAACTGTCAACATTCGGTGACAGGCGCTATGGCAGCTGTGACAGTCAGAGAAATTTCACAGGAGGCAATTAATCACTTTTGGAGACAGAAAAATGAAATATCATCTCGAAGTCACCAAAAGGGCCTTCATTAACAGGTTAGAGGTTCTTACGGCACACTTGTGTGCCGCGGAACAGCGGTTGGGAATCACTGCCATAGGGAACCGGGTTACTGCTCCCATATTATTGGGCTATACCTTGTGTCAGAGTTGCAAGTACCCCATGCACACCGTTTGACCATTTCAAACTTAAAATCTCAACAAAAAACACATAAAAATGATTGAAAACGGACTTGCATTTCAATGGATGTGGAAGCAGAGAATGTCCGAGTGTATTGAGTTAGCTATGCGCACTGTGATTGGCTCATCGCGTTTGGGGGTGTGGCTTAGCCATAGGTCAATTGCACAAAGTGATGGTGGCGGACCTTTGAATCGATCAACACATCGGTTTCTTTCAGTGAAATAGTCACAAATTCAAAAGTTGGCCTCAGCATATTTCTTCAGGTCAACTTAAAATATTGTGACAAAACACAGAATATTAAACAAAATATTCCAAACCTCCCAAATGGAGATTGTCTAATTGGCAAAAAATGGGATTTCAGTCTGGTTATTAGGTCACTTAATAAAACATTTCACTAAAGACAAGAACATTAATACAAACAGCATTTCAAGAAACAGAACTTACAGACAGTCCTCCCCTAAGTGAATCCAATTCGAGGATGGGTGCAGATTGTATGGAGTGCAAAGAAAACAAGATGGCTTCCTAGCATGCAAACAAAATCAGCACCACCTAGTGGTTGCAAAATGAACTGAAGGTTTCTCTTTTACTCAGGCCAGAACACCCTGCTTTATACTATATTTTAGATGATTCTCTAAATCAAAAGAAAACTAGCTTACATGCCAGTAAGAGAAATACATTTTTCAGCAAAACTATGTACTGGCTTGTTGGCAAGTTAGTTTTTGGTTTTGAGATGGATAAAATGTCTTTGCCACCAAAGTACGCTTAGATTTGTTAAATATATAATATTCTTTATTCTAATAAGACTAATACAAATTGCACATGTCACTATTTAACTATTGACTTGTAGTAACAACTATTGCTTCCTTTGCTAATTAAATTATTTTCTATTTTCAGGAGGATGAAGACAACATCATTTTCAAGAACAAGATCACATCTGCTGACCCAAAAGAAGTAATTTCCAGACAGCATGATGTTGACATAGCCTTTTCTTGCGTCTATCCCAAGATAACCAACCTGACTCTGGGGTTCAAGCACAAGAACCCGTACGCCTTCTCAGAGAAGGGCTTCGGTGCTTTCACCTTCCAGTTTGAATTCTTTGAGAGCCAGCGCTTCAGAACACAAGTTGATGCCAGCACTTACCCGGTGGAGGTGTACCTCAAACAGATGATGTTCATGCAGATCGAAGCAACAACCTCCATCCCAAACACAGTGCTGTTTGTAGAGTCCTGTAAGGCCACGCCGTATGACAACCCAAACTCTCGCATCAGCTACACCATCATCGAACACGGGTAGGCGTCTGTAGTGCAAAGGTTTCTCTGTGGCATTATGAAAATGCTTCTATTTCTAGTTATAAACTATTTGCATCTGCATAATGTTACAGGTGTGCAAAAGACAACACAGCGCAAATCTACCCCAGCTCCAGAACTCAATTCAGATTTGGAATGGAAGCTTTTGAGTTCATCGGCGCTCATGATGAGGTAAAGATAAATATATCTTATCTTTATATATCTTATCTTTATGATATTTGGTCAGCATTTTTTTTGGAAGGAAAGGGAATTATTGAATTAATACAAAAAAAACTGTTGAAGTTTATTTTGAAAATTCAAAATGTTTACTTTGGAAATCTAAATGGTAAATGGATTGCACTTATATTTAATATTTTGCACTTTAAAATTTTATACTGAGTGAATTTAAGTTTTGATTATATTTCTTAGACCTGAAAGAAATGGATTTAGTATAAAAAGAAATAGAACCCCACGAAACAGCCACTGGACCTTGGAGCAACACAGTCTTTCTATCTTCACCAGTCATTTAATTTATCCTGGTTTTCATACTATATGATTTTAAGTTCATAAGTAAACAGACAAAAGAACTTAAATTTTATTTTTGCAACATTTTTTAGTTTGAAAATTCAGCAGTTTAGTATTAAAACTCAGAATTCTAGTTTAAAAATTCAGAATTGTGTGTTTGAAAATTCAAATTTCTTGCTTGTAAATTCAGAATTTTAGTTAGAAAATTTCAAATTTTAAGGTAAAAAATCCAGAATTTTAGTTCTGAAATCCAGAATTTTAGTTAACTAAAATTCAAAATTCTTGTTTGAAAATTTTGAATTTTAGTTCGAAAATTCAGAATTTTTGTTTGAGATTTTGCCATCACATGTGGAACATATTGTTGGTCTGCTTTGTTTCGTAACATCTGTCTACATTTTGTCTGCAGGTGTACATCACTTGCTCTGTCATGCTGTGTGAGAGCGGCATTGCGGGGACCAGGTGCTCTCGGGGATGCGTCCAGTCCGGCTCAGAGCACCATCGCAGGAGAAGAGAAGCTGTGGCCGAGACTTCCAGACACTCAATTTCCCAGGGTCCTTTGCACCTGGTTAAAACTTCTGACAGCCAAGGTGAGTGAGCACATACACACAGTTAACATGGGTTTTATTTATTTTCCATCTTGTATTATGCAATCTAAGTATTCTATTTTCATCTTATTTTTTTTTTTTTTAATGATTACCAAGTGTGCTTTATTTCCTCTCTTATTTACACGATTTATAGCATTCATCCAGTATTTATGTTTATTTTTGGTATTTGCCATGCATTTTCTTTTTTGTTAAGCACTTTATTCCGCATCTTGCTTGTATGAAAGGTGCTATAAGAATAAAGTTGTGGTAACACTTTCTAGGAAGACTACATCTATAGTGCATTATGAGCGCATTCATAGTGAATTATAATGCTCATTATAATCAATCATAATGCATTATGACTGCACTCATAAACACATATAAAGCTTCATGATGCACTATATCAACAGTTATAAATATAGCTTATAATGACTTATAAATCCAAGTGTCTTATGAGTGCTCTTGACTGGTTATAAACTACAGGCTGACTGATGAGGCTTATAATACATTACAACTACTCATACCCCTCTATACACACACCTCAACAATCAATTGTTATAAGAACTCATAGGATGCCATAAGTATAAATAAATTATCAATGTATGCTTTAAGTAAAGTGAGGTTCATATAGACGCATCTATAATGCAGTATAGCTAATCATGATGTTTCATTGTTGGCGTTAAGTAAAGTGTAACACATTTTCATGCATTTAAAAGAAGCTATGCTGCATCATAAGTCATTTCGTCAGATACCAAATATAGAGAATTACACTAAGATTAGGAATGTAACGGTAAAGCTCAGTTTCAACCTGTAGGGGGCAATCCACGTGCATATTTTGTCCACAAAATGTATATTTTTAAGATTCACAGATGTTAATTAAATCCCAAAACCAAAGTTTTCATATGTAAACCCTTATATCTACATATTAAGTAGTGTTGGTGATTGATTGAGCTCCAAATCTGTGAATCTTAAAAATATACATTTACACATATACAATACACATACATTTATATATATATATATATATATATATATATATATATATATATATATATATATATATATAATATAATATATAATATAATATTATAGTGGTTGAATGTTCTGCTTGATTAATTTCTGATTATTTATATATATATATATATATATATATATATATATATATATATAAATAATCAGAAATTAATCAAGCAGAACATTCAACCACTATAATTTGACTCTTAATCAAGAAATAATAATGTGTCTTACTATTTTTACAGGGTTTTATTGTAAAACAGTTAATTTGAAAATACATGGATAACAATAATAATTGTTATATTTTAGCGTTAAAAATATCATTTGGGTTAAAGAGCTTCTACATACTGCTGTATTAACAATTACAGAAACATAAAACATGATTTTGGTAATTACTAATGCTGATAATTTAGGATATATTTTACCATCTTATGTTATTGTACCTGTTATTTTGCTTTTCAGCGTCTGGCCCAAGCCTAAATCTTGACCTGAACCTAGTCTTCATTATCGGCTGCCTCCTGGCGTGTGGGGTGGTGATCTACGGATCGAGGAGGTCCAAAGCTAACTACCAACAGCTGCCAACCTCTGAGACCGACTGAGGACAGAGATGACGTCTTGATCCACAACACTTCTGCTATAATCTGTGTTTTTTGGTGGGTTTTTTGTAGGGTGGTGGTGGTTTGAGTTCAAAATGTGTAAAGTTACTTTCAAAGATTGAGACAGCAGGAAGTGTGTAGTGAGTAAATAGCATACTGGGAAAAGAAGTATACACAGGCTTCTCATGAATAATATTTTTTGGGGATTTTTCAGGTAAAACATTGTAATGACTTTTTATATCAACTTGATGATGAAGTATGATTTAAATATGTATCTTATTCTATATGGCTGTCCATTAGTGCCAGTGGTGGAAGAAGTATTCAGATACTTTATTTGAGGAAAAAGTACTTCCACACTGCAGAATTATCCACCACAATTAAAAGTCCTGCAAAATGTACTGAAAGTATCAAAAGTAAAAGTACTCATTATGCTCACATTGTTTTACATATTTCAAATATATTGTTGGATTATTGTTATAGATGCATTTATGAAAGCAGCATTTATTGTTCTCATTTTAACAACTTCATATACTGCCATATGCTTTGATTAATATAAAAATGCTAAATAATTTTTAACTGATCTTTTCTGACTAAATCATTTTTTAACAGTTTTTTCATGTTAAAGTAACCAAAGCTACAAGTACAGTATTTGCCTCTAACATGTAGCGGAGAAGATGATGCTACATAAAATGGAATAAAAGTACAAGTTACAAGTTACTTTCCAACACCTGACCAACAATGAAGTCTATCTGAACATGTGAAGGAACATAGCTTTCAATTTTTTTTTTCCAAGGTTTGGAGTAAAACATATTAAACAGGTGTTTTTGGGTGAAAAATTAAAGTTTATATACAGGTTATATACAGCTATAATAAGTGAAGAATAAAATCTTATTTTACACATTCACGTCATTGTCCGAGTCATTAAAAGCTCACTGATGCTTTTTTGATGAGTCACTAACTCCTTTTAAATCTATCAATAAGCAGTTTACAAACTTAACGGTTTATTAACATACACCCAATCTCACAGAACAGGGGCCGGATTCACAAAAATGTTCTTAAGATAAAACTTAAGAAAAAGAATAAGATGTTCCTAAGAATGGGCCTCATTCACCAATATCTTCTTAAGAATCTTCTTAGATTCTTTCTTAAGTCCTTCTTAAGAAGATTTCTAAGAAGACCCTACGTCAGATTTATCAACGTGTTCTTAAGCCGCTGAATTGTTCACAGCCGTGTTCTTAAATTGATGAATGCCATCTCCTCGTAAATAGAGCAGGTGTGCCAGGTGAGTCTAATTAACATAGGATTAGCATAGCTAACCGCCCATTAATGCCAATAAAAAGGGCCCATAAAAAGGACTGCAGGGCCGTGTGTAGACGCCACACAGAGGAAACAGCAACAGAATGCCTAAAGCAAAGCGTAAATCCGTTGGAGCACAGGTAAAAAGAAAAAAAAACTTTAGCAGTTCAGAACTAGAAGTTCTGCTGCAGGAGATCACTCGGAGGAAGAAAATTAAATTTAGCAGCTTTAGTGCAGGTTGCAACAACACAAACAATTTATTTTCTGGAATAATACATCTATATATATATATATATATATATATATATATATGTATATATATAATGTGTGCCCTGTAAGGCAGGAGTTTACCATAGTGTGTAAGCTCAAAATATGTCTTTAGTATTGGACTGAGGGGTTGCAACCTTGGCTTGATTTTATTTTTTAATTTTTTTCATCACACATGAAGCCCTGCAGAGCCAACTTACAACAGAACCAGAACGGACAGAGCCCTCCTGCAGCAGCAATATATATGCCATTGTTTTGTAGGCCGTGGATGGAGAAATGCCACCTGTACTGTAAATAGGGTGGTATCACTAATGGACGGCATGATTTCCAATTTACTTGATTCATGTTAAAGCGTTGGCACATTTAATTAAATAAAATGAAAAATGGAAAAAAAAATGAAATGAATAAGTAAATACATAAATATGACGGAAATTTCACTGTAATGTATTTTATTGAACTTAACAAAAGAAGACAACACAACCATGCCAACATGTCAGCACTGAAATGTGCTTAAGAGTACTGCTGAGTGTTCGTAGGATTTGTTCTTACCTAAGAAAAATCCTGGATAAGAAAAAACTTCATGAATGTCACAATCTTCGTAAAATCTTCGTAAATTCGACTTAGGAACAAATTTGTTCTTAAGAATGGTTCGTGAATGAGGCCCATTGTTACAGAAAATTATCTAATTGGAGTTGTTATTTTAAGCTGTGTTTCCTCCCTAAACATTTCCAAACAATGAGCAGGCGTGGTTATTCGTGGTTTTTTGTTGTTCATTAAATCGACGTACTATGAACTTGTTAAGTCCTGGAATTGATTGTACAAAAAACTGAATGCAATGATAATTTGCACATTTTGTGACATGACCTAAATTGATTCAAAATCACTTAATTTTACTTTCAAACTAATAATCTTTGTTTTTTGTAAAAAAAATAAAATAAAAAAAAACACCATCGCACCTCCTTTGCAATCGGTGTTGTACACAAACCTGCAAGTGAAAAGACGCAACTGATCTTTTGTCACCTTTTGGCTGTGGCCAAAGATAACTATGCTCATATAAACATTATATATAACATGTCTCATTCACTGAAACTTTTTTTTATTAATTAACATTGCTCATATTCTCATTGACCAGCAGAACTTTATTATTAAATAAATATCACCACACATTTGTAGGTTATTTCCACCTTTCTTTTTTCTTTGTTATTTTATTTTGGCCCCTAAAATCAGTGGATGTGTGTGGCTGAATGACATGAGGGGGAATTAGGTGTAAAAATAAATAATCTTGCAGAAAGCGAGAACTGGAGAAGCAAAGCAGCAAGCAACACTCTCTCTCACAGACACACACACACACACACAGTGCCGGTAGACTGTGAGCAGCCAGAGTCAGAACATGCTGCAGAAAAACGTTGCAGAAGCAGAATTGAGCATTTTAGTCTCAAAGTAGAGATGGGCTCGTCTGGCAATGTAAACATCAATTTCTGTCGCTCTGCATACGTCATCTGGTATAATTGATACGATTGGCTAAGAGCTACGTACAGACACTTATGATAGACATTCGTAGGGCCCAATAAACGGCTCTGGAGGATCGTAAACCACGCCTCCTCTATGGAGAAATGAATAGCTCGTTGCCAGACTAGATCTCATTTGTGATATAGTCTGGCGTTAGTCAGGCTATGTTCCATATTCCAGCTGCATCACTTCACAGTTGCATTCATCTAAAATTAACTACATGTTTAGTCCAACCTTCAACCATCCACACTCTGAAATTTGTATTGATACCTCAATTCTTCTCCCACGTCTTCTTATGGAAGCTTTTTATGGCATGCTCTAACTTCTTATCCTTTTTTTCAAGAAATGTAATTTAAGCTCCAATGTGCCCACGAGCTTCCCCTTTACAAACATACCCACTACATGTTCATCTCATGCACTAAAATGTGTAATTTTCAATTGTATTTGAATATTTCTGCATTCTGGGGACCCTAAACAGTGTTGGAATTAAGCTACAGTTAACATACTGATACACATGAATTTAAAAGACTTAAGGAAGGCAGGAGGAAACTCAAAGCAGTCCCTTTTCCTCTGACCTCAAGACATTTGAATAAAAATGGATTTAATGTGTCCCCACAAGTCTCCTCTTTATCAGACATGCCCACTTCATGCAAAACCCATGCAGTTTGGGGGGGGAAACCTTGTATTCTAAAAACTCTGTATGTGAATCTTTGTGCATCCTGGGGTCCCTAAACAGTCTGTGAGCTGCATAAATTGGGTCTGACTGGAAAGCTGAGACTGTTGTGGATTCAATGAGCCCAATTTTCTTCATGTGTGATGATGTTAGTGAGTGAAACTTGAGCTCAGTGTATAAAATTAGCTGCTGTGACCTCTAGGATAATCACAGCCTCATGAAACTTTACAACCACAAGCTAGAGACCTGGAACATTCAGACACTGTGTTGACAATAAGGGGGTTTCCAGAATAATAAGGGCGTTTCCAGAACATCTAATTGCCCAAAAAAAAATGCAACTATTCCTCTCATCTGTAAGCATGTTCTACATTCATGAAAAGAAGGTAGTACTGGAATGACCATGACCTCGATGTTAATTTTAGGAATGTAGGCGAGGTTTCCAGTAAGTCACCAACACACATTGTTACAGAAAACTATCTAATTGGAGTTGTTATTTTAAGCTTTGTTTCCTCCCTAAACATTTCCAAAGACAGAGCAGGCGTGGTTATTCGTGGTTATTTGTTGTTCATTAAATCGTTGACTATGAACTTGTTAAGTTCTGGAATTGATTGTACAAAAAACTGAATGCAATGATTTGCACATTTTGTGACATGACTTAAATTGATTCAAAATCACTTAATTTTACTTTCAAACTAATAATCTTTGTTTTTTGTAAATTGCAATCGGTGTTGTACACAAACCTGCAGGTGAAAAGACGCAACTGATCTTTTGTTACCTTTTGGCTGTGGCCAAAGATAACTATGCACATATAAACATTATATATAACATGTCTCATTCACTGAAACTTTTTTTTTTATTAATTAACATTGCCCATATTCTCATTGACCAGCAGAACTTTATTATTAAATAAAAATCACCACACATTTGTAGGCTATTTCCACCTTTATTTTTTCTTTGTTATTTTATTCTGGCACAATAAAACAAGCATCAGAAACACCACAACAGAAAAAAAGAAGCAAGTGGTGCAAATAAGAAAATCTCACCTCCAATATAAAAAAAAATCAACAACAAACAAATGTAAATACAAAAGTCATGTAATCCACAAAAGTAAAATAGGTAGGCAAAGAATCAAGGTTCACAACATTCATCACGTAAATGAATAAAATAAAATAATATACAAAAGCAACTAAAATGGCTAGATAATATGAAATACCCTTATTAAATTAATTAATTTTAGAGTCAAAGGGTATTTTTTTAAAGGATTTTTAAAATGATTTTTCTATGTACATTATTTATTAAATTATTATAAGGCAATGAAATGAGACAAAGTGTTGAAACCATAGAATATAATAGATCAGTAGGACACAAAGAAACAAACTATAGTAGCCATAAAATAATAACAATAAAGAATAATATTATATCCGCAGCTTTGCCCGGACGATGTCGAATTACTGGAAGTGTTATTGAGTGGAGCTGGCAGCTTTCCAGCTGTGTTGCCTCACTCAGCGTCTATTTAAATCACCTTAACTTATATTTACTGTTAATCTCGTTCATCTTCTTGTGAGAACTGTTTTGGCATAGTCCAACTTCCTCATACTTTTTATTCCTGGCAATCATTTCAATTTTAAAAATGTTCTTCCTCTTCATACTCAATAATACTTTTCTTCTTTTTTTTTCTCCATATCCGCAAGTTTTATGCTCTTACATTTTTGTTTATCAACTAAAGGGCTGTCCACACTGAGAACAAGTATAAAAACAACAACAATGGAACAAATAAAATAAGATTTTGTATGCATATGACACGTCGTATGAACGTCTCTAAACAAACAACCCTACCGTTTGCAGGCATCATCGTAAGGTTAGGCGGCAGTTTGGTTGAATTTGTGATCCGTCAGCACTTTTCTAAGGTAAAGGCCAAACAGTTCCTGGTTCGGCTCTAAAAGACTACTGGAAGTGACATAGTTCGGTAAAAACATGATGCAGGAAGTTAAGAGATGTTTGAATCACATGCTTTACTTTTGTGTCTTTTTTTTTGCCATTTTACTTATTTTTGGGGGGGTTATTTTGTGTCTATTTTTTTTTTTATCTTTTTGCTCTTTTTATATATTTTGTAGGTCATTTTGTGTCTTTTTGGTAATTTTACGTCTTTTTTGATCATTTTGTCTTTTGGGGGGGTAATTTTGTGTGTTTTTTGATCATTTTTTAGTTGTTGGGGAGGAAAAAAAAGGAAAAAAACTGAATCACAAAAGCATCTATGTTTGGATGAAGCAGGACAAACTGGTATGATGAGGGTGCGTTTATTTCCCGACATCATGAGGCACAATTTAAAACAGTTAGCTGTGTGTGGGTGTTTCTTTAGCCAATCAAAGCCGCAGCATTCCTCACTCACATGCTCGTCCGACCGGAATTACCCAAACTCTATTTGTTTGTTTAATCATGTCAGGAGCATGCAACACTGCAGCAGATTTATTTATTTTTTTGCAGTTTGGTTTTCATCAGCTGCTTTAAATTGCAGCCTTGCAGACCGAGTCCTTGGCAGTGTAACACTTTAACAGCCTCATAAAGAATTGTCGTCCTGTAGATCAAGCTTGCAGTCAGAGACACTGTTACTGGACGTAACTTTTTCTTTTTGTTTTGGTCCAAAGTTTACTGGAAAACACAAAACTTTATTAGAAGACCCTAGTTTCAACATCAGAACAAATACAAGTCTCTAAAGCCTTAGTTGGGAGTTTAAAAAAGGGTTATTTTACAGAAATTCACTATAGTAAATACATTTAAATACAAATATTAACCATAAAATAAAAGTTGACATCTGTAAATTAATATAATGGGACATTATAGATTATTTTTTACAGTTTTATTCAATTGCTTAATGGCCTTGAATGTTAAATTACACCGAATTCTATGTAAAAACACAGAAATACAAAAGTAAAATTAAGGCAACTTCTAAATTATTTTACAGTGAAATATTAAATTTAATTAAGAAATAAAATGTGTAAGGCAGCTAAAAACACTTACCGTCATAAATACATAAAAATACAGATATTTACTGCATATTTCCCGTATTTTTAAAGAAAAATATCTGTAAAATTAATAGTTGTTTGCTGTTACTGGACGTAACTTTTTCTTTTTGTTTTGTTTATGTTGTTAATGTTTCTTTATTTTTACAGTGTAACTTTAGTTCACATCTTTGATTATGTCTTCAGGTGACTCTCATTCTAATCATGTGTTGCATCATGATGTGCTTGTGTGAGAATCTTTCTACACTGTGCTTCTGCACTTAAAGATAAGATAAAGTTTTCCTTTCAGTCTGTGAAAACAGTTTCGGATATTCAGGTGAACTGGACCATGAGCTGACACCGCCCTGCTTACCGTCCAGCTTATTGCACATTCTTATGTAACTTCCAGCTTTTGATGCACGCAAAACGACATCCGATTACTTCCTTGTAGATTTAGTTTGATAAGCTTCAGACTGGCAGTTTTGCACAGGTTTGTTACCTGAAACCCTCCAATCAGTGGAACCGGATCTTCGTCTGTCCACGACGGGCTTCTTGGAGTCTGAGCTGAGAAATTTGGGGTTCAGTATCTTGCCAACTTTATAAGCCTCTCCTACAACCACACAGCTCTCACCTCGAGGGTCACTGGGGTACAGCACATGTGCAGCGTTAGTGGAGTTATTTATCTTAAATAAAATCATAAATAACAATGCATTTTATGTGGCCTTCTTCAATGAACACAAAAATGCTTCTGAATATGATATTAAACAACGGGACATGAAATCTGAAACCTGTGGTCATATGGAGGCATCAATGTTAAATTGAGATATTTTAATAACCAGTTAAAGGTTCCTTGTTGTCCCTTAAAATCCTTTAAACGTAGCCTTAAGAACTGAATGCAGTAAAAAAAAAAAAGGTAAAAAAATTATGCATGCTTTTTAAAAAAGTCCTCATATAAATGCAGTTTTTGTTGATTTAATTAGTGAATAAAAACCTCTTTGATACCTTATTTTTTAATCAACAACATCAGTTGAATGGTATTCAGGACAATAACACGCCTTCCTCTTCCTGTAACAACCAGCTCTGCTGCATCTCTCACGGTCCAGTGATATTATAAAAAAGAAGATTAGGCAATCAAGTTTTTCTTTACTTTTGCTTTTCTTTCTGCAGTATCACGAACACTGAAGCAGCTGCTTTAAATGCTCCTCTGTGGTACTGCACTCAATTCATAAGATAACATTTTAGAACTTTAGGGCACTACAAGGAACCTTTAACTGGTTGTTAAAAATCCTCAATTTAATATTGATGCCTCGATATGACCACAGGTTTATATTTCATGTCCTGTTGTTTGAAATCATATTCAGCCATTGTTTAATCCTGACCAAGTTCTTTATCTGAGTGGCTTTGGTGTTCAAACCAAACCACTTTACAACACTAACAATAAGTTTAAAACACCAATTGTTTGCATTAAAACAGTGATTTCACATGATAACAATATGTTGTAATCATCACGTCTCTCCAACGTGTTGAAAAGAGTATTTTGTGTTTCTGATTTCTGAATATTAAGATACATTAAGATATATAAGACAGAACATCTGGCATCTTGTTTCAGTTGCAGTTTCTGCAATTTATCAACTTTATTTTACCTTAATTTTTTAATCTTCAAAAGCATCGTTGTGTTCATTGAGAAGGCCGCATAAAATGCATTGTTATTTTTTATCTTAATTATGATAAATAGCTCCACTAACACTGCACATGTGCTGTTGCCCAGTGACCCCTGAGGTGAGAGCTGTGTGGATGCAAATCTCTGATGGTTGTACTATATATTGCACCTTTAAAGAAATATAAATGTTTGCAAAATAATGTATTTGCTCAACTGTCGATGCAACCACATCAGTTTAAACTCCAACTCTTAGGTTTCAATTCTGTCACATTTGCAAAGAATTTTCATTCCGCCTGGAGAAATGTCTTCTTCATTCTTTCTCACACAAGTTATGTTTCATTATTACGCCACACAGCATTGTTGCAGGCCTTTTAAAGAAGAATAAAGGTTTTCAATCTTGTGTGTTGTGATTAGTAAAAACCAGTCTTGCCAGCCTTTTGTTCTAACAACATAGTGCACATGCCATTAAAGTTGGCAGGCCTTTTCCCAGCAGCTCGGGCCAGCCCAAGAGCGTATATAAAGATGCTGCAGGTGGATGTGAGTGGCAGAGATCTGGAGACGGAGGTGAGCTTCGGGCATCATGGCTTCCACACAGGTGCTCCTGCTTCAGCTGCTCCTGGTCGCACTGGCCTCTGCATCGCACAATTACGGGGGAAGTCAGACCTACACCTACAAGGGACGAAACGCTGATGGAACACACACGGTGAGAACTTCTGATTATATGCAACATGCATAATGGATGAATGGGAATCACTTATTTTAATCATTATGTTGTGTTTTTGAGTTCTCTGATTATTTTGGTGCAAGATAGAAAATTTTACAATTGTTTCAGTTGCAGCTTTTGCAATTTATTTAGAACATTTTACCTTAAATTTTATCTTGAAAAGCATCTTTGTGTTCATTGAAAAGAGCCACATAAAATACACAACACTTATATTGTAGTTATTAATATCTTTACAAGATGTTGATGAAAGCATGGCAGCCTTTTAAAAATTTCAGCTGTTCAAAAGCATTTTCTTAATTTTTCAAATTCTATTTTGCATTTTCACTCCAAACCGCTTAATTGATTCTCATAAAAAGACCATTATGTGTTTAAAGTTGATGCACTTTACACACAATATGGTATTATATATATATATATATATATATATATATTTTATTATTATTATTATTATTAAGCTAAAGTGTGATGAGAACAGATTTTTACTTGAGTAATCTACAGATATTTGACACTGGAATTGGCTTTTCTATCCCATTAGATTTTTCTGTTGTATCCATTTTTACCATTATTATTGTTATCTTTAAACATTTTTATTCTTGTTACCACATTTATTTTAAGATCCAATTACCTACCTCACTGATATTTCTTGTGTTTTGTGTTATTATATTATAAAGTGATATAACTCGTTTGTTTGCAAAATACAGAAAACGTCTCAAGCTGCATAGGTGTAACCATCTCTCATTATATGATCTTCTACAACAGGTGGAGTTTCGCAGCAGATCAACCTATGATGGGTGCCACCACTCACACTTCTGGTTCTGTTCCCGTGGACACTGTGGCTCCAACTCCAATAATCGGAGAGGTGTTATCGACAGAAGCACCAATACACAGCGGTCTAACAGCCAGTGGTGTGAAACTGAAACAGTCCGGACAAGAATCCTCCAGAGTGACAAGCCTTTTGATTTGAGGTGAGATTTTTCTGTGACTTGCAGTCATATTTATAATAAAACTGCTGTTCTTAAAATAAACTTAGTGTGCAGCATCATATTCACTGACCCTGCTTCAAGTCAACCAGGTTAACACAAATTTGTTTCCACACACACCAGGGCTTCTAGCTGTTGCTGGGTCTACAATCGTAACGGGGTTGGGAATTGGAGACTACTGACCTCAGTGGATTTGGGGAGAAGATCTGACACCCAAAAACCAAACAGATCACCAAACACCGGCATTCTACCTTTCCTACGGTAAGCCAACCACTGATCATTTTGTGTAAGAGCCTGAGGGAAATGTCCTACTTTGCTGCCCTCCAGTGGTTAAAAAAAAAAAAAGGCAAGGTGCCTTGAAACATTGACTGCAACCATTTTTACTAGGATTTTTTTTTCTGACAGTATGTTAGCAAAAAACAAAAACATATCCCATCTGAACAATTTTTAAAGTCTTTATTTATTTTTTCCATTTTAAAATAAGTTTGTTCAATTTTTTTGCTGTTGAGAAGAGCCAGTTTTTGCAAAAAAAATCAGTTTTCAAATAAACAAAATAAACGTTTTATTATTAATTACAGTAAAAGTAATTGTGATTCTGCATGTATTGTGTTATGAACTCCACTACACCCAAAGATGGTATGAAAATATATGATGCAGTTTCCATGATGTCTGATGATGTTTGTCCAACTGAAGATGAACTGAAGACCTTTTTAGTGACCAAAATGTTCCAGTTAATCTTTGATGAAGTGAAAATAGTCAGAGTTGAAAGGGTCACAGTTTAAAGACAGAAACACACAGTGCTCTGTGGTAGTGACCTGTCAGTCACAAGCTAGCCCTGCCCTAAATCCTCCCCTGTTTCCTGCTCTATAGCTGTTATTAACTTGTGTTGTATTTGTTTCTGAAGAGTTCCAGAGAACTGCCCACGGACGTACCAGCCGATGGCCTTTGACCCTGATGGCGATAAAGTTCGATGCAGATATGGAAATGTCAGAAATATAGAGTGCAGCGGGTGTAACCTACCTTCAGGCTTCTCCTTAGATCAAGTTAGTGGAAAAAATATATATATATTCCTATACATGGTGCATACCTGAGTGGTGCTTAACCTCATTTAACTGCTAACTGTTCACATTGTCAGGACTCGTGCACTTTGCAATACAACTACGCCAGAGCCTACCACACCATTAATGCATTTGAGATGATGGTGGAGGACTTTCCACAAAGGAACATCGCTCTGACCTACAGTGATGGATCCCGATCCTCCAGGAGTCCACTGAACACGAGGAGAAAGAGAAGCATGTATATGGTCACTGCAACCACACCACCAACCACAACTACACACCCCTGGTGGTGGTGGTGGCACACTCCAGCAATTACTACACCTCCACCCCCCACAACCACACCACCAACCACAACTACAGCACCAACCACAACCACACCACCAACCACAACTACACACCCCTGGTGGTGGTGGTGGCACACTCCAGCAATTACTACACCTCCACCCCCCACAACCACACCACCAACCACAACTACACACCACTGGAGGTGGTGGTGGTGGACCACTACAACTGCACCAACCACAGCACCGGCCACAACCACAGCACCAACCACAACCACAGCACCAACCACAACTACAGCACCAACCACAACTACACACCCCTGGTGGTGGTGGTGGCACACTCCAGCAATTACTACACCTCCACCCCCCACAACCACACCACCAACCACAACTACACACCACTGGAGGTGGTGGTGGTGGACCACTACAACTGCACCAACCACAGCACCGGCCACAACCACAGCACCAACCACAACCACAGCACCAACCACAACCACAGCACCAACCACAACTACAGCACCAACCACAACTACACACCCCTGGTGGTGGTGGTGGCACACTCCAGCAATTACCACACCTCCTCCCCCCACAACCACACCACCAACCACAACTACACACCACTGGAGGTGGTGGTGGTGGACCACTACAACTGCACCAACCACAGCACCGGCCACAACCACAGCACCAACCACAACTACAGCACCAGCCACTACAACTGCACCAACCACAACCACACCACCAACCACAACTACACACCCCTGGTGGTGGTGGTGGCACACTCCAGCAATTACTACACCTCCACCCCCCACAACCACACCACCAACCACAACTACACACCACTGGAGGTGGTGGTGGTGGACCACTACAACTGCACCAACCACAGCACCGGCCACAACCACAGCACCAACCACAACTACAGCACCAGCCACTACAACTGCACCAACCACAACCACACCACCAACCACAACTACACACCCCTGGTGGTGGTGGTGGCACACTCCAGCAATTACTACACCTCCACCCCCCACAACCACACCACCAACCACAACTACACACCCCTGGTGGTGGTACACTACCACTACAACCAATCCTCACCTCCTATCTCGCCGCACCGATCCTCTCAGCAGACTACCTTTGCAGTTCTCCTTACTTGGTGAGTCATGTTTTGCTTGTCGTCATTATTGTGTGACCGCGTTTTCAATGAGTCAATCCACACAAACAAATGAAACAAACCTGTAGCTGCACTGTTTTCATTGGGTGGAGACTCTCATGCAGCTCTGGCAACACCTTAACGTGTCTCGTCACAAAAGACAGTAGCCATTATTTAGTCATGTTTTGTGAATACACCCAAGGCTAAAAATAAGTTAGGATGAGAATATGTTACTCACTCTACTTCAAATTCTGCATATTCCTCATGCAAGAACCACTCATACGAACAGATTCTTTCTTAAGTGGCTCATATAAATGACTTGGGAGGATTTGCCAATTTTTTTTATTTTCTATCAAGCAGAAACACAATTTTTGTGGTCCAGACGTGGTGTAGAAGTCTTACTAATGAAATAATTCATATAATATTCATAGCTTTTTCTTAGCCTGTAGAAGTAGATATATTTTCTCAACCAGTGAAGGAAAACTTGAGAAAAAAAAATAGCTGTATAGAGTTTTGACCCGAAGACAGCAGCAACCGGGCGGTTTTCCCAGGCATTGATTACTGTGACATTGAAATTAATCTTTGTTGTTGTTGTTGTTTTTACTCCAGTGGACCCACCTGCTCCCTCATGTCACGAGGGACAATACTTGCCAAAACTCGTGCACCCAACACCTGATCATAGAGACCGCATCCAAGCAGAGGTCAACAACGAAGTGGAGATCAGAGTCAAAGCAAAAGCTACACATTCATCGTAAGTGAGAATCAACGTGGTCCGTGGCGGCAAAATATTCATCTACATTTAAGCAAGTAAGATAACATGAACAATAATCTTTTCATACAGAATACATGACATCATTATGAGTGGGCCGCTGAACATCAGCAGCCACAGGACCGCACAGGACGAGTTTGTTATTAGGTGGACGCCTATCGAGGATGACCTGGGAGATTATTTCCCAGTATGCTTTGCTGTGGAGTCAGTAGCCGGGTAAGCCTCAACATCCTTTTCATTGAGCTGGAACAATCATCTGCAAATCAAGCTATACTCTGTCATGTTAAATTAAAGAGAAAATCCTTTTTAAAAATCCTATAATTGGGAGACAAAAACTCAGGTAATGCTTTTAACACCAACAGATCAGTCTAACAGAGATCGTAACAAGCATTGCTCTGTTGCCTTTCAGTTCCCGCATCTATCAGTCTGAGATGAGGTGCGTTCTGGTGGCAGTCGGGGTTGACGAAGGTGAGTCTAAAGATTACTTCAATGTCAATATTTTGTTATACGACTGTTACATTGTCTCATCCACACCAACACCAGAGTCATTGCTTGCGTAAAAAATAACAATTCTGGTTATTATCGGTGTGACACACTAGGCGGGACACTGGGAAAAATATTATAAAAACACAAACAAGTCCTCCAAACCAGATGTGGTTTGTTCTCACCCACAGGATTGTTTCCAAAAATAATGCATAACATAACGATCGCAAAGAAAAAGGCTGCTGTTTTCTTACGTTTAAGCTAGAGAGCTACGTGCCTAAGGTTGAATACAGAAAAAAGACAAGATATCTAATGTCTCACTGGGAATATTTCAGTTTTTTTGTCCACTCATTCTGAATTTATTCAGTCAAACAAACAGTTTTTGGAATACATGCAATTCTTATTTTAACAGGCTATGAAATGAACTAATTTCCACGGGAAAGGGTAGGTGTGGGTGTAGCTCTTATGATTTGATTAGTTTGGATGACTCGGGCACATGATATTTCACTGTCTACATTGTCATAACTAATGCAAGTTTAATCATGCCATTGTAGCCAAGCATTATGCCTATACTTATAGAGGATATATATGTGTGGCCAAAAATACTCTTATTCCACCCGCCTTCAACATCTCATCAACACAACACAACCCCGGACGTTTACCCTTCAAAATAAGATAACAAAAGGAACTTAAATATATCCGGACCATCATTATTCAGTCCACTCAATAAAATAGGTTACACCATATTTTTTTAAAAACACTACATAATGTGTATTTTTCATCTCTTGCTCTAGTTGTATCCCACGTGACCTGTGGCGAGTCCACAATGACAGTAGAGATTGAAAAATCTTCCTTCCCTGGACTCCACGAGGATCATTTGCGCCTCAGTGACGACGCCAACACCGTCTGCAGCCTCCAGAGACACTCCAACAGCACTCACGTCATCGCCATCTTCCCCCTCAACACTTGTGGCACTCAGATCGAGGTAACGCAGCGTCATGTGCTCTTCTCTCTGTTGCTGAGGTAGCTTTTCATGCATGAGCACTGAATTTTTAACCTTTAACTCCACAGGAAGATGATGATAACCTGTTTTTCAAGAACGAAATCACCACCGTGGACAACAGAAACGACCTGATCACCAGGAAACACCGTCTGGAAGTGCAGTTCTACTGCAAGTACCCCAAACGTGGAAACGTGACGATGGGCTTCGGGGTGCACAGGCCGAACACGACAGTGTGGGAGAGAGGCTTTGGCACGTTCACCTACCAGTTCGAGTTCTTTCCTAACCTCCAGTACCGAAACATGATTCAACCGGAGTCCTACCCTCTGGTGTATGACATAGGGAGCAGGATTTACATGCAGATCGAGGCCACCTCCTCACTCAACAACACCGAGCTGTTTGTGGAGTCCTGCAGAGCATCACCATATGACAACCCGAACTACCAGCCAACCTACTCCATCATTGAGAATGGGTAAGCATTGGCTGTTTCATATGAAAAGTATATGAGGTTATTGAGAGATGACCCGTTTGTAGACAGTCGATTGAGAGTGTATAATGTTAAGATTGTAAGGCATGAGTTATAGAGGCAATAATTCTTACTGCTTTTTTATTTTTCTGCTCTGACCAGGTGCAACGTGGACTCAACTGTTGAAATCCATTCCCCCTCCCATGAGAGGCAGTTCAAGTTTAGCATGGAGGCCTTCAAGTTCATCGGCTTGCACGATCAGGTGAGGCTGCAAATGTCACTGTGATATCTCTAAATGCTTCACTGAAAAGGTCCAATTCGTGATTGACTGGTTTTACTAAATAAACTCTATAGTATATGCTATCACGTGAAAAAAGGTTGATTTCCTGCACACAGTCAACACTGACTTTATTAGAGGCACAACATAAGACAACACGTTTGTACTCGACCAATCAAAAAGAGAACCAAACACCTGAGTCACTTATCTCATCAGCAGCTACTAAATCCAAAATATCCCTAACATTATTAATGTCAAAAATTGTATAATACAAGACTTTTTTGAATTTAATATTAGTTGAGCAATCTAAAATAAGCAATTCATCAACAAGTGATCAGACATAACGATCCATCCATCCTCCCCGAGTCATGGAGGCAGCAGGTTAACAAAAGTAATCCAGACTTGGAACGTCCAACAACATTTTCCGGTTGTTCCTGGGAAACCTTGTGCCAGTTTAAAGTGGAAAACCTAAAACGGGAAGCACCCAAGAAGCATCCCCATCGGATGCCTAAATAACCTCAAATGGCCCCTTTCCTCAAAGTTCTTCATAGTTTTCCTTCCCCCTGCTGAACGCAGCCTGAGCCAAGACTGTATTTCCCTTCCTGAGTCATTTTCAGGTTTCTAACTCCCCATCAGGTGGTGATCAGCTGACAGCTATTTTTCTGTCTTCACCTGAGTGTCCAAGACATACGGCCTCAGATGTGATTATAGGACAAAATAAAACAAAAACACAATTGATTCTCGACCTAGTGTGTTCTGTTACACCACAAATAGGGATTGGCGTTTGGAAGAAACCTGCCAACTCGATTATCTATAATCGTTAACAATTAATTAATCGATTAATCGCTGCATGCTTTCATGGGGAAAATAAAATATATATATATATATATATATATATATATATATATATATATATATATATACAGTACTATGCAAAAGCCTGTTTTGATAACAGACGCTTTATTTCGAAAGGATGAAAAGAGACTTGATCCTGTCAATTGTAGAAACTAACTCAACTGAGACTAAACTGTAAAGATAACGTCAAGGAGTTTAATGTTTTATGTTTTAGCCCCCGAAGAGGCATGAGGTTAGTTTTCACAGTAATCTTCATATTTAAGTGTTTTGTGTTGTGTTTTATAATTGTTATTGTAACTTTCAGTTTGCAAACTGTAGCTTGATCCAACTTAATTCTCAGCTCATTAGCTTATTGACGTAAGGCTTCAGTTTAGTGATGCTGATACACGGTCAGAGATAAAATTAAAATAAGAAAATACACAGATCAATTAAAAATTCAATGTGATCGACCAAATTCTTAACGAACATTAATCGATCATCAATTAATTTTTCCCATCACTAACCAAAAACATGTTGATCACAACTGAAACAGTATATTTATTTAATAAACTCAGTGCTGATGGCAATAATTCAACCCTTTTTTTATTTCTCAGACTTGTATCAATGAAGTGGACACTTGATTTTGTATGTGAGCTCTGACTGCAGCTCTGCAAAGACGACCGTTTGTCCTCTGATCTAATGAAAGCTTGTTCTGTTGCGTTCAGGTGTACATCACCTGTTCGGTCCTGATGTGTGAAGCTGGGGGCCATGACACCAGGTGCTCGCAGGGATGTATCAACTCCACAGCGTCGGGGCATCAGCAGCATCTCCGCCGCAAGAGAGAGTCTGCCTCTCAAACTTTAAGGCACCTCATTTCCCAGGGTCCCCTGCGCCTCAAGAGGTCAGCGGAGGAGAGAGGCGAAAGCCCAGGTGAGAAAACTGTTTTCTTAACAGCACATTTTGTCTTGTTTGAGTCCCAGTGAGACTTTGGATAATATCTAATTTGAATCCTCTTTATCTCCAGTGGTCAACCTGAATCTGAACCTGGTGTTCATCGCTGGATGTCTCCTTGCAGCTGTTGGCATGATCTGTGCAGCGGTCATATACAAAACCAAAACTTCCCCGGCCAAATATCAGCCTTTGCCTGCATATGAAAACTGAAGACGGCAGCATGAGCAGAACATTACTTTCCCTGTAATTAATTCTGTAATAATTACGTTTGACTATAAAGCTGTTTTGATTAGTTTTACTATCACAAATTGAGTTCATTCATGTATTTTTTGTACCCATTTAAATGAAGGAATTTTAAACAGGAAAACTCAAACAGGAAATGAAGTATTTTATTGTTCAATACTGAGAGAATATGAAGAAATGTACCTACTGGTATTACAGTATGATTTCAAATGTTAAGCCCTCATTCTATCAAATGTGACCATGTAAAAGGTCAATTATAGTACAGTTGTTTGATGGATCAATAAAAACATATATCATCTTACACATTGTCCACTTTAATTATCTTTCTTATACACAAACACACATTTCTTCCATTCCTAGTCACATCTACATTTTCACTAAATTTAAATAAGGTTAGTAAAAAAAGGTGATTATATTTAATCCTTTTCTGTTGCTGAACCTCATTGTGTTATTATAACTCACAACAGATCAATTTTTCTTTGTGAAGGACACAGGGGACAAAGGTGTGTGTGTGTGTGTGTGTGTGTGTGTGTGTGTATGTGTGTGTGTGCGTGTGTGTGTGTGCGTGTGTGTGTGTGTGTGTGTGTGTGTGTGTGTGTGTGTGTGTGTGTCATCCTTTCCACGCAGTGAGGACTGAACCAAGTTTTAACCAACACAGTGAGGAAAATGAAGACATAATCCCCCTCCCCTTCTTTCTATCTCTCTCAATTCCATTTTAATTCAAAAGGCTTTATTGGCATGAATGTTTCAAAACAATACTGCCAAGGCACAAAGTACACATTTTACACAATAACAGTAAGATACAAAATCCAATGTGTCAGATGTAATATTGTGTAGTAGAGGAGTGGATGTGTTCAATGTGTCATGCTGGTTTTCTCTCAGGCTCTGACAAGCGTGTGTGTGTGTGTGTGTGTGTGTGTGTGTGTGTGTGTGCATGAGAGAGCGAGAGAGATTAAACTTTACAGGTATGAAATGAAGTTGCGATTACAATAAAAACGGGGTAGTGTAGGAGTGTGTGTAGGTTTGGTCTGAGCACCAGAAGACATATAGCCGTAGGATGAGGGTCCATTGGGCTCGTCACTTAGGCCCCTGATTGATTGATTGATTGATTGATTGATTGATTGATTGATTGATTGATTGATTGATTGATTGATTGATTGATTGATTGATTGATCGATTGACTGACAGATAGATTTTCATTGATGTGTACCCTGTGCTCTCTTCTCGGGCAGACTGTGTGGAAAGAACAAAAAGTCCCTTCCAGCTGCCATCTGAATCATACGACTGGATGAATCATAGGGTAAAAACGAAACTAAACTTTTTTCTTTCATGATCTGAATGTTGGTCGGTGCTCCCAGATCCTTGGCTCAGGCTGGAGCCACAAATTATCACCAGGTTTCTGGTGGAAAAAACACATCATTGTTTATGCCACTGGAGAAGCAAGACAATGCGGACAGTGTCTTCACAATATGCTGGTTTAACATGCAAATCAGTGACAGACAGCTATAAGATTTCACATGCAAGATCAGTACATCATTGTTCTTCATTTTTCATTTTATGCTACATTATACTTCTACTCCACAACATATCAGAGGAAATATTGTATTTTTTACTGAACTTCATTTATTTGACATTTATAGTTGTAGTTCCTGTTCACCTATCACCTTTTTTTTAATTAACATGAACATTTCAGTTAAAAAAAATGTAAAGCCTGGGCACACAGAAGAGCAGTAAAAGTAAAGGACAGGTATTTAACTTGCAGGCAGACTGGATACAAAAGAAAAAGCTGCCACGTGTCTTTTGGAAAGCTACTTGATGAATTACAGCATGTCAGGAGAAAACGAAACTAAACATTTCTTGGTTCAGAATTCTGGACGATACTTCCAAGGATCTTATTCACCCTGCTTCCAGATCCTGCCTCAAACCAGGACCACAAATCACCGCCTGGTTTCAGAGTTATGGAAAAAAAAAACTCATCAGGAATCTGGCACTGTGGACAATATGCTGTCAATGGCAGTTCAACATGCAAATAAGAATATGACATGGAGCACCACAGTCCCACAAAACAACTTTAACTGTCTTAAAATTAATGTAAACCACCATGAAATCAAAATGTTGTTAAAATAGTATAAATCTGGTTAAACTGGTGTTGGCTCTACTACAGCACATGGATGGTAAAGTATGACTTATGACAAGAACATGTTTGATAAAAACTATATTTTCTATCTTCTATTTACCTTGCAAACTGATGGAATGCTCTTCAACTTCAAGATTTAAATGTGCAAGCTTTTAATGTCTTAAAAAACAAAGTTCCACATGGAACTTTTTCACAAGAGGACAGAGGAACTTGCATGTGGCGCCCAGAGCTGCTGTCACAGCCACATTTTCTCGTGTTGGATTTGGACAGCGAGGAGACTTTTTCTCTGAAGGGAGCTCTGTACCTTTGGCTCAATTCGTTTAATATTTCTGCACATCGGTACATTCACAGATCTCCTCTGTCTTCCAGGAGCTGTGTAGAATGAACGACGCATGCACGGCCTTCAGGGTGTATCTGACCACTTGATAGGACTCTTGTGTCTCCATGGCTTTAGTTTGCAGGATATTGCGCATGACTGACTGCAGATTTTTTACCTTTGGACGATAACATGGTGCAGACATAATGCAGACAGTGCAAGCTTGCAAACTCATGTCATATGCATATAACAAACAACAAGTAGATGAGATTAGATTAGATTCA
The DNA here is from genome assembly GCF_030273125.1 of Centropristis striata. NCBI lineage: Eukaryota > Metazoa > Chordata > Actinopteri > Perciformes > Serranidae > Centropristis > Centropristis striata. Next base: position 28,190,999 of record NC_081518.1, read on the forward strand.
ACTTTATTGTCATTGCACAGAGTATAGGTACTTACACAACAAAATGCAGTTTAGCATCTAAACAGAAGTGCAAAAGGCAGTAAAGTGCATATGCACAGTAATATATATAAATGTAATAACAAGTTAATGGTTTATATGAATTATGTTTTATTTGCACATTTTAAAAAGAAGAAACCCACTACCGGCTTATCTAAAATACTCGGAGGAATTAATAAAAATATCTTGGTGCAGACTTAAATTTCAATTAACAAACAGACAGAATCAAATTATTTAATCTGATATTCTGGATGGATAACATGAATCAACTAGAAAATTTCCTCTGGGGAAATTTTGAAAGGGCCACGGGGGCTATTGCCGGTGTGTGTACACTATGATGAGATTCTTCAGAGATTTCAAACAATTAATACTAGTAATGTTATGATACTATATAATATACAAGGAGCACACCTACAACAAACATTCCTCTTCAAGTATTTATTTATACAGCAACCTATGCCCTTTAACCTCAAAATGTGTGTGTGTGTGAAACATTTGCATCTGGAGTGTGCGAGCTTACGCGCGCATATGTGTGTGCGTGCGTGTATCTTTAACTGTTATTACATTAAATGACCAGTGTGTGTTCGTGCGTGTATCTTTAACTGTTATTACATTAAATGAACAGTGTGTGTGTGCGTGCGTGTATCTTTAACTGATATTACATTAAATGACCAGTGTGTGTGTGCGTGCGTGTATCTTTAACTGTTATTACATTAAAAGACCAGTGTGTGTGCGTGCATGCGTGTATCTTTAACTGATATTACATTAAATGACCAGTGTGTGTGTGCGTGCGTGTATCTTTAACTGTTATTACATTAAATGACCAGTGTGTGTGTGTGCGTGCGTGTATCTTTAACTGTTATTACATTAAATGACCAGTGTGTGTGCGTGCGTGTATCTTTAACTGATATTACATTAAATGACCAGTGTGTGTGTGCGTGCGTGTATCTTTAACTGTTATTACATTAAATGACCAGTGTGTGTGTGTGTGTGCGTGCGTGTATCTTTAACTGATATTACATTAAATGACCAGTGTGTGTGTGCGTGCGTGTATCTTTAACTGTTATTACATTAAATGACCAGTGTGTGTGTGTGCGTGCGTGTATCTTTAACTGTTATTACATTAAATGACCAGTGTGTGTGTGTGCGTGCGTGTATCTTTAACTGTTATTACATTAAGTGACCAGTGTGTGTGTGTGTGTGCGTGTATCTTTAACTGATATTACATTAAATGACCAGTGTGTGTGTGTGTGTGTGTGTGCGTGTATCTGTAACTGTAATTACATCAAAGCATCAAAGTGTTGGGGTCGACCAATCAGAGCAGAGCAATCAACAGAATTAACAGCTGTGGAATCTTCTGGCACAATGAAAGCAGCCAGAGGTGGGCAGAGTGAAATTTCTGGCCTCGAACAGAAAGCATTTTTGGCAAAACCATAATACCTATCATTGATCCGACTTCACTTTGAGCGTCCTGAGTTCTTCCTGAACGTCTACATATATATTTTTTTAAGAAAAATGAAAAAATAGCTTTGTTAGAGCGATCTAAAAAAACTTTTTTTCAGAAATCTTCCTGCATTTTTAATATGGGACCCAATGAGGCTGTTGATGGTTTTGGTGGCGCATCTCTGCGTCTTACGCCCAAACTATAACTCTGACAGCTTTACCAGAGGATTGTGAGTGAGAAGACAAATTTTCCTACGTTTCTATGTATAAATTATTTCTGTAGAGTGGAATTTGCAGCCTGGAGCGCAGTTTTAAAATTTCTTTTTTGACAGTTTTACCTCTCCCTCTACACTCTGAGCGATGACATCACACACTCTGACACAAACATTTCGTGCAATACACACCCATTATAATCTCAGAATTTCTCCAAAAATGATCATGGTCATTGAACAGGGATTGATAAAAAACTATATGACCTATCGAAACGTGGATTAATACACCGATACACAAGACCTGTGTCTACTGTTTAAAGTTTAAATGGAGTCTCTAGGTGAAATTATGCCGGAGAAGTAGACGTTTAAAAATCTCCAATGATTGTTCTTTTTCGCTCATTCGTATTGCGTAGAGAAAAGTAATAGCACACCGATCCCGATCAAACCGCACATTTTGATATATTATTTGTCCTGCAACTCTTTAAGTTGTAGGACTAGTAGCGGGACGAAATTGCGTCCGGAAGAGGAATGCTGGTCCCTACAGCTATTGCTGTATGGGACCAGTGCTCGGTGCGATTGCCCCGGGACCCTAATAACATGAATTTATATAAAAGTTCTTATTTCATAATTGGACTCAGCGTTTTAACAAGTATGTTTCTCGAGATGTAAGAAAGTGAACTTGCAAATAACAACAACAAAAAAAAGGAAAATGAAGCTCTCTGGAAATGCAGTACCCATGTACTTCATTGTAAAAAATAAAGGGACATATTTGAAGATGATAATCAAACACTGTAACAATAACAGTCACAAACAAATAGACAAACACAAACAAACAGTCTGCATGATACAATTACTAGTACAAATAGTCGAACTGTTTCTCATTAGTATAAAAATAGCATAATCTGTGTACACATTATTTTCCAGCAGCTTTGCTTTTAATATTGAAACCCAGCTCTCGTCAGCTCATGCAGCTGGAAAAATGTTATGCAAATTTTGGAGATGAGGAAGAATGTGATGACTTCCTCATGCATTTGCCCACTCCTTACTTTCTCTCTCCCCACCTGATCAGTGCCTCTTCACATAGACTTTGGGGCAATCAAGCTACAACCAGACTCACTCTGTTTCTTTTGTTCACAGTCAGACTCGTCTGCTGGACTCTCCTGGACGTTGCATCCTGTCAGCGGCTGTGAAGTGCGTCAGACTTAAGTGAGTGAGAGAGTTGCCTTTTACTGCTGTAGATGCTGAAGGTTGTGCTCATTTGAACTCCTTTATATACTTCTGGGTAGTCTAATGTGCAGCAATATTCTCGAAGATCATCATATGTTTCTATCTATGTACAGTCATGGAAAAAAATATTAGACCACTGTTTTTCTTTTTCTTCTCAATTTCTTGTTCATTTTAATACCTTTAGTTGTACCAGTTATTAAAATCAAAAAAAGAAATTGAAGAATGGTGGTCTCATCATTTTTTCCATGACTGTATGTATCTCTAAAGAACGAGAGAAAAAAACAGCTGTTTTCAGCTTTGTGACGATAACTTTTGCAGCTGATCCGAGAAGGTTTTTAAAGAGTTTATTTAGCTAAAGATGTAGAACTCTTTATCCAAAAACGACACATAATTTGAAAAAAGCTCTGAGACAACTGTAGTGCAGTAAAAAAAAATACAATATTTACCTCTGAGATTGTGGAGTACAAGTATAGAGTTGCATAATGTGGAAAAACTCAAGTAAAGTATCTTGAATTTGGCTACAGGCCTGAGACAGGGGACGATTGTAACAGCACCACGTTCACCAAGAGCAGATGACTTTAGACTCATGAGATCAGTTTTATGTGTGACAACTTCCTGCCTGACCGTGCATGTGAAGTTTAATAGCTGTGTGAAGAAGAGTACAGATTTTACAGCCAAAATACTGTATATGTATAATGTATATAAAATAAAGTTATATATATATATATATATATATATATATATAAAACTTTATTGACACGTTGCTGTGGATATGCATTGTTCTGCTTCTCTCCTGATGACGGCTCGCCTTGTTAGTGACCTGTCAATTTAAGTAGCCATGCCCCAAATCATATTATTCTATTTTCTTCTAAATGGGTGATGCAAAACTTTAAGAATAAATATAACTGAAATGTGTGTAACCCACAGTTATCATGCAGGAGGAAACTAGCTGCAAATTTTCCCAGCAGTAAACATGTTTATTTCTGCTGTAAAGTTGGATATGTTAGCATGGGGTCAATAAAGATCTTCTAGATTTTGGAGCCAGCTTTAAGTGGAAATTGAGGAAATCACAGTTTTTGGCACTTGCACATTGGCTTCACTTTTCCTTAGCCCTGTAGATCAACACAGCTGCTCTGTTTGGACAGTCAAAGCAGTCAAACAGTCTTCAGTGTGCAGCGAGAGGATGTGCTGTCCTGTTACTTGATCTTACACACACAGGATAGTGTGTTAGATCTTTATAGGAATTGGTCTTTAGTGTACATATTAGTTTTTAATGTGCATTTGTTGGAATTTTGTCCTTTTTAATTCTTTAGTGGGGCAGCTTGATAGCAGTAGACATTGTTGTATTTGATATGAATTAATGAATTCGGTTATATAGTTGGAGAAGTTGGAAACATTGCTATTTATAGTTGACAAATGAGAGTACTTTGTGTCACAATGTGAGAACTCTTAAACAAACAAAAAGTGTTAATACCACACCCGGTCTCCCTTAATTAACTACATTTACTTGGTTACATTCCACCACTGCGAATCATTTGCCTTGGTGTGTGTTAGTAAACTTTACAGGAAGGAGGGTGCAAATTTGTCGGATACTTTCAATATATTTCTATAGTTAAGCTTGCCTATTTTTTTTCAGTGTTACTTACATTAATGTGCTGAACGGCCGAATTAAGGGGCTGCTCATTACATAACAAGGCATGTGCAGCTCATGTAGCTCAGCTCAACTACTTTTTGTTAAATTGGTGTGTTATGATTTTACAGATGCCTTGCTAATGGACATAAACATGCTGCTTCAGAGTGATTTGGCTGTTTCAGCTCCACATGCTTGTTGATTGTACACTGTCGTGATATTTCGCTGCTGTTGGTCAGTTTGCACTGCATTGCACACTGTCATCGGCATATAGCTTTATATAAAGCAGCTTTTCATATGTACTGTATATACATTGTTATGTTATTTAAAGTTATCTTTATTCTTTTTATATTATTTATGCAGAACCCCTTGTGCAGAGGGAATGTGGTTGTGGTGCAACTGAAGCCGTCAGTCTGGTTCTGATCATTCACCTTCAGCAGATTACTGTTTGAGTGAAATCAGCACACAAAGAGAAGAAACATCTTCTCCACAGAGATGTTAAAGGGCACAGTATTTGCTGTGTGGCTGGTGTGTTGGCTGTGTCATTGGTGTCCTGGTAATAAAAGCACCCAATTAATTACATATTCTAATAACAGCAGCAAACTAAATATGAATTATGTAATGTAAAGTATATTTCTAAACACGCTACTTCTGTTGTATCGCAGATTTTCTAAGCTTTTTACTGCTTCTTCCTTATCTGCTTTAAATCCACGTTTTAACACAGAAGAGCTAGTCCAACCTTTTACCTGTCAGACTTTCCTGGACTCTGTCGACCCTCTTAAGGACATAAAAGTCAAATAGAACATCTGAGTTTTAACAAATCCACTCAGGTATTTAGGAGAGACTGAAGGAGGAAGGAATGAAAATGGGCAAAAACAAGTATTTTTGACATCTGGAAAGTGAAGAATTATCAAAAGAGGGTTAGAAAAGAAGGATGCTCTTGTTTCTTAAGTTACATTTTAGCAAATCACTCAAACTCCAGAATTTGTAATATATTATAGAATGTGTATAAAGATGACAACACTCAAGTAACTCACATGAAAAACATAGGAGCCTCCTCTAAGTGGAATGCAGTATAAATGTTGATAAATACACCTGTACTTTTCCTGATGTAACATAGAAATGTCTGCTTTCAAAATAATCTATTGTAGAGCTCAAATAGAAGATTTTTGACCAAAAAAGTTAATTTTGGGATGAGTCGAGGACGTTTCGCCTCTTAATTCATCCGTTTGAACAATGAGAAAAAAAACAGGTGATGTTGAGCAATTAGAAAAAAAACGTTCAACTCGAAGAGGTTCAAGGCTGTTCTGCAAAAATGTGATGAAAGAAACATTTCATTCTCATTTAAAACAACAATCGGTCCCAAGCTGCTAAAATGCACTCTGTATGATCAGGCACTTTGTCTCCGGGAACAAATCTTTCATAAATCCCATTGTTCAGTCCACCCAAACCCTGTCAGTCTCACTGAGAGTGACAATAGTCCAGCTTTCTTCAAATGAGCAACAATTTCCAAAATGAAACCAATGCTCTCACACTCTGAGCTAATCCAGACTGTAACTAGACTTTGTTTTGGCTTCCAGCTGGTTCAAACTGCAGCAGGTCTGCTTCTTCCTGGTTTTAACCAATAACATCACACAACCCCGATCCTGGCTTCTCTCCATTGGCTCCTTGTTCAGTTTAGACTTTTAAAATCATGACTGACCCGGAGCTCTGTTCACCTCAGATTGTGGGGCCTCTGAGCATCCGTCTGATCGTCACAAAACGTGTTAATGGTCTTTAATGCAGGTGTCAGAAACTGTTAGAGGTGTGAATCCCCAGAGGCCCCACGACACGATTTTATCCCAATATGAGTAATATGAGTCACGATACGATATTATTGCGATTTTCAGCATTTTGCAATATGGTGAGTATTGCGATACAATATGTTGCGATTTAACTGTTTAACTGCATTTTGTGTCCACAAAATTAAATTCAATCAAGAATTGTTTTGTCCAATAAGAGAAAATTCTCAGTGTATTCATCTCACTTCAGTCTTTTTATTTCTCCGCAATGAGAGTCAAACCCACAGACTGACCAACAAAGCATTCATTCAAACTGAACTGGACTGATATCAAATACGTACAGACCACAAGGACTGCAACATTTTATCAAACTATCAAAATCAACAAGCTTCACTGCTCTCAATTTTTATCCTGATATCCTGACACACATGGTGCCTACAGATTCCTTACATCTTCTAATTTCATATGATTTTAGGATCTCCAGTATATTCCTAAAAGTGAGCCTAAGGCCTCCGGATCAACACTTGGCGGCCATGAATCAATATAATATTGCCATGCAAAATATTGCGATACTATGCTGTATCGATTTTTTCCCACACCCACAGGTCTGAGTCCTTCTCAGCTTTCACCTTCTTATGACCGGGGTTGACATGTTTAATGTCTTCTTTGGTCGTTTTTCTTGCTTTTCTTGTGTTTTTCTTGCTTTTATTCCTTTATTTGTATGTATCTCTCTTTTTTTTCTTGCTTTTCTTCAGGCTTTCTGTTTGTGTTGTCTCCTGAATATCAATGTACATTGTAATGTAATTTTAATGTTTTTGTGTAAATACCAATTCATGCAAAAAAAACCCAAAAACGTTTAATACAGGTTTTATCACAATCAGTTGCATAGTTTTCCTCATCATGTGTATTTCTTTCTGAATCGATTTTTCTTGCTTCAGCTGAATCCACTGTGATCTGCGGTGAGACCAAAATGAAAGTAGGTGTCGAGAAAACTAAATACCCCGTACTCCGCCTGAATAACTTGCGGCTCAGGGAAGACACCAACGGTGCCTGCAAGATCAGCTCCAACAACACTCACTTCGTCTTCGACATACCGCTCACCTCCTGCGGCACTGAGCTGAAGGTAACCATTACCCACTGTGCTCTTCTCTTCTGGCAGTATGAAGACTGAATATATAAACTTTACTTCTGACACTTATTTCTCCACTTTAATAATACTAATTGGCAGTGGTGGAATGCAACTAAGTACATTTAATCAAGTACTGTACTTAAGTACAATTCTGAGGTACTTTACTTGAGTGTTTCCATTTGATGTAACTTTATACTTCTATTCCATAACATTCAGAGACAAATATTGTACTTTTTACTTCACTACATTTAGTTGACAGCTATAGTTACTTTTCAGGATTTAACATGAAAAACATGATCAACTTAAAATGATTAGACATTTTTTTATTTTAAATTAAACCTCATAACAGTATATTAATTAGTTAAAATGAACTTTTACTTTTGATACATTAAGTACATTTTGATGCTGATACTTTTGTACTTCAGTAAGTTTTGAATGCAATACTTTAACTTGTAGTGGAGTATTTTCATAGTTTGGTATTAGTATTTTTACTTAAGTAAGGGATCTGAATTCTTCTTCCATCCCTGGTAATTGGTGTTGTTTTATATATGGTTTGAAAGCCTGATTAGTCACCTTTACAACAAGGTGCAACTTGTAAGGATCATGCTTCTGTGTCAGAGCCCAAAAAATGTGCCGAAATTCCCTGCAGTAGTCTCTTGTTCTGTCCTGATCGCTCTGGTTTTGATCTTCAGGTGGATTGGATGACTGCACCCCACCACAGCAATAAAGACAAAACAACACTTTATTTACTGTCAGAGACATAAGGAGCGTTTCTTTGACTTCACCGGTCTCACAGACCTAGGTCCTAAGTTTAGAAATGGTACCAGGGTTGACAGCAAATAACGCTGCCACCCTGTGTACAAGAACACCAGCTTCAAGTTGTTATCCTGAAGGGACAAGTGTGCAACACACACAAACTCAACAAAGCTGCAGGACCCATACACAAGTGCTGTCAATTAGATCACAATCAGGTCTCACACCTGCAGCACCTAAAGCTCAAAATAAGAGTGGACACCAACAGGAGAATACTGCAGGGGATTTGGCACTTTTTTTTGGGCACTACCCACACGTTTAGCTGTGTTGCTCATTCTACAAATGCACAATCCTTACCTGTACCTGTACCTTTTTGTAAAGGTGGCTAATCAGGCTTTCCAATTATATATAAATACTTACAAATAATAAAACAATAATACAAATTGTATTATTAAAGGGGAGAAATAATTGACTTAAAAATTATGTTCCCAAATTTCTTTTGGAGGAGTTTATAACCTTTTAACTCTGCAGGAAGATGCTGAAAACCTGATTTTCAAGAATGAAATCATCATGGTCGATAACACAGCAGACATCATCACCAGGAAATGCCTGATGGAGCTGAAGTTTGTCTGCACATACCCCAAACGTGGAAACGTGTCGCAGAATTTTTACGCTCACAGGGAAAAGGTGTTAGTGGAGGAAAAAGGCTTCGGCACATTCACCTACAACTTTGAATTTTTCCCTAACGGGGAATACCGAGCCCCTTTCGCTCCAGAAGAATACCCTCTGCGATGTGAGGAGAGGAGCAGGATTTTCATGCAGATCCAGGCCACCTCCTCACTCAGTAACATGGAGCTGTTTGTGGAGAACTGCAGAGCGACACCATATGACTACAAGAACTTCCAGCCATCATACAGCATCATTGAAGACGGGTAAGCACGAGTGCTCCATCTAGTGGCAACAGAGGACATAACAATGTAATTTTGCTGTTTTATATGAGAGGTTGGAACTAAATGATCAACTATGATATAAATTGTAGTCTTTTGTCCCATCATGTAAATACCTGCAGTACCTTAGCACCTATAATAGTGCCCTCTGTGAGTTACAGAGGGAATATTTCTGACCTTTTTGCTTGTTTTTTTTTTCTGATTAGGTGTAAAAAGGACTCGACTGTTAACGTCCATTCCTCTTCCAACAAGAGACAGTTCAGGTTCAGCTTGGAGGCCTTCAAGTTCATCGGCCAGCATGATCAGGTGAAAAATGACTCAAGCAGAGGACTCTAAATGCTTCAGTAGTCCAGATATGAAGGTTACAAAGCAGCAGTGGTGGTTAATTCAGCCACAGTTTGTTTGAATGTTGAATGTTCTCTATGCCAATATAGATTTGAGTTCAGAAAAGTGTCATGCATATGTAGAGCTGAGATGATGTAGGAGGGGAGGATCGAGTGAGGATCGAAGAAGGACGGGAAGATGAGGTGATGAAGGAATAAGGGGAGACATCCCATTCATGGACGGATGGATGTAGAGAGCAAAGACAATTCTGTGTCGGCTCAAGGCTGGGAGAAAGAAGAGAACCATGGGAGTCGAGAATCTAAACAGGGGAGGCGTCTCTTCGTGCACAGATACAGATCGTGGCCCCAGTGGTTCCTGTATTCAAACAGAGAGAGAGAATGGAGAGGTAAAAGAAAAGAGGGAAGAACAGAGTCAGAGGGGAAGGTGAAGACTTGTGCAGAAGTGGGATGTGTTTGAAGCGTGATCTTTGCTCCTGAACCTTGTTTTATAAAACTAAATTAAGTGTAATCTTGCGGTAAAACACCCGGGGCAAGTGAATGAAAAGCAAGAGGTTTGGCGACGCACATGTGTTGCTTAGACCAAAACGTGTCCTGCAACAGTCATAAGAGTGCAAAAAAGATATGTAAATCTGATTGAGCTATAGTACAGGGGTCGCCAAACTTTACTAACAAAAGTTAGTAAAAAGCATTGTTAGTCAAAAAAAGAGAGAAAAAGCCAGAATGGAGCCACAAACCTTAATTTGAACCTTACAAGAAGATAAAACAGCCTACAGTCTAAACTAGCCTACCAGCATTACTAATAGGTCATAATGACCATTTATTAATAATGATTTTATCAGAATGTAGCGAGAACGCAAGTGCAAATGAGAAGTTGGACACCGAATAAATATCTCAGGAAATTTGGAATCGAAAGAAAGCCTAGCTAGGGAAACTCAAAACTTGAAGACTTGAAGTTGTCAAAATGTAGTCGTTCCATAGACTTCCATAAGCTATGATGCAAAAATGTTTTATGCCTTGTACACAGGTGCATCTCAATAAATAAGAATATCATAGAAAAGTTCATTTATGTCAGTAATTCAATTCGAAGAGTGGAAATAACACATTATATAGATCCATTACGCATAGAATGAAACATTTCACGTCTTAATTTATTTAGTCTCTTCTTATTATAATGATTATGGCTTACATTTAATGAAGACCTAAAATTCAGTGTCTCAAATAAAATTTTGAATATTAAAAAAGACCCGTTTTAAAAAGTATGTTTAATATGGAAATGTTGACCTCCGAAAAGTATGTCCATCTACAGTCATGGAAAAAATTATTAGACCACCCCTTTTCTTCAATTTCTTCATTTTAAGGCCTAAAAATTTAATGATAACAACAAAAAATAGCTTATAAGAGTTTAATTTAAGAGCTGCTATCTAGCCATTCCCAATGGTTTTCTTGATAATAACCAAAATCATTATCAAGAAAACCATGGAAAATGGCTGTACCAAGTTGTACCAGGCATTAAAATGAACAAGAAATTGAAGGAAACAAGGGTGGTCTAATATTTTTTTCCACGACTGTATATGGACTTTTCTATCATACGTTAGTTTATTGAGATGCACCTGTAGTATGAGGGCCAGACTTCTACGGAGCCCCCCAGGGGACACGGGGAAAAAAAAAGATGGGTGGAGAAAAAAAAAAAAGATGGGTGAAAAAAAAAAATGATGGGTGAAAAAAAAAAAAGGACGGACTTTTGCGAGATCCTGAGATACTTTTGCGAGATCCCGAGATACTTTTGCGAGATCCTGAGATACTTTTGCGAGATCCCGAGATACTGACGAAAGAAGAGGAGCAATGGAGGAGCGATATTCACCTATTTTACGGCGTTCTAACTGGAATAGCGTCACGAAAACCGCACCAATTTCCCCCAGGATGGTTTTATTTTGTACAGAAAACTAAGACTGACATTTCACAGGCTTGATCAACTCCCCAAAATCAGCGAGTCTGGCGAAAGATTAAAGTAACCGGGCGAATATACGTCCTAGTGCCCAACGGCAGCCAGAGTGCTTAGGGACCGTCGCAAAAGTGCAACGTCTTTCTTTTCTATTTTTAATAACTCACTGGAAATTCATCTAATAAACACCAAACGACTTCTGATGTGTTCATGAACTCACTGTGGACTTCCCACACCCTTTATTTTCAATACACACCTTTTCAATTCCTTTTATTCAGTGTGTACAATATTTAAGCCTTTTATTTTGTAATAGCTCTCTTGTTTTTATAGATAGCCTATCAACACCAAACCACTTCTGATGTGTTCATGAATTTATTGTGGATTTCCCACAACCCTTTATTGTCATTAAAAACTCTTTCAATTTTTTTAAAAGGCATAAGTAATCAGTATATATAACTATTTCATATCTTAGGCTTTTATTTTGTAATAGCTCACTTGATTTTATAGATATCAACACTAAACCACTTCTGATGTGTTCATGAACTCATTGTGGATTTCCCACAACCCTTTATTTTCAATAAACCCCCTTTTTTAAAGGCACAAGTAATATGTGTGTATAGTTCTTTCATATATAAGGCCTTTCTTATTTGATAGCTGTTTGAATCAGTCACAACCCTTTAGTTTCAAGCAAAACCTTTACAAGTTGTTTAGATATAAGGAGCAATAAGCGTGTATATTCTATTCATACTTAAGGCTTTTATTTTTTAATAACTCACTTGTTTTTCTACATATCGACTTCAAAACACTTCTGATGTATTCATGAACTCACTATGAAGTTTCCACAGCTTCTTGCTTTCCTTTAAAACCCTTACAAGATTCTTAGACATCATTCATTTCTTTACATTTCTCATTTTTTATTTTGACTTCACTGTTCTTTTTCTTCAAAATTTCTGCTGTTAATTCAGGTCAAGCATGCAAATTGTCATTCAAGCATGACACATACCTTTCAGGTAGTTTAGCATTAATTGCAAGCTGTTAAAGCAAAGTGAATAAACAAAAATATGATTACTACAGCCACAAGTATGCATCTGTACTTGACCATCAGCTCGTGATGCTTTCCAAAACAGAAAATCGAGAACAATTATAGCAAGCAATAGTGAGGAGTTAAAATACTAAGAGCAGTCTTTGTCTTTTGTTGAACATAGTCATATATAAATTGGGCTGCACAGTAATTAAATACGTAAATTACATTTTTATTCATTGTCTTACAGATGTCTTATGATTGATGACACACTGGAAGGAATGGTATCTGAAATTTAAAGTGTTTGTTTTACGACAATAAAGGATGTGGGGAATCCACAATGAGTTCATGAACACATCAGAAGTGGTTTGGTGTTGATATCTATAAAAACAAGAGAGCTATTACAAAATAAAAGGCTTAAATATTGTACACACTGAATAAAAGGAATTGAAAAGGTGTGTATTGAAAATAAAGGGTGTGGGAAGTCCACAGTGAGTTCATGAACACATCAGAAGTCGTTTGGTGTTTATTAGATGAATTTCCAGTGAGTTATTAAAAATAGAAAAGAAAGACGTTGCACTTTTGCGACGGTCCCTAAGCACTCTGGCTGCCGTTGAGCACTAGGACGTATATTCGCCCGGTTACTTTAATCTTTCGCCAGACTCGCTGATTTTGGTGAGTTGATCAAGCCTGTGAAATGTCAGTCTTAGTTTTCTGTACAAAATAAAACCATCCTGGGGGAAATTGGTGCGGTTTTCGTGACGCTATTCCAGTTAGAACGCCGGAAAATAGGCAAATATCGCTCCTCCATTGCTCCTCTTCTTTCGTCAGTATCTCGGGATCTCGCAAAAGTATCTCAGGATCTCGCAAAAGTATCTCGGGATCTCGCAAAAGTATCTCGGGATCTCGCAAAAGTCCGTCCTTTTTTTTTTTCACCCATCATTTTTTTTTTTTTTTCACCCATCTTTTTTTTCCCCCGTGTCCCCTGGGGGGCTCCGTAGACTTCGACCTGGCGGAGATAAAAAATAAAATAAATAAACCATTAGACTTAAAGAGACGGCTTGTTTTGTTGCATTCAGGTGTTCATCAGCTGTTCGGTCCTGATGTGTGAAGTAGAGAGCCCCAGCACCAGGTGCTCACAGGGATGCATCAACTCCAGAGCCCGGAGAGACAGTCGGCAACATCACCAAGTGAAGAGAGAGGCTCCCAACCAGAGTTTGAGACACTTCATTTCCCAGGGTCCCCTGCGCCTCAAGAGGTCGGCAGAGAGCAGCGAACGCCCCGGTGAGAAAACGTGGAGTGTTCTCAAAACGGCAAATCCAACAGCATCAGAGTGAAACTGTGCTTCTCTTTTCTCCAGTGGCCAGCCTGAATCTGAACCTGGTGTTCATCGCTGGATGTCTCCTCGCAGCTGTTGGCATGATCTGTGCAGCGGTCACATACAAAACCAAGATATCTCGGGTCAAATACCAACATCTGTCTGAATATGAAAGTTGAATACTCAATATCTGATAGCAAAACCATCAAAAATAGCTTCAAGTAGTCAAATGTAATTAACACAGAACTGATATCCTGCTCATGCTGCTGTTTTATGGTCCCATTTAAATGAACAGATTTTATATAAGCACCGTTGGAAATGTCTTCAGCTATAGAAGAAGGACATTCATCAGAAAAATTTGTGCAAGTGTGAACCGAAAACCTAGAAAGGAAGTTTTATATTAATCAAGACTAAAACACAGTAGCATGTAACAGACACAAACTCCCTTTTAAATTAAAGATTAAATTAGATTAAATTTTTTTGGTGCTCTTTTAATTGAATATATATAATACAAAACTTACAGGATGATCCACCAGTAGGCCTACTCTAAGATATCAAACTAAAATGAGCAGTGATGAATATTACTGAAACAAAATTAAAACAATATCCTTTGAGAGAAAAACTAGACTGAAATGTATTAATTCACTGAATTAGAATAAACACCCCCCGCCCCCAAACACACACTTCTTTCATTACATTTCTGAATATGTAAAAATGTTGTTCATGTTGGGATCCCATGTAGCTTTACAAATGTTTGTACTATCGTGTATTACAGTTTGATTTATAACAAGTATCCTGATTGATTTGAGTACGAAATACCATCATATGACAAAAGCTCTTTCGGGCTCAGTTTATTATCATACACTTGTTTATTGGATCAATAAAAACATATATTCTCTTGCATATATATATAGGCCTATATGTTTTTTTATATCATCAATGTCAAAGTTCCCTCAGCACATGTTTAAAATCTTCTGGGTACTTTAGTATTCTAGTATTTTTCCAGAAGGCTACATTTAATTTTCCGATCTATCAGTCTGCTTCTGTTTCAGCTCTTCTTCACATTGTCAAGAAATAAAATTTGGTGTAAAATACTGAATCCTTTATTCAGCCTATGTATTTTTTATCAGCTAAAAAGTGAAACTCAGCTAATAGGCACCCATCAAATTTTCAATTTTAAAACCCTCCCAAAATACTAAGTTCTCACTGAGAACTTAGTATTTTCTACATTCAATTACCTTCAGACCAACTTTGTTCCAAACTCTAGAGAAAAAATTGTCAAAAATGTAGAATTATAATATTTCCAAACCCATATTGACCATCTTTCCAAATGAAAAAAAAGAGTAATTTTATTATCCTGGTAAAACGGAACATTATTCTATATTCTAAGTCATAAATACAAGTCGCATTACATTGATCCACAACCAGATGGCGCCACCGTTCTCTTTATTGCGTTTATCAGAAATTTCAGCTGAATGTAGGTCACACACAAACACGCACGCACGCACGCAATTGGAGAAAATTAATTTATAAACACCAAAGCATATAAACTAAACAAAATTAAAACATCTCATTATACAGGGTGAATCAGATGAGAAAAAGCATAATGTATATAAAATAATAATATTGACTAACATAGTCTGCATAGTCTCCGTAGTTGCAGTTCTTCTTCTTCTTGTTTTTTTTTTTTTTACACCATACAAACTTGCAACATACACCTAAAACAAAAAAGGACCAAGGACTTCAAATAAAGTTTTTTATATAATAATAATAATATGTAATTAGACAGTCATATACTAACCTTGAGGCATATCAAAAACCAACAAAAGTAAACAAAAGAGGAGCAAGGAATTAAAATAAAGAAAAATATGAAAAACATTTTCAGTTCTTTATCAACCCTGATGAGATACTTTGCATGTTTTACTTTCATTGTTCATAAAGATAAAAGATGGTTTTCAACAACAACAAAACAATGGAAATTTGCTTCTTTTTCTCCATTTGGATTCATGAAAGGATAACTTTGTCAAGTATTATGGTAATATATAATTAAACAGGCACATTCTAATCTTAAGGCATATATCAAAAATATACAAAAAACAACAACAAAAAGGAGCAAGGACTTCAAATATAGAGGCACATATCATATATCATTTTTTAAATATATATTTCCAGTTGTTTGTAAGTCCCATAGTAATATATAATCATATTCTAAAATTCAGGCATATATCAAAAACAAATGTAAAAACAAAAAGTACACAACAAAAAAGTACTTAAAATATAGAGGCAAATATTGTCTCCTCACATATTTTTTTTTCATATTTTCCGTTTAGAAACGCTGAGGAGAAACTTTGTATGTTTTATTTCTATTGCTCAGAAAGCTACAAGATTTTTTTCAACAACATCCATTAAAAATAACACAATGAAAATCGGTTACAATTTCTCCATTTGGATGCATGGACGGAAACGTTGCCAAGAGTATCAGCTTGTTAATTACCAAGTCACTCCTCGGTTCTTCCTGTGAGTGTGAGCCAGTGTTTAGTGCTGTAGAGGAAGGAGAGAGCATAGATATATATACAGGAGAGAGGCTGAGGCTGCAGCTCTTCCTCCGGGCCGCTCGTCTCTTCCCCCGGACTGACTGACTCCAGGCTGATGAGGAGCTAGCGACACTCGGAGCCCACCATTGGCTGTCCCGACTGCCGAGGCTGGCGGGCAGTGGCGACAGGGAGAGACCGCAACCGACGAAGGAAAACACCGAGAGAACACCAGAAACTCGGACGGAAACGAAGGGAATACAAAGTTTTTACTTGCGGTTTGGATGAAAACGTCTCTGATGTTAGCTGGAAGTTTCCGAGTCGGGCAGTTGATGTGGTGACGCGACTCGACTGGAAGCTAACTGATGCTAACTTGATAGATTAATCACTTCATCAGACCTATTTCAGGAATTTTAAAACTTGTTGTAGTATTTTTCGATAATGTAACACAAATAGCTGTGAGATATTATATCATGTTGTCTACTTTTATATGGAATAGAGCATATCTTTAGTCGATTACCTTGCGTTATCTGAGTATATGAAACTAGCGAGCGTTAGCTACCTAGCAGGCTAGTAGCTAACGTTAGCTGCCGACTTTAAACTGACTTCAAGCCAAAGAACTGTGCTTCAAATTAGCTAAAGCTAGCCCGGCTACAGCTGTTTCCACGTCACCTAACTGTACCATCACATGTCTACCTGTTGTGAATTGTTATCATCGGCGAGGTGAACTTTATTTTCGAGGATGGGCGTTTGTTTTGAAGAGCAAACATAGTCACTTTACTTCCAAATCTAGATATGCAATCATCGAGATCACCAGCTTACTTAATGCTAGCATGCTAACGCTGAGTTAGCCGGCCAAACTTGGAATAGTGCCCCCTGCTCACTTGATGTGGGTTACGCTTTGAGGCCTTTAGGATATTATCCTCTTTTTTTCCACCGAGAAGACCCTTTTTCACAGCCTTAATGCATCCCAGACTCCCAGAATTTATATTCTGAATGACTCTGGATATTTGTCAAGTTTGACAAGGTTACAGCTGGAGTACCTGGACTTTGTTGACGTTTGCTTGGCATCAGAAAATAACGTGGATTATAAAAGCTGTTGGAATAACAATATTCTTCAAAGGTGAGACACAGACGCAGGTGAACATTAAACACCTTGAGGCATCGTAGTTGTTTATTAGTATCATATTTACACACGTGTTGACTGCATCATAGTGGATAACACTGATTGAACTGTACATCTACTTCTGCTCCATGATTCTCCATGACAGAAACCCTAATTGCAGATTGTTACAAGGCCAAACTAATCCGGAGTTAATTTGATTAGTTTGATACAAGGTTGGGAATTAGCACCATGCAAATGCTGGTAAAATATGCTACTGGCTGCTAGATTTGCTTCACTTAACAGCCAAAAAATCCCAAACACAAATCACTGGTAATCTGTCGAGTTGCTAGTCAAATGAAAAAAAAAATAAGCATCCATTTTCAGCTTGAGAAATAGTTATTTTTACAACGTGTTTGTGTGTGTGTACGAGAGGGAGAGAGATATATATAATGTCAGTATTAACTATATGAAAAGAAATTAGATATTATTTTATTATTTGTTACATTAAGTTTCATACTGACAGTTAAAACAAGAAAGTAGCGAGTGAAAAAAAGTTAATATCCGACCCTACTTGCAAATACATAGTTATAATTGCACAAATTACAGTGTCTGAGAGAGGATGTCAGTATTTTCATTTCATAACTATATGTAACAACATAGCCTGTTGCATGGATATTGTAGATCTTGTTTTATTATTTTTGCACATATAGTTTAACACTGCCACCAGTCGCAGTGGCAAGTGGTCAAAAAGTACATTGTCAACCCTTAAACTTGCAAATGTAATGAGAGGATTAATAATCCCAATAAGAAATTACTCTTAAACGTAGTGGTGTAGCCTGCAGTCTACTGTCAGATTTTCTTCTCTACTTCATCTTTGTCTCATGTGGAAAAAAAATCCTCCTGGCTAAAGTGGTTGTTTAGTCTGTTTAAGTTTCCTGCTTCCAGAGGTTGGTTTGTCATCTTTACTTTTTGACGTATGTGACGTCTGTGTGCTAAGTTACACTGGACCCACCATCTGTCACTCCCTGCCATGATGCTGTGTGACCCTCCCCCTCATAAACACTGTTGAGCCTGAGTGGCTTGACCTGGATATGGAGCGTTGGTTTTTGTGTTTTTGCTTCCAATAAATTAGGTTAAGTTTGCATCCTTCCACCAGAAATGCGGTTTATAAATTGAAGCAAATAATGTGTAATTACAGTTTATCAAGGATGGCGGGCCGATATTTGTCAGGTTAATTCATGTAATGGGTATGGTCTCTCTCTCTTGAACACAGTTGTTGGAAGATGCAGTCGAGTATTGGTGCACTGAACCGAATGCAGTGGTTTGTGAAAGCAAATGGCTTTTGGCATCTCAGGCGATGCAAAGAATAAGATGAAGGGGTACCTCTGGCTGCCACTAAGTTCCTACTCTACTTGTTCCAATTTGTAAGTTGTTGTTCCTTGTAGGTATGTTAAATCCAGCTCACATGATTCTTGGCTTTTGGTCTCGCAGTCTGTCCACAGAACCTAAGCTCCTTGGTGTGTAGAGAGGCTCTAATTCTCAGACCTTCCTGCCCAGCTGTTGCTGGATGCTGCAAACAAGCTTCAGACAACACAGCTTTCTTAGTGGCCTGTAATTGATTTAAGGCTTATTTTATTTAACGGCACCATTGTCGGTTAACTTGACTGTTTACTCTGAGAAAGTAACTTTAAAATCCAGTATGAGTTAACCATTAGTAATAATCGGTAAGCAAGTTCAGTTAGTGGCCAGTCCGCACGTCTGAATGGTATGCTGATTGAAGCGACTCTAGAGGAGCACTTTTAAACTTGCCCTCAAATCTGTCAAACCAGATTTAAAACCAATTGGATTTGAAATGTAGCCTCAGTGTTTCTAACTATCTGGTGAGTTGTACACTATGTTTAAATGTATTGATGAGTTTGAGGAAAGAACATGTAATTTTGATCTCACTTAGTTATTTAGTTAAAGTCATTATTTCTTATATTTTGTTGTTTTTGTGTATATTGGTATGGCTTTTGAGGAGGAGAATGAATGAAAGGCATTAGGGATTTCCAACTAATACAAACTGAACTCCTTGGACAGGAATAGTTTGGGTATAGTTTGGGTATTTTAGAATACAATTTTACTCTGACTTTTACATAATTTAGCATAAATTACAGGAGATTTCAGTGACTGAACGTCTTACGGGTTTGAGTTGAGATCTCCAACCAATCAGCCAACAGCAGATGTATTTATGTGGCAGCAAACTACAGTGACTGTAAGATTTTGTTTGTGTCTCTCAGCAAAAAATAAATTAGGTTTAGAAAAATATAATGATAAAACCTTCAGGAAGGAGATCTGCTTCTTACCCTGGATAATTTATTAACATCACTGTAAAAAACAACAACAATATTTTCAATGTCTTTGTCTAAATACTGTTTATGTAAAATGTTTTTGTCTGTGCTGACAGCTCTGCACTTCATAATTCTTGTCTTTCTTCTCACTCCAAACTGTTCCTAATCCTTCTTTCTCTGCTCTGTCCTGTCCAAACCGCGGCTGTAGATGATGTGCGAGGTGATGCCTACCATCAGCGAGGCCGAAGGGCCCGGCGGGGGAGGCGGCAGCGGTCGCCGAGGCTCCGGCTCCCCGCTACAGTCAGACTCGGAGGGTCACTTTGAGTCGCTGATGGTGTCCATGCTGGAGGAGAGGGATCGTCTTCTGGAGACGCTGAGAGAGACGCAAGAGAATCTGGGCTTGACTCAGGGCAAGCTGCATGAAGTTAGCCATGAAAGGGACTCGCTGCAGAGACAACTTAACACCGCTTTGCCACAGGTAAGTGAGAGAGACTGCTTTATGTTTTTAAAGAAAACTCAGCCATAGAGTTCGATGATATGACATGTTAACAGTGAGATGATAGAGATTCGTCATCTCTCACAGTGCCTATGCTGGCATTTTACATCATGAACATTTAAAAAATGTAAAAATATCAGAGTTTCACACTGTCAAAACACACAGTGTGCATTGTAATGTTATTTTAATGGAAGAGAGACCAGTGCCCTGCTGAGGACCCTTCCTGCATCAGCCAAAGTGTCAATCTCCCTTTTGCTATGACTGCTCTAACAGATCTTTGGCTCTCTCGATGGAGAAAGTCATACCAGAGTCTGGTTTTGAAAGTTGTATGGTCGACTGATTGCAAGGTGCAACAAGGTTTTTGCAAGTGAGTTGTGAAGATTTAAGAAATGGTTAAATATGAAGATTACAGCATCTGCCATTGGAAGCTATGTTTTTTTAAAAAGTGAAATTTCTTTTCCAAATAGATCTGAAGGTGTTACATGTTTATCGCAAAACATAAAAGCTCTGCCACGTTGCTTTACTGATGTCTTTACCCTACTGTGCATATAATTAATATGCAATAAGCCTGTTACAGTAATTAAATTGTCATAGCATGTCTACTATTTGCATAACGTATTGTGGAGGCAATCGTGATCCCGACTTTGTCCATCTGCTTGCAGGACTCATGTTTCTACCCTCTGTGGTCTAATATTTAAAACAAGGGGATTAGGTTTCCAGTTTTTAATGATGCATAAGAGGCCGGTAATCAGTTAAGCGTTGCTGTAGTTTTGGTTGACTATGCATCCAGTATATAAAGTTCACAATCACATGCTGGTGGTTTTCAGTTTTTATTGACGTTTTATTAAATTAATGAGAGAACCAGGAGGACTTGTGAGCAATCGCAGCTCAGAATCTGACAGATGATGGATCACAGTGCTGAAAGCAGAGCTGTCTGTAGATGGTATGGGACCACTGCATATAGAAAGCAGAGTAGATTACACACTGCTCTAACTGATAATATCCAAACTTTCCTGGAACATCAGATGGCAAAAGCTGATGTTTAACACACTTGTGGGATGCCAAGGCCTCTCTGTGCAGCTCTGTGATGTACAGCCAGAGAAAGTACGTCCAAAGTGAAAACATTTAGACACTGTGTTCGGACTCCAATACATTCAGTTGACACTTAATGTAGTGCAGAATAAATATATGGGGATAAACATGTAAAAGTAAAGCCCTGTCATCACTCGCAGCCACACAAGCTATTGGTGTTTATGGATGTTGAATTGATGACAACACTGGAGGGAAGGTGCTTAAACCACATTTACATACAATGTAAAATAGTATTCAGAGACTGCCAGACTTTACATACACTGCACTCATTATTATTAATTATATCTCAAATCTCTGTACACGCAATATACAATATAATACTGGGACATCCTCTATAATTCTACAATGGGAACCCTGACCAGGCCAAAAAATACATTTTTATGCTACAAATAGCCTTCTTTCTAAAACAACAGCTCAAATAGTTACTTGTATCACCATCAATATTTCTCTTAGATAAATAAGTTTGTTTTGCTAATTTTCTATAGATGCATAAAACTTATAGGGGGATATGAGGCAAAAAAAAAAGATTCTTGCAGAAACAGGCGTAAGTCTTGACCAATCAGACCATTAGTTTTGAGGTAAACGTGTAAACATTTAGAGAAAAATCATGGATGAGCACAATTAAAAAGTTTCTGATCACAATGGAAATTCTCTGAATTCTTTGATCTTTTTCTATTTTGACAATATATATATAGTGTTGATATTATTTTATACAGATTGGAAATATCAGTCTTGAAGCCAAAATAATAGGTATTGAGACAAGAAGTTGGGTTGATTTCTAGTTTGGTCTGTAAGGTGTACAATCTTGAACCGGTTTGACTGGCATTTGTCATTATGACACATTCAATTAAAAAAGAGGTGACACCAAGAACCGTCAACAGCATCATGCCGTAATATCCAATTTGTATTGCACAAGCAATAAGCAACAGAACAACATGATTAATGTAATATTATGTTGCCTGTTGCTGAATTAGGCAACATCCAGTGGTAAAATTTGGTGCACCTGTTCAGATTTTTTGGCTCAATATCAAACTCATTTAAACCTTTTTACACCAGCCCCCTATCAATTACCTTTAGTCCACATTTCAGCTTCCACTATAATCATCTTCTCTTCCTTTTGCTCACCATGGAAGTATCCCAGGCCTTCAGTCAGACTGAAGCAGCTGAGTTTTTCTGTGTGCATCTCGGCGTGTGTCTGTACGTGTGCATGCACACTGCTGTGGTGGTGTCAGCTGATCATCTGGCTATCTGCCAAGCCTCCTGGGATTTGTATCTGGAAGGCGAGAAAATCCAGCTGTTAAAAAAAAGTCGGAGCACTTTATATGCTGTAAGCTGCTGTTAAAATACACTGTTCAACATTCCTTTTTTTTCTCTTCTTGTTTTCTCAATTTGCCTGCAAATCTCCAACCCGAAGGGTGTTTTTTTCTTCTTTACTCCACTAATTGCTCAATTACATTGTGAATTTACGTGTCTGTTGTGGTTATTTTTAGAGAACACTTTGTCAGCAAACTTCTTACAGAATGCAGATGGAAACATTTGTGATTTGAGGTTGTCATTAATAAAAAGCTCTTATACAATACACTGCAAAGGTCTTGCATTAAATGTTTTGGCTGTCTGTTGCTGGGGAAGCTCTAGCTTTAGCTCTAGACTCTGGTTTTCATCCTTTATGGATGAATGAATGAATGAATCCACATTTTGGACATGATTTGCACTTTGCAAGTGACTCTCAATTTGTAGGCTTAGATTAATGGTGAGATATATTCCAAGGACCCTTAAGATGAATGGATCTGGTGCCATCTTGAACTGTTATGTTGGAGAGAGTCTAACCCTTCAGGCTTGAGTAGGTAGGTGAAGGGGAGGTGCAGTTTTCTCCCTTGTTCCCTCCCTCCTGGTGAGAGTACCCTTCCACTGGAATGCACAAACATTCCAGGGCAGCTTGCTCACACGTCAACAGCTTTTTCAAACTCCAGCGGTGCTCTGTTGGTTGGTGCTTATTTGTTCTTTACTGTTTTCTTTCTTTGTTATATGTGTTCTGTGTGCAGGCCAAATTTGTCTGATACTCACACAGTCAAATGCCATCTTGTGGAGAGCTCATTGACACCAGTTTCGATGGTAAATATTTTTTTAGTAGTCCAATTTTAGGGCCCAGATGTTGCGGTAAAGTCAATTTCTGTGCTTCTGTGTCAGCCAAGGCTTATAATAGTTCTGCTTGAAGTGGGCTTCAGTGGGTGTGTGTTTGCTGGCAGTGGATTTCCAGCTGTTTTCTACAAGATTGTTGAGGCAGTAAAAGAGAAAGACGTGGTAGTAGTTGGTTAGCTGCACGCTTGATGTTGCTTCATTCATACGTTTTACACATATTTTTCTGAACAAACTGGCAAACGTGTAGTGAAACTTTATGCAACTGCTGTCGTCTCCCAACGCCACGCTTTGTAGATAAAGTAAAAGTCCAGAAAAGTGCTTACCAAAACAACAAACCGATAACATCACCAAACACGCCCTAATTTGTCAGTCTAGTTGTCAAATTCATTGTGAGTGTGATGAAGGAACTGATGAACAAGCTTTAAACGATAAGCAATATTGTGATTTAAGTTATGCCTCTGATAAAATGAAAGGATTAATGCAACTACAACCTTTCAAATAGCAACATGAATAAATAAATAAATAAATAAAATAAAAGATGTAAAAATATCCTCAATAAATAAAAGAACAGAGCAGAAATTATGTTTTATATATTATTTCTGTTCATTGGGCAAAGGTTTCTTCCAGGTCTATAATAGTGTGTAAAACCTGCTGTTTGTCAAACATCATGTTGGCTAAAGTGATGCTGACATTATTAAGTAAACAAACCTGCATGGAAACATAACGGGAGATATTGAAGTCACACACAATTATCTGTATCTGTATATCATACAATAAATGTATACTTTTTTATAATTCTGACAGGCCTTGTGATGTGTTGTTTTTTGTGTGATGTCAGGTGAGATCTGTTGCTTTTGGATGTAATTATACATAAAAACATTGATTTATCCAACATGTGACATAAATACAAAATCAAAATCAGATGAACAAGACAGATATACCATGACCCTAAATAATATCTTTGCTTACTTTACAGATAATTGATAGGGTGTCTTGTAAGATAGTGTAAGGTAATGGGACTTCCTGTCTCAGTAGCTGCAAAGCTTTTTCTCTCTGTGTCAAACTGACATTTGCTGTTTGTTGTACAACAGTCCAGGAGCTTCCTGTGGGTCTGACGCTGTAAACTAGGCATGTCATTGTTTATGGTTTGAACATAATAATTTCAGCACCAAACATTACCCTTTTAAAACAGTAGCCTCTGTACAAAAAACAGTGCCTTCAGGTACAGTAGAGAGCATGAAATGCAATCCAGGAAGGCTAGTAAGGGTAACAGATCCCTGGCTCTTCTCTGTTTTGGTCCTCAGTCGGTGCTGCAGGATCAAAACTAAATGTGTACTGTTTAGAGGGATGCACTCTGAGTTTACACCTGCATGAAACTAGAGGAAGCAGCCTAAAACCAATAGCACTGAAGAAAAGCACCGTGCTCTTCCTAGGCCAGAGAGTTTAAGTCATGTCGCTCCTATTATCTGAGGAAATCTGGCTCTTGTTCTTATGAAAGTTTGACTTCATTGTCAGTTGATTTGGGAAAAAAAACATCTCCTAAATAAATGTGAAGAAATGTGAGTTTTAGAGTTTATCAACAGCGCTTTATGAAGCACAATTTTTCCAGCTTTGGGAAGTTATCGTGGTGGAAATGGTTTGTTCTGCACAACCTCGAGATACATAGTGGGGTAATGCTCACGCTATAAACTCATCTATCTGTATTATGTGCTTACATGTATTTATTGGTCAATGCAGTGCTTTGTCTGAAAAATCTTTTTGAAGTGAAAGTAATAAAAGAAAGGAAGTACTTCTGTCCTTCAGCATTAAATTCTTCTTCTTCTTTTTCTTTTTCTTGTATCTAGCTTAAACTATTGTGCAAGATGAGAAACTTTTAAATTCAGTAAGAAGCAGAAGAGGAAGAAAACAGAGGTAAAGACCTCAGTGTTGGGAGAGTGCGTGTGTGTCAAAAGTGAAAATTCAGTCTTGCTATTATGTCATTTTAAAAAACAAAATCATGAGTGCAACTTTGTGATCAACCACAGTGACCAAATTCTATATTCTGGTCAGTGGCACAATGGCATGAATTGAGGGTGCACAGTGGTAAGACGGAGAGACAAAGACGGACTTGTTCTGCACAGTGACATGAAAGTGACAGAGTGCAAGTGCTGCCTTTTGCCAAATGTGAGCTGAATCAGTAACTTAAAGGAAACCAACACAAGACAGGAGAGAGAAGGCCGTGCTCCCATACAAGCCTTATAAACTGAACTTAAATCTGTAACGGATTCTTTATATAAAGCCATTTCCTGCAGCAGCACGTGATGTTGTGTCTGAGTAGCTGATTAGATTAAGAATGTGGCCAGTTTCATTGCATACTTTCCCCCCTCGCTACATGTAGGTCAGTCTGATGTTATCTTTAGAAAACCAAGTTCCATACAGTAGATGATACATGGCATTGTTTTATTTCCAATTGAATAACTGCATCAGTAGAGTTTCACTGCTCAACAAACAAATTGTGGATATTTTAGATTGCGCAGAGTGAGAGAGTTTCAGTGTGTTAACAATTTCAAGATTAAGTCCCATCTCATTCTCTATTAGAATAGGAAGTTATTCTTCATCTGCTAGCCCGTACAAGAAGTCAAATTCAGGGTTTTCCCGAGCATTAGAACCTTAAGGTGCAGAACTGATGCCGATTTGAATACCACATCAGCTGAATTAATGTAAAATCTACGTGGAGAGCTAAACTATCTAAATGACTGTAGTTGGTCCGTATTAGACTTCTTTCATTATGTTTTTGTTTATTATCTGCTCTAGCTTTTCCAAATTTTTTTGCAGCAATATGGTCATAATACTGATCCAAAATAATTGAAACTGCATAATTTTAATAGGAAAAATGTAAAGATTTTCCCTAGGGAGTTCCCCAAAAATGCCTAATTAGTCATACAAGTCTTCCATAAACTAGATCTCTCCACATGCAACTGAAAACAGCTGTAACCTTTTAAGTGTCCACATCACTTTCTACTGTCATCAGCCAATCACACTTTGTGTATTTTACAATGAAAGAGAGCCCCTGTTTGTGGTCTGAATAGGGTTGGGCCGATTGATGATGCCATCATGCATCACTGATGGCTGTCAGTCATCGACCACGAGGCCCAAAATCATGAATTAAAAGCACCCTGTCTCCATCTTCAGTCCCGACAATTGTGCTACTGTAATGCACAAAGTTTGCGGTTCAAGTCTGATGGTTGATAAATGCATATTTTTGTGGTTTGGCTCTCGTAACGGCTTGTTTGGATGCGCACTAAAAAATCCTGATCCTGACATCACCAATAAGGAGGAAAAGAAGCCTTAAGAAAGGCCGGGTGTTAAGGTGAGGATTGGCTGTGATTAGGTTAAAAAGTATATATAGTAATTAATATTCAACAAACTAATTCAGTAGACATCCCTCAACCCCTGGTCTGAAGCTCCTAAAATAATGACTCTTTTGCTTTCTCTTAAGTAAGTAAGGATGTTTTCCACTCTTGCACCTATAAACAATATTTATTTTCAGGTGCACTCTATAACAACAAAACTTTCATAGCTACGGGCCCTTCATAACCTGCTCAAAATTGGAGACATTTCAAAATGTATGCATACCAAGAATTGGAAGAATCAGGCTTTTAAAATGTTCCTTATCCCGTTTCTAAAAGCTGCACCTGGACCTTCTAAGCTGCCTTGTTTCCCACACCTGTGGCACATATGCTGACTTTTGATGGTCGTCCAATCTGCAGTCAGGGCTTCTACATCCCATCAGCTCACTGTGGCTACAGCTGGTTTTAAAGTTCCTCTCTGAAGTATGTATAGCTCATCCACTTACAAGAAATGCTGAAAATGTGACTGCTGTTTAGACACTCTGAGGAGTAAGCAGTCACTAACATCAGTGATGAGGGCTACAACATGTCGCAACTTCACTATAAAAGTCTTACAGTGATTGCAACACTAAAATAAATAACATAACAGCTTTATATGAGCTAATGAAATTGTGGGCGCTTTGATACAGTCACAGAAACTATATTGCTGGGTTTGTACAAAGGCTTGAAAGTTTGGAAACTGCTTAATTTTAGCCATTATGTTTTCAAATTCAAGAATGTGCTTGAATTTAATAAGTGATCCTTGAAAAATTCTTGATTTTGATGAGAATCTGATGTTCAATCAAGACAATCACTCAGGTAAACCGAAAATCTTAAAATAGTTGAAATGAAACCATCCTGTAAATAGACCGACATTTCAAGTAGTCAAGTTTATTTCTATTCATTTCAAACAACCGTTGCGGACTTAATGTGCTTCAAAAATACAAACAAAGCAAAGATCATACATGATAGATATAAAATAAAAACATACAAGATGAAGAATGTACTACATAGACAGTATAAAACCATATAAAATGGGACTAATCATAATAATAATGACGATAATACAAATCCTAAAATACATTTTTTTCCGACTGACTTTAAATCTAGCTTTTAATGAGCATTTTTTGCAATTGCATTTATAGTGACGACTTTGAGTGTGGACATTTTTGATTAAGGTACTTTGAAAGTGCTTGCATTTTATTCTTTAAAAAAGCCTCATCAACCCTGGATATTGTTTTTAATGTCAAAGGACTCTTAAATTCAGCCTATGTCTCCTAAGAATAAAACTCATATGCTGAGAAAGTTTCACACATAAAGAATGTAAATGAATGTAAACTGGAAGTGTCTCCTTTGAGCAGGTATAAGGCTGTCACTGTCACTGTGGACCGGTCATTATGTAATGTGTCTTCGCAAACAGTAAGAGGCTCTTATTTTGTTACACAAGCAAACTACTGCAGTAGTGAATGAGTTGTTGCGTCAACCAATGCATGTTTTGAGGACATACTGTGTGTGCCAAACATGCCTCTCACGCTGAAATAGGCACAGAAGTGACCTAGCAGAGAAACTACTGATGGAAAACCAATAAATTACTTTGAGGATTCAATAAGACTCACTTTTACACGTCTCCTGCATATAAATTTGTTTCCCACTATATCTGGTTAAAAGTTATGCATTTTTTGAGGCGAAAAAAAGTCAAAAATCACCTTTTCTCGCTGAGATAAGCAGAAAACTGACACAGCTGTCAGGAACAGGAAAACTACTGATGGCAGACTAAGAAATTTCTTTGGGAATTCAATAAGAGTAACTTTTACACGTCTGCTGCATAGAAATTTGTCTCCCACTCTATGGTTAAAAGTTATGCATGTTTTTAGGTCATACTGTGCCAAACTCTCTTGTCAAAATGGGCACAAAAGTGACCTAGCAGAGAAGCTACTGATGGAAAACCAATAAATTACTTTGGGGATTCAAAAAGACTTGGTCTGCAGAATGGTGGATTAAAAGGAGCTCATTGACCTCTAATGTTGTTTGGTGGTTTAAGTGTTATAAGCAAGTTGGGAGGACATAGTGGTTATGAACAGGACATGCATGTACAGTGATGGAGCACATATGTTGGACTGAACTCTGGATACACTCGCATAGTGATACAGGAATGCCAATGATGTCGTCTTTAAACTGAAGGGAGGAAGTTGGTGCAGACTAGCATCCAGTCAGCTCCATTAGATTGGCTTTTTCTCTCTGTCTGTGTGTGTGTTTGGGCAGCGGGCTAAGCAGCTCTGAATAGGAGCCATTGTAGTGTCTAATTAGTTTTTGACGGTGAGTCCTCCTCCAGGAGAACAGATGCCCTCTGCACAGTGTCAGATTTCAGCACGCGCTGTAAGCTTTTAAGAACGGCTAAAGTCATTATGTAGTAGGTAGGCCTATTGGTTCCGATCTCGGCTCCAAGTACAGCACAGTCTGACGACGCTGTGGTACTGGGAGGAAAAATAGCCAATCAGGCCTGTTCTCCGTCACCGTGCTCTGATATGTTACCACATTTTGAGAATACATAAAGTGTACCAGTTCCTAAAGAACAATGGGGTGGATGACGTGATATTGTTTGACACGCTTGTCCTTATTATTGAAACAACAGAGACGAGCTTCACCGTTTCCTGATCTTCTTCCTGTTTGCAGTGTTGCCAGAGCTGCTGTGAAGCCTGTTGCAGCCTAACTGATCCGCCTGCAGATAAAAAGCTTTGTCAAAATGTCATAAAATTAGATAGCTTTTTGCCTTTTCTTGCACATATCAGAATTCAAGAGCACAAACTCTTTAATTACCATAGTTTTAACCCTCTGAACCCCAAAGTTTTAGTCACTGTGGCTTTGTTTTTCATGGCAACATTCAAGCTGGTATGGTTCATACATTCTTAAAAGTTTTAAAAAGTACTTAATTTTAACTGTTTGCAAGGTTTGGAATAAGCTTCAAAAAAGCGACATGATCTGCTGTTTCATCTGCACAGTCACGCATGTAAAGAAATAATCTTTTAATGATTAAATGAAATGATCTTGTCATCATTTGTTTATGTTATGGCATACTGACTAACATTGCCATTTTGCTTCACAGCGTCACAAGGGCGATGCTTTTTATTTGCTTTTTGTTGTGCTCCATTTTGTCAAAGTTGAATATCTCACCAGAATATTTGCTTCCTTTTAGTAGACATACTCTGAGGCAGTTTTAATCACACAAAAATAACATTTAATACAAGAGAAACAAGATTAAAAAATACATAACTGCACATGACATATGAACAAATAATCTTAAATCTATTTAAAAAGACATTTTAGGCTTGAAAATGTAGTAAAAATTAGCAACGTTATGTTATGTGTGCAAGCTGCATTCATTAAGAAGAAAAATGTAATTGCTGTGCAGAGACATTCCACATTTGTTCATATTTTTCCAATCTTGCAGTTTTAATAACTATGTATTAATACAGAAATTAGTTTCTGCAGTGTTCTTCTGCAGGAGGCTGAATGCCGAAAAATGACCGTACAGTACAGTTATCCCTGAAAAGCTTTTGTGTGTTCTTCTGTGTTTTGGTACGCTGTTCCTTTAATAGGTTGGCACACATATTCGTGCACCCCCCTTAATCCCCTCCCCTGTTCTGAGGCTTACAGAGCAGCTCAGTCCACTTCCAACCAGCATCCCCGCTCACTGAGCCACGCACCAGTTTGCCTTGCTGCAGGGAGGAATGGGATCAGGCTTTAATGCCCAATGCTACATTTGCATGTATACAAGCTTATGATTCACCATATTCAATCTGAATATTTACATTTTATGTATTTATTTGGCCATTAAACTATTAAATATATATTGAACAGTTTTAAGCTTGATGTAAACACTATTCTCAACTAAAACATGATTGAGGACCTCGGAAGATAATATGATAAGGGGAGTGTTCATTGTATTAGACGATTGTTTTGCATCTAACATTATTGTTGTTTTGTGTCCAGTTTGTAAAGTGGGAGGCCATATGCATGTTAAGTAGTGGCTGGGTTGGTTTTGATGGTCCAGTCTGGGTCTGATTTCAAGATAAATATATTTTTTTAACCATGTTTAGCACAGAAGAAGGTCCAGGTTTGCCCCCGTTTGTACTTTCGGTACCTCAAGTTCTCAAAGTGCACAAGATTGATGCATTTAACTTAAAAATGTACACTTTTTTTTCCTGGGATGCCATGTCCCCAGACCCCCCTGGATGGTTCAGCAATATGATATTTTGTGTAAATGAGGTAAGGATTGTGGGGGGAAAGAAGAGGGTCATAAATGGCTTTTAGAGTCACAGAGAAATCTTAAGGTTGCTGTACAACTCAACCTCAGCGTCTGCTCTGGAATGTAGGAAGTAAGCCACTCTGTAATTACCCCTGGGCCTGCCTCTTCTTCTCTGTCATTGGCCGTAAGAGAGTGCAGACCTCGCTTGTAGCCAATAGTGTACTCCCACTTACTCCTTTAGTGAAGCAGAATCTGTGCCAGTCGCTGGAAAAGCTCCGAGGCTGGAGTGAAGGGAAGAGAGAATAGTTGTGGTAGTGACTGAAAAGAACGATCAGTTCCAGCAACCCCCCCAGCCCCTACACACACACACACAACACGCACACAGACACGCACACATCCCACCCTCAGAAACGTAGCAAGGAGGCCTCGCTACTCAGGGTGCCTGTGTGAGGTTTTGCAGGGCAAAAAATCAGGATGGCACATTCTTTAGGTCCAACCATGCATGTAATCCCTAAAAGCAAGTGTGTGTATGAGTGTGTGTGCACAACTGCATTTGTTTGAAAAGATATGAGGTATATTGGAACAAGTCTGCTCAGAAAGTAGCAGTAAATCATATTTTCACATTTCTCATGTACTGTTATGAGTTTGATAAGGCTGAGTATCAGTCCTCCATACTTATAATTAACCCATTAGTTATAAATAACCAAGTATTACTTTACTAGGCAAACGATACCAGTCTCCAACCCTTTTTTTACCCAGATCTAGAAAACGATGACTTTTTGTATTGTTTTGCTTGCAGCCAATCACCACAGCCGCAGCATCTACAACTAATACACTCAGTGGTGTGGTAATTGGAGTTGGTGGTTCAGCGTGTGATGTATTTGTGTAAAAACAGAACAATGGTGTTGCACAGCGGCAGACACAGCTGATGATACCTGTGAACATGTGACCAGTAAAGAGTTTGGACAATCAGCAGTCTTAAGAACTTGCATTTCTTTCTAGAAACAGACGATAGATTGCTGGAGTCGATTTAAAATTTATTTTACACTCAATCAAAACTGGAAGCTCCCTGTTTTTATATTTCTCATGCACTGCGCCTTGAGAAACAGCTCAGCTGAGCTCAGTAAGTAGCAGTTGCATGTTACTGTATTTGTATATTTCTATTCTAGGAGTTTGCTGCACTAACAAAGGAGGTGAACGTGTGCCGGGAGCAGCTTCTGGAAAAGGAGGAGGAGATTGCGGAGCTGAAGGCGGAGAGAAACAACACACGGGTTAGTATAATGTGCTGATACACACACACACACACACACACACTGTTCTTAATCTTTTAGGACGAACTGCAACAAACAATCAAACAGGACTCGACCTCCACCGTGCACCACCGATGAGAAGAGTTTGGCTCCATTCTCCAGTCAAATCGCCGTCACATTCCTGCATGTTTCTGTTTTGGGTATAGATGGTTGTCATAACACTGGTTGACGAATCAGTTTCTATCCTATAATCCAAACCATTGTCACAAGTCGTGGGCGTTGCAAATTGCTCAATCAGCAAAATATTCCAACCACTGACAATAAATTTCATCACAGGCAGCTGTTTGTGCTGAGAAGGAGCAGGACTGCATCACAGCGAGCGTGTTATTAGTCCGTACTGTCTCTGACTGGGACCTGTTCACGCCTGCACACGCGCCACACTGAAGACTGTTTTGCTTTTATTATATATAAATCCTATTTGGCAGTGAGAAGAGTCAGTCTGTCATGCAAGAATAATTAATCGAAACATGGCATGTACTCCCACAGAAATATGGTGCATAGATAACAGCAAAGTTTACTTTATCAAGAGCTTGTTATGCTCAAAAAACTGGAAGGAAATTAATTCACATTTAATTTATGATCTTATTTCCCAATGTATATGGGTCTAGATTTTTTTCTTTTTCTTTTTTTTCCCTGTATTTCTTAGTTTTTATTGGATTGTTGTCCACTAATTGATTTGTTTTTCTGCCAATCTGGTACTCTTGCATTTTTGTTTGCTTTTGTTGTATTGTTCTAAATTATGTCAGTTTTTATTTGATTAAGTTGAGAGGCAGTCCGCTGTACAAGCCTGTAGCTTCATGACCTCTACAAATGCATTTCGTATTTATTCATTAACTTTTGCGTAGTCTAATGTATGTGTGTGTGAATAAAATAAAATGTGATTCAAAGTTGGACTTGCAAATATAAGAATAGACACAAGAAAACACAAGTTAAAAATGGTTAAACTATGTAGTATGTACGTAGTATGGCTATTGGTCTACCTGAACACGTGGTTATTAAGGAAAAAACACCAGATCCACAACTTTATAACAACCCTAAACATATCACAGTTTCACCAAAGCACTCTGATAATGGTTGATAAGCAATAATTGTATCGTTAGTTATTGTTGTAGGATAGGTTTTTATGCAACAAGGCTGCTGCTCTCTGCTTGTGCGATGAGTCTGATGTGTTTCTAACCTGTTAAACTGTCTCTCGTATGTCTCCAGCTCCTGTTGGAGCACCTGGAGTGCCTGGTGTCTCGCCATGAGCGCAGTCTGAGGATGACGGTGGTGAAGAGGCAGGCTCAGTCTCCAGCAGGCGTCTCCAGTGAGGTGGAGGTCCTCAAAGCCCTTAAGTCACTTTTTGAACACCACAAAGCCCTCGATGAGAAGGTACGACTGCGTCTCACACACATATTTGACATTATAAGGCAAATAAATGTGAGAGACATAAATTGTGAAGTTGTGCAGCTTTGTTTATATTTGTTTGATGTTTTGTAGGTAAGGGAGCGACTACGTGTCGCCTTGGAAAGATGTAGCGCACTGGAGGAACAGCTCACCATCTCGCACAAAGAAGTAAGCAAACATAACTTATCATGAAAAGTATTTCCTAATCAGAAACTCACTTAACTCAAACTAAACACTCATACAACCCCATTCATGTGGTGTAAGAATATGTGCCGGAATAACTCGACAGCTGAAAGTCATCAATTCAAATCCCTTATGTATTCTTTTACTGTTTTATTCTGAGCTTTGCTCCTGGTTAGTGAAACATTTAGGTTTAACACCAGACTGAACATTTCCATATAAACCACACAATAAAAATAGTAAATCGTTTTTTTTTA
Source organism: Centropristis striata (assembly GCF_030273125.1). Lineage (NCBI taxonomy): Eukaryota > Metazoa > Chordata > Actinopteri > Perciformes > Serranidae > Centropristis > Centropristis striata. The sequence goes on from NC_081518.1 coordinate 28,225,222, forward strand.
AATAGCATTTGTTGAACTATGGAATTACTCTTAGCAGTATTTGTGCATGCTTTAAACTACAACCTAGTTTCCCCCAAACTACAAAAATGTATTTTATTAGGATTATTATACCAAAAGCAACAAGTGAAATGTTGCAAATGCACTATGATTTAAAAGGTTTGTCAAGGAAATATAAAGTGAAGGTATAGTTAGTTATTAAATGTGTACAGAGTCATTATCAGAATTTGTATCTTTTCAACCCACAAATTATCGAAATCTGTATCTGGAAAAAAAAAAGACCTGAGACGGGCAGGTTTATACTGGCAAATAAAATTGGTTTAATATCGGCATATAATCAGTTCTGATATATTTATTTCCAAATCTTCCTGTTATAATTTTTTTTGGTCATTTTAAGAAACAAAAATACTGACACACGAACATGCCAATCATGGCTTTTTTCTCATATAATAACTTCAAATAGAAGAGTTCTTTTTTTTTTCACGAATGATTTGTGCTTTCCCTGAATAGCGTATTCAGATTCAGATGTTCCATATCAGCGACCATGACTTATTGCACACATGATGCAGGAATGAATGATGTGCTCCTTTATTTTATGAGATGTTATGACAGGCATCGGCAGGTCAAAGTGTATTTTTCTTTACCTCAAACTAGATAAAGAAATTTAAACACACCAGGAGATGCTGGCAAATAAAGGACCATTTACAAACAGACGTGATCAACACATCAACTTCACATTGCTCCTGACTGCATCAATGGTCATTTAGCTTAGAGACGTCTCTCCTGTACTGAATTTCAATGTACATTTTCACACTGAATCTAGGAGAAAGATTCACAGCTCTTACGTACACACATGTGCACATGAATACAAAGAGGTCTTTAGTCCACTGTGTCCTGAATGGGATTAAGATTGACAAAAGGCCCAGAGGATCTTGGGGAAGTGTCCTAGATTTCCTCTCTGCTTCATGCTGCAGCACTTCATGCTACAGTCATCTTTTGTTCCCTGGGAATCAGCCTGGGACCACACACACACACACACACACATGCACATAAAATCAACCACTTGCCACTCTGCTTTTATTAGTAACCTTACTTCCTCAGGCGAGGCAGCTCGCTCTTTACTGTTTTGTTTTCTTGCTGTTTGGCCACTTGGCACAGAGTCTATCGGTCTCTGCAGAATGCTTGTGGTCTGAACTCAAAGCTCTGGGCACTCAGTTTCTGTAGCTGCTAGCTGCGCTTCTCTGTCCTCTGTACACACACAAACACACACACACAAATGCAGAGAAGTTGCTTTAGTGAAATGGAAAATGTAACAGCACAAATGATAAAAAGGAACCAAGCTCCTTCAGTGCTCTCGTTTTAGCGGTTAACCAGATAATAGTTCAGATGGTAATCACCAGAAAATGAATGACTGTGAAAGGTGCTAACAAACGGTTGTTTTCTCTAGTTGGCTTACCTCAGGGAGCAGAGCAGCCTAAAGAGAGGGCTGGCAGATGGAACCAGCGAGGTCAACCACAACTCTGAAAACACACCAAGCACTAATGGCAAGGTGAGGTTACTCTACTGTGTCTGGGACGTTTGTGTGAAAGCCACGCAAGAGACCAGGAGTGTGAGAAGTGTCTACCATCAGCTCAGTTACTTAAAATAAATCTTAACTCATATGAATTCAGTATATATACAATATAAATTATCATTTGATTGTAATATTTTGTAATGTGAACGTAGTGGTGCAGGAGTGATGGGTATCATGCAAACCTTTTTGGTGTCAGATTGGATCCAGGGTTTCCCCTGATCCTTAAAAAAAATCTAAAATAAAGCTTTAGTTAGTATTAAAACATCTTAAATAAATCTTTCAAAAACCCATCTGTTTAAACTGGCATACTGTACCTAAAATATCATATTACATCCCCATTTTGTTACTAAATTGGTAAATTATTATTTATTTATTGTTTTTGTTGTCACTGTACGGTGACCTTGAGTGATATGAAAGGCGCCTATAAATACAATTTATTATAATTATTGTTATTAAAAATTGGATTGTATGATTTTTTTTTATTTTTACGTTTCATTGTAAAATCTCAAAATAATTAGTAACATCTTTAGAAAAAAATAATGTACTAAATGCCTCTTGGATTACTGTTATGTACCTTCACTTGTGGTTATTGTAAAAAAATAAATAAATAAATATAACTTGCCTTAAGCTGTAGGAATCCTGATTGGATCAACATTTTTCAACCATGAAAGATGCTCCTCTTTAAACACATAATCTTTGCATTAGTAATCTTTAAGTTCTTCTATTTATTAAAGATAAATTGATCCTGGTTTGCAATGATTAGCTTTGCTCTGCAATGTCATCTACACACATGCATGATGTAAGATGATAAACAATTGAAGAGGGAAAACTGACAGTTTGTTCTGCAGTTAAAGTTATACAACTTACACATCAGTTAATCATGAGGAACAGCAGTTATAGTGATTAAAAATCATCTCATGTCTCATGATTATTATGTACATAATAGGCTTGATACAAATATAAAATTATGACATACCAAACAGATAAACTGCTATCAAGATATTTGTCTTTCAATTTATATTGATTACGCTACCAAATCTGTAAATTAAGTGGCATTGCATTATAGTAGTTGATGAGCTTTGTTGTCTTTAAGTTTATGTTTAGGATGTTTTTCACATGCTGGATAACCTTTGAAGAACATTCTTGATTGGTTTGTTGCCTTTTGATTTCGTCCACTTTCCTGTCAGATGTGTACAGAAGGTCAGTGGCAGTTTTGTTATCTGTCGTGTGTGTTCAGTACACTCAGTAAACAGTTATGTCACCCTCAGCGGTCCTCGGACGGTTCGCTGAGTCAGGAGGAGGAGTTGGGGCACGGCTTTGGAAAGGTCAGCGAGCTGCAGGACGTGGTGGACCGTCAGACGGCCGACCTGGGCCAGATGAAGGAGCGAATGGCTGCTATGGTTTCACGCATCAGCGAGCTGGAGGAGGACCTGGATACGGCCAGGAAGGACCTCATCAAGTCTGAAGACATGAACACGCGGCTACAGAGAGACCTGAGAGAGGTGAGAAGTCCTGAAGTGTGATGCTGGTCTCATAAAACAAAGTGGAGATGAAACGATGAGAGCAATTGTTTTGTGTGTTTACAGTCGATGGCTCAGAAGGAAGACATGGAGGAGAGGATCACCACCCTGGAGAAGCGCTACCTGGCAGCTCAGCGGGAGGCCACCTCCGTCCACGACCTCAACGACAAGCTGGAGAATGAAGTGGCCAACAAGGAGTCTCTTTTCAGACAGGTAGGCCCCGAGAAAGAACACTTGTTTGATCACAGATTAGGACTTACTGAAGTCAATTTGTTGGTAATTTCCTTCCAAGGTTTCTTGAATTTGTGTGGTCGACTTTCATAATATCGACACACATCCACACATCATAATCTGACTCAGAGTTGATGAGTTATGGGCTGATTTTGGTGTTTCTCAGAGTGTTTTGTGCCAGCAGGAATCGCCTGCAGTTCTCCTTGGCAGTTTTCAAACCCCTGCTAATGAATTCCTGCTGTATTCACACAGTGACCGGCGCAGCAGGCTCTGAATGAGAAGCCTCAAAGACACTGGCTTGTTTCTTTACATGTACCCACTGAGATGGAGATGTCTCTCTCCTCTTTTCTTATGGGTTTTGTCTGTCTTTGTGTCAATATGAATGCTCTCTTCCTCACTTCCTGACCACCCCACCCTGACCCATCCCCGCTGCCTTTGTCTCTCTCCCTCTCTCTCCCTGACGTACGTCTCATTTCCAGCCGCTCTCTTCACCTTGTGCAGCTTTAAGCGAACCCCGAGGCCAGGAAATGGCGCGGAGTCTTCAACATGCTCGCTAATAACTGTTTGCTTATCCTTTGTTTGTCGTAGACTGAAGACAGAAACCGGCAACTCCAAGAGAAGCTGGAGCTGGCTGAGCAAAAGCTGCAGCAGACCATCCGCAAGGCAGAGACTCTGCCTGAGGTGGAGGCGGAGCTCGCTCAGAGGGTTGCTGCCCTCACAAAGGTACCACCACCACCACCACCCCCTTTACCTCTGTACCAACCACATTTTTACAGTTTTATCTTATTTAGATGAATGAAACACTTAAGGTTAATTATCAGACGCCTTTCAAAATGCATCAACTTTGATTAACTCTTCTATGATCCCAACATAAACAAACAGTGGGCTCCAGCACACATGACATACCCTGGGCTGTTAGATTATTTCCTTTACATTACATCAACCAGGAGCTCCCCACGGAAGCTGCTAAAGGAAGCCATTGTTTATGTTTCTCTGAATATCCACTGGCACCTATTTTTAGAGATTTGGCTCATGTTTTTGTCCATTTATAGTTTGAGTCTTTGTCTTGGATGCTGCTGCTGAATCCACACTGGCAACTCAGCACCTTATTTGTATTGGAGCTGGCTCACAGTGCATCTCTGACCTTTAAGCCAACAATCATTCATATTGTCATGTGAGTCTTTTGTTTTAGAGTTTATCAGGAAGCAGGAAGCCTCAACAAGTAATGTAATCTCTCTCCATTCTGCACTTTAACCCTCTAAGTTCTTCTTTTCTTGTTACTTTTATGGACTTCATAAGACACCTATTTGCATATTTGCACAATATGTGTTGAAATGCATGAATGCATGAAAATGTTGCATAAAAAAAGGCCTTGTAGTGAACCAGGCCTTCTCAAAACCAGACCTTCACTCTGCCCGTGCTACATTACAGACCTGAAGGTATAATATGTACAATTACAAAATATATCTATTAAACTATTAATTATTGAGTTGTACTGACATTATCGCAAATGTTTCCAACAATGTTCAAACCAGAGAAATCTGTAATTTTATTTAAGGAGATGCTTCGTGTCCATCATCTTTGTGCATGTGTCAGCAATGTGGTCATCTGCAACAACACATTTTTACCACATGATTTATAGGTGTGAAGGGATGAAGGATTTAGTCATTGGACGTCTGGATCTTAAGTTATCAGCAGCAAGGTTCCAGCCCTTCATCTTCATGCTGAACATCATCTAAGAATCACAGATTTTTAACATGAAAATCATTTATTCAGTCTTTTTACCAGTTTAAATCACTTTGTTTACTTGTTTTGAAGAAGAGGACACTCCGTGTAAACGCCTCCGGAACATCTGGATCTTTAGTTTTCAGAGAAACAAACCTGAGCAAGCTTTAACAACAGCTCAGCTAGCATATAACCGCAATTATTCAGTGTTTTTTTTTTACTGTTTTTTATCCGCTTTTAATGAGCTAAAGCCACATAGTTATTATAAAGATTGTAGCAGATAGCCAGACATACTCAGAAATGGAAAGAAATATCTTGGTATGTTTATTATTGCCTCCATGCAGCTTCAAAACATTGACATAAATCTTTTCTCCACCCATCTTGTGAAGTCTAATATAACATCCCTCATTGTGTTAGTCCTCCTCTAACACAATATATCATCTGTTTGTCTACCTGTCTTCAAGTCTAGAAATTAAAAAGTTGTGTTCTGTTTAATCAGCTTTCTGTCCCATTTTCTCTCTCCAACCACTTTTTTAAAAATTGTGCCAAAGTTCATGTTGAAACCATGTTTTCTCCTCTTTCTCATCTCTTTCTGTTCCGCTCTGTTTCTGTGTTGCTCATCATGCTGCACATGTCGCCTCCTTGTCAATCCCCATAGTGTGTTCTGTGTGGCTCTAAAGGCGATAAGACTCAGAAGAAGGTAGATCAGCGTCACTCACAGAGCTCAACCCTAATATAACCCTTGTGGATAGTGGGGAAACACTTAGTTCTGTTTCTGAACTGAACCAGGCAAAGAGAAACAGACTTACACTTCCAGAAACACTAAAGGAAACATTATGTTTAGTTTGTAGTTGACCTGCCTGGTTCAGTTCAGTGTCAGACCATATTATGTATAAAGATGCTGTGGTGTCTCTGAGCCCTGACATGGCCCTCTTCGTGTGTTTGTGCTTCCTGTGCTGGTGAGCTGTGTTGCTCAGTGCTTCATGCTGTTATCCCTCCTTATTTTTTTGTCAAACACTCCCATGTTTTGTTGTCTTACACAAACAGGAAGTGTCAGCTGATTTGCTGAAAGACCCTGCCCGTTTAGAGCTGCTAAAAACTAGGACAGACTGTGTGAATAGAAATGTTTACCAGCATGTTGGCACTTATATTACATAAATAAGAGCCAACAGACATGATAATATCTGCTGTTGTACACCAGTAGTTATATTGTTCAACATGCCTAATTGCAGATGAAATATGTAATTAATTGGCCAGTTGTCAGTATTCACATAAACACCTGTAGTCCTTTGTAGAACAGTGGTGTTTTATGGTTGTTGTATTTGTTTTTCTGTGTGTTCTGCTGCTCTGCGGTCCTCCTGATGCAGCTGCTGCTTCATGTAGACGCTTGCTTCTCGGGCTGGTGATGTTGGTGACCCTCCTCCTTTTGAAGGACTCAGTACCTCGAGTTTCTCTCAGCGAGGTCCTTCTCCAGGATGGACGACTACTCTTTAGGGGGAGATGAAAGGCTAGCACTAGAGAAACTCTCATTAGCTCTGAGGGGATTTTATATACCCATATACTGATGATTTTTTTTTTATTGTAATCTATTTATAGGCAGAGGAACGCCATGGCAATGTGGAGGAGAGACTGAGGCAGCTGGAGGCCCAGCTGGAGGAGAAGAACCAGGAGCTGCTTAGGGTGAGAAAGAAGGAAGAGGCAGAGTCATTACAACTCACACCTTTACTGCTATTGAGACTATGGATGAGCGCTTGGAAGACACCTGCCAACTCCATTATCTATAGCGTTAACAATCAATTAATCGATAAGTCGCTGCATGCATACAAGGGCAAAAAAAGATATATATACAGGTGCATCTCAATAAATTAGAATATGATGGAAAAGTCAATTTCCAGTTGTAAGCCATAAACATTGTAATTAGAAGAAATTAAATGAATTAAGTCATGGAATGTTTCATCCTGTGTGTAATGGATCTATATAATGTGCCATTTCCATTTTTTTAAAAATTGAATTACTGACATAAATAAACTTTTCTATGATATTCTAATTTATTGAGATGCACCTCTATACAGTACTATGCAAAGGCCTGTTTTTTTTTTTTTTACAACTTTTGCTTTTATTTTGAAAGGACGAAAAGAGACTTGATCCTGTCAATCGTCAAACTAATCTCAGTGAGATTAAACTGTAAATAAAAAAGTCAATTAGTTCAATGTTTTAATGTCAGTAAGCTAGTTTCTCTCAAATTAACACTCTTGTATTTCTGTGTGTTTTATAATTGTCATTGCAACTTTCAGTTAGCAAACTGTAGCTTTGTTCAACTTAATTCTCAGCTCATTGGCTTATTGACGTACAGCTGCAGAATTGAACTATTGGCGTATTTCAGTTCAATGATACAATTCCAGAGATACAATTAAAGTTAAAAAAAATACACAGATCGATTAAAAATTCCACGTGATCGACCAAATGCTTAAAGACCATCTTTTAATTATTCCCATCCTTAATTGAGACTGTCTCATTATGTACATGTAAAATTGTTGTTTTTCTGTTTGTGTAGGCACGGCAGCGAGAGAAGATGAACGAGGAGCACAACAAGCGTCTGTCTGAGACGGTCGACAAGCTTCTGTCAGAGTCCAACGAGAGACTTCAACTTCACCTCAAAGAGAGGATGTCTGCTCTGGAGGATAAGGTGCAGAATATACACACACATAAGTTAGTCAGAGCAGCAAAGAGGCAGCAGTTACTGCATTCTTTGTCATAATAAATATTTGTTGTCTGTTTGTCCGGTGTGTGTCCCATGACTACATGGTAATGACATCATGTGTCACGGTGCATGGTTAACAGCCCCAGCTTCATCCACACTTTTTTCCACGTTTTTATTTTAAAATGCATACATTTGCTACATTTACACCTAGCGTCCACACTACCCTGTCTTTTTCAACCCCCTTAAACAACTCTTTTTGGTTTGGAAACTTTTGGAAACAGGTCAAACAGGATTGAGTTTAAGTCTGGACTGGCAGAAACTATGCCTTTTTAAAAACAACGAGGGACATCTGTCTTCGCCTCCTGATCGGGTCTTCGTTGTCATGACATGCCCATCTCTGATTCATCACACAGCTATCACGTCGCCCTTTTCTGCCAATAACAACATCAGCTCTCATTACAAGTTTTTAATTCAGCATGGATGATAAATTTCAGGCGTTGCTGACATGACCTTCTTTAAGGTAGCAGCTGTTGTGCAGTTAAATTCTCCTTTATATAATGTCTAAATGTGCAGGACACAAGCCATTATTCACACGACAATTTCTGTGTCCAGTGGCGCTATCAGCCCTCCATGAAGCACTGGTCATGTGATATGTTGTGTGTTGTCAGGTGTGTTAGTATGGACAGGATTATCTCTGAAACGGTTCTAAAATGTGTGTGTGTGGACGGTAGATGAAAGGGAAAATATCAATGCAGCATAGTATCGCAATACTTTGCATGGCAATATTATATTGATTCATGGCCGCAAAGTATCGATATTTGTATCGAATCACTTTTATGAATATCCTGGAGATCCTGAAGATGTAAGGAATCTATAGGCACCATGTGTCAGGATATTGTGTCTGGAAGTTGTTGAAAAAACACTGCAAACTTCGGCTTTTTTTATGTTTCATTCAAAAACATTCAGAGCAGTGAAGCTGTGGCTTTGACTCTCATTGTGGAGAAATAAAAGACTAAAGTGAGATGAATACACTGAGGATTTTCTCTTACTGGACAAAACAATTCTTGACAGAATTTAATTTTGTGGACACAAAATGCAGTTAAACAGTTAAATCGCAATATATTGTATCGTGGGCAGAGATAATTTTTCTTTATAAAATGCAGTGTTATAATTCAACTGTATCCGTGTGGATGCAGTCACTGTCACGGTTTATTTGCAGTCACATCAGCTTCTTGTCTTTGTTTTTTTTTCAGAACGCCCTGATCAGAGAACTGGAGCACACCAAGAAGCTGATCGAGGAGTCTCACCATGAGAAGGTGAGTGAATTTTATACACAGGTCTACTCAATGTACTTAACGTAAAACAGAATTTAAAACATAGAATTGAAAAGAAAACCCAATTTTAAAAAAAAGTGAAAAGTAGCTAGAGCTAGACTAAAATGGGGCATAAAATATGAGTGGAGCATAAAATAAAGATTTGCTTTTAAATTATTGATATTACTGTATGTTAATACAGTAATCATTTTTAAGTATTTGAGAAGGAGCTTGTCCATAAGCACATGAAAACAGAAATGTTTTTAACCTGGATTATCTATTATAGTAATGGAGGCTCCAGACTTTGTATCTCCTCCAACTGATCACTGAATGTCTGTAAATGTTCCTCTCCTCCAGGAGCAGCTCCTGATTCAGATCGAGACCATGAGAGCCGAGAATGAGCAGGGGAGGAGCAGGAGTAACTCCTTACTTCACGGGTGAGCCAGTTAGCTGCTGGAGTCCACAGCTTCCACCTCTAAACCCCTCTGACTCTTTCTGATGGATTTTTATTCTGTTTTTCCAGGCGGTCTCAGCAGGGCAGCACTCCAGATTTCAGGTATCCAGTGTCGGCTTCCTCAATGATGGACAGTAACTCGGATCACTACGGCAGCGCTCTGGTGCTGAGGCGGCCTCAGAAGGGACGGATGGCGGCGCTGAGGGACGAGCCGTCCAAGGTGAGCTCCGTTCTGTCTGCTGCTGGCTCAATGAATGAAATTTGTTTGCATCCAACTCTCATGTAGAATTTGAGCTACATGAATACCAAGATTCATATTTCCTCTATTATTGTTTAACCCTCTGAAGCTCCTGTCAGTTAAATTTTTCACTGCAGTATATATAATCCTGCATCTCTATGGAAGCAGCATAATCATGGTTCAAAGTGTGGAGAACTAAGAAAAAAAAGTATTTTGTTCAGTGTAACACATATTATAATGTTATGTTATGTCATGTTATAATGCCATAACTTGTAAAAGTAGAAAGAAAAAAACCCACTACAAGTCTTTTGATTTTTTATTTTACAAAAAAATGTAAAATATACAAAAATGTAGATTCCACACATATTGAACTATTTAGATAATAAATAAAAAAATATAAAATAGATAAATAGTTGTGATTTTGTTTTCATTAATTAATTTTCTTTTTTATCTTTATATAAGTACTGAACTACTTAACATAAATATCCAATATATAAAAAAATAAATACAAATAAATTAGAGCAAAATAAATAAGATCAAATAATTATATTACACTCCTTCAACCTACTGTAAAAAACATAAAATTCAATATATAAAGAATAATAAATAAAAATATAATCCATGTTGTAATATTTGAATTTTTACATCCTCTCTTGTCTTCTCCTCCACTGCAGTCCTACTGCTCTCACTGCAGTTCAGTCCCATTACACTGAATTTTTGTCACTTGACTGTTGGTCTCAGCTGAATCATTCACAGCTTCACAGTTGAGCCGAGGAGCGCAGAATTGAATGTTTTTACAGGATCTGCTTAGAGTACATGCTTTATTTTTGGCTAAATTTGTTCTTCGTTGCGTTTGCCTTTTTCCGTCTTCTACCTGTTTCCTGTTACTTTGTCTGATGTTTGATGATTTTCTTCTTCTCCGTTTCTCTCTGTTTGCTTCCTCTCTGGACATCAGCGACATGTAAGTCAGTGTGGTGGAGATAACAGTGACGGTTTCTTCTGTCAAATACTGAAGTGTTAAACTAATGTCCTCATCTCTCTGTGTTGCCTCTCCTTCTCTTATACCCCTCCTGCCTGCCTTTTTCAACTTTTACTCCCTTTTCTCTCTACAATTCCTCTTGGTATCTTCATCTCTCCCTTCCCTGTTTTACACCTGAATGGTTCCAGGTGCAGACTCTAAATGAGCAGGAGTGGGAGCGCATGCAGCAGGCCAACGTGCTGGCCAACGTGGCCCAGGCCTTCGAGAGCGACATGGACGCCTCAGACCTGGAGGAGGACCGAGAGACGATATTCAGCTCGGTGGATCTTCTGTCCCCCGGTGGCCAGGCGGACGCACAGACCCTCGCCTTAATGCTGCAGGAGCAGCTGGACGCCATCAACAATGAAATCAGGTACCATAAGCACACCAAAACCTTCAAGCTTCAGGCAGGGTTGCCGCAGGGTTTTAACAGGTAGTAAATAAAATTAGGCAAAAAAAGGCCATTAAAAAGTATTAAAAAGTAGGTATTATATTTTCAAACCATCCGCCGTTGAGTGTCAGCAGCAGCGTCCAAAAGACCGCAACGGCAGCAACAGACAGTAAACTCTGTGCGCATCTGTGAGTTTCCGCTATATTTATTTTGTAGCAGCGGCCCGCCGCTGCTATATTATCCCCGCTGCTACTTCAGAATAGGGGATTATTTTATGTTTTTTAACTGCCAGGACGTCAAACACTCGAGATGTCATGACAACAGTAACATCGCGAGCACTCTGTTAGTATCACTGAGTTTCTGAGTGAGGTTTCACCATAGACTGTATATGGGTTAGACTGCCTGTTAGAGCGGATGGCTGCTAACGTTACTGGAAGTGAACAAAGCACACTGTGGCCAGTCAGCCTCCACTTGTTTTCATGGTGCATGTATTAAGAACGTGTTAGGACACGCTTTCAAAATAAGCAAACACATGTAGCTTTCAAAATAAGAGCACATCGATGTGTTAGCAGAGTCCACCACAAAATTTACAAGAAGACTGTCAAAATATGACGCCTTAAATAAAACATAGAAGAACCCTTATTCTCCTTGACAATAATTCATTAAAATATGCAATGATTAAGATGGAATAGTGGCATTAGAATGTGCGAGAGGCACCAAATTTAGGCTTTTAGGGTAAAAAAATTTATCCGGGAGAGCATGCCCCTGGACCCCCCTACTTTGTTTGGGTCCCCCCATTATAGTCTCAGAAAATCCTGTGGGAAACACTGGTCCTAAAGCTTGTTTTGCAGTGAAATCTCATTTTTTATATTTTCTAAATTGCTGATTGATATTTCCACGCTCACACCAGCCAGGGGACAAATAATCCTTTACCCTTGCTTCTGAAAAAAAATCCTACAGGAAACACTGGGTTCTGTGGTTTCAGTTGTAATAAGTTGCAAGTTACCTCTTTAAATCGTGATGGAATTTGTTACTCCTTTACTCATGACTTTACTTTTGACTTACACAAGTCCTTTTTTGTCTTGTATCGGTGGAGTGGTGGTACTCTCCCTACACATAACAATGAAATAACATTTTTCTTGGGTTAGGGTGAAATAGTAAGTAATTGTGTCTACGTCAGTGCTGCTATTAAAGCAAAAAGTATCAAGTAACTGCATTATTACACTTACTTACTCGGAAAAGTAAAAAATATAATCAGTTACTTTATAATTAGTTACCTCCAACACTGAAGTTAAAAAGTTTGCCGTTATACAGTTGCAGATCAATGTTGTCTTGGTATTAAAACATTTTGTGAAGGTATTAAAAAAGGTTTTAAAAGGTATTAAATTCAACTTAAGTATTTCTGTATATACCCTGTGGTTCCTATACCCTGGAACCTTATGTTATGTGTAGTGCGTTCATTAAACTTCTTCTCCATCCTGTATCGTCGCAGGATGATCCAGGAGGAGAAGGAGAGCACGGCCATCCGGGCGGAGGAGATTGAGTGCAGGGTGGGCAGCGGCGATAGCCTGGGAGGACGTTTCCGCTCCATGAGCTCCATCCCCCCGTCACTGTGTGCGGGCTCATCGTTGGGCGGCTCTCCCCCGGGCTCTGGCCACTCCACCCCCAGACGCATTCCCCGCAGCCCTAACAGAGAACTGGACCGCATGGGGGTCATGACCTTGGTAAAACTTTCTTTTCTTTCACACGTTCCCCAACCAGGATCATACAGCAGCACCAAATAACACATTTAACTCCCACTATGAAGTCAGAACTATAGTGTCTTTTGTGCTTCTCTATGCTGATTTTGTGTATTTATGCGGTCGCCTCATCAGTGTGACTAATGTGTCTTGTCTATGACAGTATGTAACCATGTGTATATGTAACTGCCCCTTGCTCGTAGCATTATTGCTATGACCCCTACATCATCCAGAGCTCCCTCTCCCAGCAGACAGTCACTTACCTCCCCTATGGTGCGACTGGCTTCAGTCCCCGTCCTCAGGTCTATAGCTATGCACCATACTTTCAGGTACCTGCAGATCTTCCACAGCGTCCTTCCTTCCCTCAGGGTGGGTGCAGTCTGCCTCTTCCTCTTCGTTCTGTACTTTCTGTTATCTCCAAATACACACGGGACACTTTTTCCTAAATCACTGTGCACCAAGAATAACTGTGATGACGCATTTGTTACGCAGAAGGACCTGTTTTATGACACTATTAACCAAAACATAAGTGTATCTGAATGGCTGCAGATCACAGATGCATTTAGAAAAAGATGAGGAAACTAGAGTTTTGAGACTGATTTTAGTTGGGAAAATATAACCGATGTGATAGCCAATATAATTAATTTTTGAGCTGGAATGAAAATAGACTTTTTCTCTGTAAATTGTGCACTGGTGACTGAAGTTCACTTGTGCTGTATTTTGACAGGAGACAACCTAACAGTTTTATGCAATGCTCCTAAATGTACCTCTGAGCTTTGGGAAGATTTTGCATAAGGGACAAACTTAAATTGTTGCATAAACTCATCAACTACCTTGAGTTTATGCAACTGGGCATGACACTGTTTTGTGTGTGTTGTTAAAATAGCTGTTGGTGAATGCATCATCAAAACTAAAAGTGACTTGAACTGGATGCTCAACAAATCTTCATCTTGTATCAGTAAAATAGATCCATGTGGATATTTCAGCCATGCATTTAAAGGGACATTCCTCCGGTGAGCCAAATTCCCTTTTATGGTGAAAACTAGCAGAACAAAAACATTGTTGTTGTAGTTTAGAAACTGAAGTGCTCATGCCTCTTCTGCACCTGTGAGCTGCTCCTGCTCACCTGTGTTACACTGAAGTGGAGCCAAATTCATACAAAAATGTAAACACTAGAGCTCTAGAGGTAAAAGGCTGCACTTGAATAATTTATTCTGTGTTTGGGAATGTCGTGCATGCTTTACAGTCATCTTGCAATGCTGTAAACCACACAGCATGAACAATGAAGAAGAACAAATATAAAACATTTATTCAACTTATCAACTTATGCAGTCTTGTTATGTTTGGATAACTGAGCAGTTTGTTCATCAGGTCCGGCTCCTCTGCATCCAGACTTTTGGTTCTCAGGGTGCGACAGTGAAACGTCACTGGTTTTCCTGTGAACTCTGGAGGTGTTATTACTCATGAGTCAGTCCTTATAGGAATTTGTGATCTTGTGATTGCAAGAATTAACTCAAGTCCAAGCAGTACCATGTTTCTTCAGTACCATTTCCCAGAGGCTAAAAACCTCACCAATCACCACCTTTTTTTCATTTATGCGTCATATTTGATGCAGTTACTGATATCAATTGTCATCGTGCATTGGCCTGATCGCAGAGCGGTTATTATCTAATTGTTGTAGAAGTATTGTAATTAAAAGTTGTCTCAGTGTTCTGCTGAGAGTGAGGAATTTAAACAGCTCATGAAGTATATTGAGCAAGTGCGATAAAACATTACAGACCTTAAGGCAGTGCTGTTCTCAGTTTTGGCAGATAATGTCTGAGAAACAACGTTTTTAATCTCATGCACTGTAAACTAGAGTGAAACGACTCAAAATGTCAAAATAATTCCTGGATAAGAAGACACTAGGAAAGGAAAGGAAAGGAAAGGCACATTTTTGGTGATTAAATAAATTTCCTCTTCCTGTTTCCCTTTTATACCTCACTAATCTCTTCCTTGCCGGGCCTCAGTGTGTCAGTCAAGGAGAGGAAATGAGTGATTAGGTATTCTCCTCCTGGGGGCAAAAGAAACTCCCATAGAAATGTGGCACGCTGATGGTTTATTTGCTCTGCTAATGCCAGGCCTGTGAGGAATGCAGCGGGGAAAGAAACCCTCCCCCCTTTTTAGGTGCACAGTGGAAAATATGACAAGAACAGTGCTGGTTCATACATCTGGTGTCACACAATGCCCGCGCTTTAATATCACATAATCAGATTTCTTTTTAGCCAACTAGCTCGTGGAATTATCACCTGTGATTTCACCTGCAAGCTGTTTGGCTAACTACTTAGACAATTATTCAATAGATTTCATAAAGCTGTGATTCCTCTTCTCCCTCTTTCTGATTTCCTTCATCAGTTTCTTTGAGTTAGGCTGCACCCATCCGACCGTCCCGACAAACCTTCAGCGTGGTTGTTTTGCAGTGAATCCTGCTCAGTGCCGTGGTGCTCCTGCAGACTTAATTTTCCCAAGAACTGCACGTCTTTACTACACAATTAAACTGACAATTTTCTGGGTCTCCACTGTGTGTGTGAGTGTGAGTGATGGGTATCGTTAGGATTTTACTGATAATATTACTCTTATCGGTTCTCAGTAATTGGTTTGGTGTTTTATTGATACGGTTATCGGTTCTTTTTCAGTAGTAAATCCTTTTTCAAAGAGCTATACTATTTTTCAAACAAATAATTTAAGAAAAGGATCAGAATTTATTTACATTTTGAATATCACATAACTAACTACCTGCTGTTTCTAGAGCAGCCAGCAGCAGTTATCCTGGAGGTAGAAGGTGGGGAGCAAAACTTGGTGGAGTGATACCCAGTCCACCTGAAAGATCAGTCCATTTTAATAATCAGTCCACCTTATGTGAGTCTACACTGACGTTCCACTTTAACCTGCAGGTGGCAGCAAGACACAGGACCTGAGCTCGGATCCTGGGGATTTGCAGCTCTGGAAAAAATTAAGAGACCACTGCAAAATGATCAGTTTTGCTGGTTTTACTATTTATGGGATTTGCGTTTATAGAATGAAACAAAAATGTTAATTTTACTTAAAGTGCTGACAACATTTCTCTCAAATTTGAAATTAAAATATTGCCATTTAGCATTTATTGGCAGAAAATGACAACCGGTCAAAATAACAAAAAATATGCAGTGTTTTCAGACCTCGAATAATGCAAAGAATTCACTCAATTTATTCACAGCAGTGGTTTTTATAATCTTCCTCATAAAATTCAGGTGATCAGCTGATCAGTGTCTCATTAAGTAGAATGAGGAGGTTTGGGTTGGAATGGAACAAACACTGGAACGGACTAGCTGCCATAGATGTACAGATGCTGATTTAAGAAACGTTTGTGAGAGTGATTTTTTCCAGAGCTGTATGTACACACACTGAACTGCTACGGTCACAGCTATAACATTACTGCTAACTTCACTGTCACACACACACACACACACACATACACACACACACACACACACACACACACATTCTCTCTCTCTCGCTGTGCTTGTGTAAACACAGGGGCGGTGCATAGGAGAGTGCAGACAGAACAGATTGAAATATCACTTTCTCACTTGTTGAACAGGTGTGTTGATCGAGGGTTAGCTTTTATTGCACTTAGAGTAACGAGCGAAGTCAGAGGAGATGTTGCTGTGATAATAAATAACACCTAAAGTACCAATAAAATACCTCTGGTCTTAAATAATCTAGCGCCGTGGCCTGTTAAATACCCATCCCTGAGTGTGTGTGTGTGCGCCAGTGTACGTGGGTAACTGTATATCTTGTTCTGATTTCCTGCTCTTGTGTGTTTGTGCATGGCTTGGTTCTGCTGCTGGTCTATTTGTGTGTCTCACTAACTGCTTTTTCTCCTCTCTCCTTTTTTGCCATGCTTCAGCCTAGTGACCTGCGCAAGCACCGCAGGAAGGTAAACTAGAGCCCTGCTTCACTGGGCTCTGTCAGCTCCCTCTCTATTACCCCCTTCATCTCCAAACCAAAAGAAAACCCAAAGTGTAATCCACAATCAGCTTTAGTTTCTTCATCCCATCACACAATGTACCATCCAGAATAAACTTAAACTCCTCTTAAAATCCCGAACATTCAAAGCTGTTGCAATCAGATCATTAGAGACTTTTGGAATATGTGAAATCATAAATTAAATGCATGCAACCTTGCAAAAAAATCCTCATGGTACAAATATCTCCCAAAATAAAACCCCTGAATGTCATATTACAGTAAAGTAAGAAATTTACCATAAAATGTTATATTATAAAGGTATAAAGATAATAGGAAAGCTTCCAGACTGAAAAAAATCAGGATCCAATAAAATACCTCTATTCTAGTGGCCAAATTACATTTAAAAAAATCATAAGAGTGAATTTGTTTGGACGGCTCTAGTCCCTCTTCAGGGCGTTAAAAACAAACAGCGACCTAGAGCGGTTGAAACATGTTGGCTCTGTTATGATTCTTCTTTTTATGATTTAAAAAAAAAAAAAAGTTTGGCCACCGGAATAAAGTCTTTTTATTTCTGCTAGAGTGTATAATTTACAGTGAACCGTCTCAGTATGTATAGACTGCTCACAGCCCTCTGAGAGCTGCTTGGTGCATTAAAAAAAACATGTAGTGTAACTTTAACAAAGCAGCTCTCTGTGTTGGATAAAGAATGTGGTTATTTCTTTGCCTCATGTCAGTTCGGAGTGACAGTAGAAAGAGTTCCCTCTTTAACACGAGTCTCTCCACTGTGACGCAGTCTGCTCAGGATGATAAGGCCACCATCCGCTGTGAGACGTCACCGCCCACCACTCCACGCTCCATGCGCCTCAACAGGGACGCAGGACACGCTGCCAGCCACGAGGACATCAGAGACATTCGAGGGTAAGACCTGCACCTGTCACCTGAAGAAACATTTCCTCTGACCTCTTTGGTCTGTCTCAGTGTCCACTAGAGTTGGGCAATTGTCCGATCTTCAAATCTAATTGTGGTTGTTTCTCTGCAAGAGTAGTATATTATATTTACTCCGTCTTTGAATCTTGCTATTTTCTGGACTAATAGCTTTTTTGTCTGAGTTGTTGGTTGTGAACTTAATTACAAAATGCATTAAAATATTAATTTTTTCCACTAGTAAGAAATATTGGTTTAAGCAGTTTCGTGCCTTCAAGGCGTCAAATTATCAGGAATCAATATGTGTTGGAGAGTTCTGGCTTCATTTTTAGTCTATTAATTTAGTCAATTAATGCAATTAAGGCAAAATAAAGGTTCCAGGCTATATAGTGGGTTGATTTAAAGAAAAAAAATCCAATTAAGATACTCAGATTATATGAATTTGAAAGAGCTAAGAAACTGCTCTAAATAACGCTGTTAGTTAAAGTTAAAACTGAAAAAGCAAAATTTTTGCAAGGAAAACCTGGCCTTGGGGGTCTCTCTCACCAAACATACCTGAATGAAAAAGGGTCGTTTGGTTCTTTGAGTACCCACGACTTCCACTTCAACCTTCCCAATATGGACAAATGTCCATTATTACAAGCTTCTGTCTTTAAAACAAGATTGATTGCAATTGAACAGAAATTGTGCCATTAATTCTTTTCACTTGATATAGCCTTAGTCTGTGACTAAGAATTTCAAATTAACTTATCAATTGCATTTATTAGCAGGGTTCAGCAGCAGATCTCTAAATATGCAGTAGGCAGAAGATTCTAGAGATTATTTTAATGTCTGTCTTAGATCTGATAGTGAATTAGTTAAAACCCTCCTAATCAGCACAAGCCTTTGTCTGAGTTCTCTCCTCCTCCTCATCACGTTCCCTCTGGCTCCACAGTCTGGCCGGTCTGCAGGACGGTCAGGGCAGTAACCCCAGCAGCAGCAACAGCAGCCAGGACTCGCTCAACAAAGCAGCCAAGAAGAAGAGCATCAAGTCTTCCATCGGACGCCTGTTCGGGAAGAAGGAGAAGGGCCGACCCAGCATTCCCGGCAAGGACTCCCCCAGCCAAGGTCAGACTCTAAACACAAGGGTTTTAATGTGAAAGTAGGCTTATATATATATATATATATATATTCAGCCTAAATATATCGGCATATGACTTTTGAGCCAGCTCTATGTCCCGGCATGAAACAGCACTATATGAAAGGGCCTTGTGATGCAACTACTCCCCACCAGTACTGTCATATTCCTGGTCCTGTCAAACAAGGTGTGTGTTTGTGTTTCTAGCTGGCACTCCGGAGGCAGAGAGCTCTCCTAAGGATGGTTTAGGAATGGGCACTCTGGGAGGCCCTGCAGAGAAGAACAGGAAGCTGCAGAAGAAGTGAGTGTCTTTCTAACAGTCCTCCCACCCTCTGATAACTCCACAAATTATTTAAAAGTTGATGAGACCCCCCCCCCCATAACCCAGGATTTTTATTCTGCTGTACAGTGTTAATCATGTCCCTGAGTGTTGTTGTGGCCCTGTTGCTCCGGCTGCAGTCCAGGTCCGGCTCACATGCTCACTCTGCCACCTGGCTCATGCTCACTCCTCTCAGCTCGTCTTCCTGCCGCCCCACACTCACTCATTCCCATCGCAGTTACCTCCCACAGCTGTTTTATGTTGTTTTTTGGGGGGAGTTTCATTTTAATTTTGTGCAAACACCATAAATGTTGTTTTGCTTCCATGTAGCTCTCAAGTCATTCTTTCTCTTTATCGTTTTGTCAACTTCCCTGTTCTTTTTTTTTTATCATCCCCTTCTCATTCCATGTGTAGTCCAAAGACCGGGTAAGTTTGTTCATATTGCTTTTGCTTTGCCTTATCTTCCTTCCACACTTGGCTTCATGTTGACCTCACCAACAATAACTCTGAGGACCCCAAACAACCGTCCCTCCGAGTGTCTGATGGCTTTCTCGTGCTGCTCTTTACCCTGCTGCTTTCCACAGAGGAGCTTAACTAACAGGAATGTGTGTGTGCTGATTTTTAGTGAGTGACACATTTTCCTCTCGCAGTTTTCCTATCGGAGCATGAAGTTATGCACTGCAGGAAATATAATGGAAATAATGTGACCATAAAGGTGACTTTCTGTGAGTTGTCTTGTGCATAAGTTTGAAAAAAATCATATGATGCACTTAGGAATGTCCTCAGAACATAACTGAAGCTCATAGTTAAGAACATGCTTGAGGACATACATGTAAATCTTTTTTTTTTTTTTACTGCAGACCTGCCAAACAGAAGCTGGGCTTGTTCTTTATCAGTAATATGTAGCACACAGCCCCATCTAGTGGCCACATTTTATAGCATCAGTTTGTTGCTAAGCCACAGAACAAAATAACTTTTTACCAACTTGAACCAGAAGCTGCTGCGTCTAGGGATTCTCTCCTGAATGGCATCGTTCTTTCATTAGAGTAAACTGAGAATGTGCATGAAATGGATGTACAGAAGTTTAGAAAGTCATTGCAGAGGTCTTCCTGTCCTAAATACTTCCCTCTATGCATGTTTCGTCCCCCACAGTTGTAGAGGAATGCATCTGTACTAAAGTAATTTCTCAGTGGACTCTCAAAGCACTGGTTCTGGGAGAAAACTCTTCTAACTAATAAAGTGTTAAAGCTCTGACTGTGACATTCAGTCCTCTCTCAGAGGCTCAACTAAACACCCATCTGGTTCAACCTGAAAGTTTTGGACTGAGGAGGTTTTTGTTCATACTTTTTTTTAATAACACCATTCTGTCAAAGGTTTTCCAGATGAGTTTGTCTCTGTTTGATCTTTTCTGGGTTCTTTGTTTTCTCTCAAACTCCTGCTCTCTGTTCTGAGGATGCATGTCAGTTGATGTCTTTGGGTTTGTGTGCATTCTTGTTCCAAAGGTGGATTTGGTTGAGTGCATATTGGGAGGTTATGATGGACTCTGGTGGATTTGGGTGGTTAGCAATGTATGTATGGAAGGTTTGGGGCAAGTGAACTTTCTTTAACATATATTCTGTGTCTCAGGCATGAATTACTGGAGGAGGCTCGCAGGCAGGGCCTGCCATTCGCCCAGTGGGACGGACCAACTGTTGTGGTTTGGCTGGAGGTACGACACCGATACAACTGATCTGAAAACCATTCAAGCCTGTAACATGTCTATCAGCATTTATACAAGTTAAAGGATTTTATTAAGTGTGGTTTTATGAGCTGCTTCTGCACAGTCATCGTTTTACCTACAGTAGATGGAGGTCTACATGCCCCTGGTTTAGAGAAAGAGGCAGGAGTACCAACATGGAAACTGAACAATGAAGTGCTGCAGACGAGAGCAGCACCTAAATGTATTTAAGACACATCAATTAATAAATAGTGATTTAAGTGCATGCGATATATAGAATAATTCCACCGCTTTATTTTGAAGTCCTGTTAAAGTTAAGAGTGCCTAAGCTGTTGTGCAATTATTGCTCTCTTCAAAGCTGCCAGACTCGAATTGAATATGGCCATTTTACCCCGCAGAACACAGGAGTTGCTGGTATACTACTGCCTCAGTCAATTAATTTGTTTGCATTATTAAATGACTTTGATTTTTGAAAGGGTTATTTCAGAATTACTGTTGGATCCTTGAGGCAGCGGTACACCAGCAGCTCCTGTGTTCTGCAAAGTAAAATCACTGTTTTTTATCAATGGAGTCTGGTGGCTTTAAGGTGAGCATTGATTGCTGTAATGCTCCAGTTCCCCATCTTAAAGGCCTGTCTGACAGCAAGGTGAAGCAGGGAAGATATTCTAAATATAGCCTACACAGCAGTGCATTGTTTAGCTTCTGTGTCATTACTCTGCCTGCTTCTACAAACTGGGAGCTGACTGTGGACACTGGATAAGTAAAAAAAAAAAAAAAAAAAAAAAAAATCCAAGCAGTCACTTTAACTGCACTGTCTCTGTTCTGCCCCCTTGTGGCCAGCTGTGGGTGGGCATGCCAGCCTGGTACGTGGCTGCATGCCGTGCCAACGTGAAGAGTGGAGCCATTATGTCGGCGCTATCGGACACAGAGATCCAAAGGGAGATCGGTATCAGCAACCCCTTACATCGTCTGAAGCTTCGCCTGGCCATCCAGGAAATCATGTCCCTGACCAGCCCCTCCGCCCCGCCCACCTCCAGAACGGTACTTCTACTCTGTCTGAGTCAATGTTTGCTGCAGCTACACTCTCACACGTCAACTTCTACTAATATACTAATAACAAGCTCTTTTTCTCCATCAGCATGTGAACATTTTAACTGCTTATGTTCTTATTAACATGTACTAATGATGGGATTCTGTTGCTAGAGATAACAATAAATCAACAGACTTTTCTGTATTCTCTCTCCATCCCGCTCTCTGTCTGTGCGGCACCACTCTTCCCTCTCTGCTCACTTCTCTCACTTGTGATTGGGGGGTGTCACATGATCAGACCACAGGAAACGTTTGGGTCACACATGAGGAGATGGAAAGTTTGGCGGCGACGCCTCCCACGGTTAGTCTCCCCTGATTGGCCGGACGCTGCCGGCTTCTCGCTGCTGTGGTGACGGTCGAGGCTCATTTCAAGTTGCCAGACTTTACTGTTTGCATGCATTTACTCATATTTGACACTTTAGTCTTATTCATCATCCAGAGTTATTCTGGCTTCAGGGAGTCTCACTGGGCAACTTGAAAAAAGGCCTCAGTCTTTCTGCTACTTTATTTTTCTTTCCTCTGTGTTGGTTTTAGTGGGTTTGATGCTTTATAATTACCATCATTAATAAATAGGAAAATTAATAGATATTAAACTTCAATTAATTCAGTTATTTTTAATATTAACAAACAATGGTAATAAACAGTGCTTACTAAATTATTATTAATACTGTCATTTAGTTTATTCTAACAATGTATTGTATTGCATGCATTAAACATTTAATATACTATGTAAAATATTTATTTATGGTTACCAAATTATTTAAACTAAATAAATCATTCGTGAGACATCTATAAACATTAAACCGATACCAGATATTTGAAACACTTAATATTTAATAATTGTTTTGTTAATCATCAATAGGTATTATGTAGATGGCTATTAGAAAGCTTCAACGAATGTTTTAATAATTAATAAAGTGTTTTTTAAAGCATTATGTTAAATTAATTTGGCCTTGTTAAATATTTTTTATGTAATCTATGAAAGAGATTAATTGTGCACTTGTATATGTTTAAGTAATATTTATAGATGCTTTACAAAGTATTTATTAACAACTTAAGAAATTCATTATTATTATTATTTTTATTAATTTGGTAATCATTACACAACAATGTATAAAATGTTGGATTGTGTGCAACACAACTGTAAAATAGCATAAATCATAGCATAATATTTAAATTATAGCACCTATAAGTAGTAAAAACTTTATTATCATGCTTTGGTTTGTTAACAGTAAATTAGCCATTAAATAAAGTTGAATTGTCAGTTTAATATTTATTAATGATGGTTATTAAGTGTTCCTTTGGACCTTACAAGCTGTATGTGTGTCTCAAATTTAGTTAGTGTGTGTTTTTTGTGATTTGTGTGTTTGTGCTGTGTAGATAGAAAATCAGCTGCCGCTCAGTTTCCTGCAGTTTTTACGTGTGAATAAATCGTGTTTATTTTATCTAAAAGTGCAAAAGAATAAGAGGAATGAGCATGAGGAAACTCCCTCTCACTGTCCCCTTATTACACTTAATTTCTGTTTATTTATTTTTGAGATCAGTGTTTGTGTTTTAGGGTTGGGCGATATGAAGTTATAAACAGCGATATATCACAGATTTGTCTGCTGTCAGACATTTCCTCTTCTCTTTCATGTTTCTTGTTGTAATTATTGGCAGTGTTACAAATTGCTTTACTGCAATATTGGATTCTTTTTTTACGATTTCTCAGGTATGAAATTTGGTTGTTATGACAAAAACTTTGTAGTTTCTGAACAGATTTTTATATCATACTATATTGATATCGCCCACTCCTACCACTTTTTACATTTGTTTGCTGACTTCACATGAATCCGCGTCTCGTTGTTATTTTACTTTGACTTATGTTTTCACATGCAGCTGCTCTAACACACTGCTGCCTCACTAACCCCTCGCCTCTCTGTTCTTCTCACCATGCTCACTCTAACCATGCTAACACCAGGAGGATGACGAGGGCAGCTGGGCCCAGGTTTGCACACATTCCCCCCCAAAAAAACTCACCTGTTCACGTTCTGAACGCTTTCTTTTAGTCAGTGTTAGTTGTTTTTAAGTGTCTTGTAGAGAAGATGTCACAGTTTTCACTCTTTTCACCAAGAATGCTTTGTTTATTAAATTAAATAGTTTATTTAAATTCTGCAGTTTAACCCCTGAAGTCTGGTTCACAGCATGGCAACATGTCCTCATGGTCTAAATCAGGCTCCAACTTCAGGCTAAATTTTTGCCAAATGGCTCACTCTGACCTTAAGATATTTGAATGAAAAATGCTTCTTTTATTCTATAGTGGGGCGGATTAGCTCAATATTTTACAACAATCGTTCACTTTGTGATAAAAGCATGAAATTTGGTAGATGTGTTGGTGAATATGTTTCGAACAAATCTGGATATTGGGCCACCTCAAAAGCGCCCCCTAGTGGCCGTGGCAGGCATTTGTTATACGAATAAATCAATGATGAATAAAAACTGCCCTTTTAATAATACCAACTGGTGATGAATTGTATATTGTTGGAAAGCCTGATTAGTCACCTTTACAACGAGGTACAGCTTGTAAGGATCGTGCATTCATGGAATGAGCAACGGGGCTAAACGTGTGGTTAGCACCCCCCAAAAATGTGCATCCCCTGTGTAGTGGGGCAGATTAGCTGAACAATCGTTCATTTTGTGATAAAAGCATCAAATTTGGTACACTCATTGCTGAATACATGTTTAATGAATCTGGATATTGGGCCATCGCAAAAAAAATTCTGATGGCTGTGGCGGCCATTTTTTAAAATGGCCATTTAAAAGCGGCCATTTTAAAAAATGGCCGCCGGTGGTTACTGGCGAGGAATGCTTTGCCTACCCTACAGCTGCTGTTTCATGTTTTCAGCACCACAAATATAATTTAGAGACATGTTAAAGTGACAAAAGCCTTATTACAGTCTAATAGAAAAGAACATTAACTTTGTATAACATTTTATTAGGTCTTGATATTCCCATTCACAGGCTACGGCCTCCTCTTTGGCTTGTATTCTTCTGTTGCTCCTTAAAAAGAAAAAATAATTTTCAACATTGTATGACCTGCAACAATAAAAACAAAACACATTCTATGATTTAGACAGAGAAAAAAATCATACATTTTAAAAATTCTACTAGGGTTACTTGTAGCAGGTTACTCTTTCTGGCAAAATCCTTGTACTGAGGTGTGTGACTTAGTCAGGCGGCTTAGCCAAATAAAGGGGACACGCCGGACAAGAGCACCACATTTTTTCCACGTACTCTCTATCATTATAGGTTTAAATTTTTAGTAGGAGCCACTTCATCAAGATTGCGGTGATGGCAGCCATATAAAGTCTATGAGAAATGCTATATCTTCCAAGCCACTTAGAAGGTCAATCTTGGTGTCAAAATATACATTTTTTGGGTCCAGGAATCATTTAAAGCTATTGAGAATATCACTAGATGATTATTTGATCAAATAGATATGTTCATTTTCACTCAGACTGGGCAACTCGCTTCAAGTGCTGCAGCAGGGTATCCTGAGTTGAAACTGTTTGGAATCAATGTTCACGGGAGAGTGTGGATTAGCTGCCATGTACACTGCTCAAAAAATTGGAGGGAACGCTTTCATCTCATGTCAGATCTTGATCAACAAATTATTTACAGTGAGTCATCCAGTGATATTCTCAATAGCTTTAAATGATTCTTTGACCCAGAAAATGTATATTTTGACACCAAGATTGACCTTCTAAGTGGCTTGGAAGATATATTGGTTCTCATAGACTTATGGCTTATATGGCTGCCGTCTCCTATCTGCAATCTTGATGAAGTGGCTCCTACCAAAAGTTGAAACCTTTGGTGATAGAGAGCATGTGGAAAAATTTTGGTGCTTTTGTCCGGCGTGTCCCCTTTCTTCTCAAATCTGGTCCTAAGCCGCCTGACTAACTGTGATGGAGTTATAAAATACATTTAAAAAAAGAAAAAAAGAATCACATGGGCAAAGGAGACATTACATATAGTGTGTGTGTGTGTGTGTGTGTGTGTGTGTGTGTGTGTGTGTGTGTGTGTGTGTGTGTGTGTGTGTGCAGAGAGAGATGTCCACATTCCACAGGACATAATGTAACAGTGTCTTATTAAGCTTTCACACCCAACAGCCACTGATACATGTTCCAAGCTAACTAGCTAGCTTAAGTACCTATTTTTGCTATCTTGCTAATTTACTTTTCCGCCAAGGCCCATGATGATTGTTTTTCTCTGTAGCCTTTATGATGTTCATAGCATATGTTATTCATAATTATAACAGGTGAAATAAAATATTTAGACATACTTTGATGGACAGTCCACTGCACTGCTTGTCCCAGGAAGCAAATGCTAGCTAGCTCATTTGCTAGCTAGCTCGATGGCTAGCCCGATTGTGGTGGGGCAGGAAAAATAACTGAAAGAGTGTCTAACTGGATTTTTGTTAATTTAATATGTGTATTTAAATTTTTTACTACGTTTGTATATTTAGTTTAAATTTTTTAAATATTTTAAGAAATAATTTAAATATTTTTTGTAATTTTAACGAAGAAAATGACTGCTATGGCCACTAGGGGGGCAAATTTGCGATGGCCTAATATACAGATTTGTTTGAAACATATCCACCAACACATCCACCAAATTGTGTGCTTCTATCACAAAATAAACAATTCTTGTGATTTATTGAGCTAATTCGCCCCACAGGGGATGCACATTTTTGGGGGGTGCTACCAACACATTTAGCCCCGTTGCTCATTCCATGAATGCACGATCCTTACAAGCTGTACCTCGTTGTAAAGGTGACTAATCAGGCTTTCCAACAATATACAATTCATCACCAGTTGGTATTATTAAAAGGGCAGTTTTTATTCATCATTGATTTATTTGTATAACAAATGCCTGCCACAGCCACTAGGGGGCGCTTTTGAGGTGGCCCAATATCCAGATTTGTTTGAAACATATTCACCAACACATCTACCAAATTTCATGCTTTTATCACAAAGTGAACGATTGTTCAGCTAATCCGCCCCACTATATGGCTTCACACAAATCTTTTCTTTTCTTAACCCTTCTATTATGTTCGTTTCTCAGGAACAGCAATGAATGTTCATGGGTCAATTTGACACGGGGCACGTTTAATGATCTAAAAGTGTCAGAAACCAAAAAAAATTCATGTAAACATTGTTTATATTTCATGATTAACTCCATTACTAATCATTTTAATCAATATTCCGTGCAGTGGTGTCCTTTACCTCTCACAGGTCAAGATAATTCACTCTTTTTTCATTAAAAAAGCATGCTAAAATGTTTTTTTTTATGTACATTGGAAATACCTACATATAAAATACAATAGTTTTACATGACATTAATGTTTTTGAGATTTTATTTTACATTTAAAAAAAAAAATATATATATATATATATATATATATATATATTCATGAAAAAATATTTTAAACAATTTTTTTCTGATTTTTAAACTTTAAAATGGGTAAATTCGCAACATAACAGGAGGGTTAAGACTATATAAAAGGAATAAATCACAGCAAATTGAGCAATTAATTGGTTTTAAATTAAATGTTTTTTAAATCTATATATCCCTAAACTTCTTGTGAAAGTTTTTAAGCAATAAATGATTCTGGATGAAAAACATGTTCTTATTAATTCCATAAAAAGTAGAAAAAGCCAGCTAGGATTTTATAAACTGTGGAATGTTTGTGCCTGAAAGTGATTATTAGAAAATTCCTAATTCAAACATTTTACATCAAATATAAAATATTTGATGTAAAATGTATTACATCAAATATGTACTAAAAGAAATCCAACAGGTCGGCTCACATTTTTATCCACCATCATAAATAAGATTTTTTTATTTATTTTATTGTCAAGTGGGTTTCCACTAACACATGTGCCTTTTGATGTTTTGGTGCAAGACAAAATAAAAATAAAAACTGCAACATCATGAAACATAAGTTTAGAATAGGAAAAAGTGACAATAAAAATATAAGTATGTGTTTTGAAGTGTACAGCTGTGTGCAGTAAAGTGTGAGCAGATTAACTGTATTTAGGAAAAAAACAAATGTTACCAACTCTTGTACCAAGAAATTATACAAATGCATAGAATTTTCAGTGGATTCATGAAATTGCCGCTGAAAAGCATCCAACAGGTCAGCTTACATTTTCCTCTATCATGAGAACCAGAATCAGGTTTAGTGTCAAGTAGGTTTCCACATAAACAGACTTTGCCTCTGTGTTTCAGTGCAAGACAAAATAAATATACTGTTAAGTCAAGAAACAAAGAAAATCACAGTAAAAGTATGAAAAATATTATAATATATAGAATGTTTCTTGTTTAAAATGTAGAGCTGGTATGTCCAGTAAAGTGCAAAATATTGTCCAAGATCTAATTATCATACAGAGAAATCTGTGAGTGAAATAACTGTATTTAAGACAAAATCAAATTTACCAACTCCTGTACGAAAAAAATAACAGTAAGGGGGAAAGAATTATACATATCATTTTCCATCTCCTGGAGCAGTAATTAGTTTGTTGTCAACACACTCACAGGAAGTTAACCCTCTCCTCTCTGACGCAGACGTTGGCGTACGGAGACATGAACCACGAGTGGATCGGGAACGAGTGGCTGCCCAGCCTGGGTCTGCCGCAGTACCGCTCCTACTTCATGGAGTCGCTGGTGGACGCCCGCATGCTGGACCACCTCACCAAGAAGGACCTGAGGGGACAGCTGAAGATGGTGGACAGCTTCCACAGGTAAAACATTATATTTGTCCAAGCAAATGTACCTTTAGTTGTACCAGGCATTAAAATGAACAAGAAATTGAAGAAAGCAAGGCCGGTCTAATATTTTTTTATATATTAAAAAAGGGGGTAGGAATAAATATATTTTTACTTATTCCTACTCCTTTTCAAACATAAAATATTTCAGTTAGAGTTCCTGTAAAATGTGTTTAGAAACATTTTGTCTTGTCATAAGAAGAAATCCTGCAAAAAATAATGCAATTAATAAACATTTCCACAAATTTATAAGTAGTTTATCAAGTTTTAATTATTTATGGAACAAAATTTAGTAAAAAGACCCCAAAATCTCCAAAAAGTCCCATTCATCATGTAAATGTGCACAGTGCATATAGGGTGTGGCGTGGTCTCAGCAGCCCTGCAGTAAGCAGTGTGATGTGCACGTGATTGAGGAATATCAGATATTCAAGTGTACTTGCATGAAGTCTGGTTGTTTTAGACACTGGTTTGTTTTAAATTAT
Organism: Centropristis striata; assembly: GCF_030273125.1. Classification (NCBI taxonomy): domain Eukaryota; kingdom Metazoa; phylum Chordata; class Actinopteri; order Perciformes; family Serranidae; genus Centropristis; species Centropristis striata. The sequence goes on from NC_081518.1 coordinate 28,254,563, forward strand.
GCTAAAATATATTTTCCCGATTATATTTAAGTTCCCTGTTAAAGGAAAACGTCCCGTTAATTACCATGGAAGGTTTCCAGCTTTGAAAATTCCCAGAATGTTGCAACCCCAAGAATGAGATTGATGTCATTAACTTGATCTTTGTGTCCGTGCCACAGGAACAGTTTTCAGTGCGGCGTGATGTCTCTGAGGCGGCTGAACTACGACAGGAAGGAGCTGGAGAGGAAAAGGGAAGACTGTCAGCTGGAGCTTCAAGGTAACAAACACCCTGAAGATTTATCAGCAAAACTCAATTCTTTTAGGACAGTAATAAGTAATTTCTCCTCACAATTTAGTGGGACATTGGATATGTTTCTCTTTCTTTAAATACATCTGTAAGTCTTCTGTACACTCATGCTGGGTTTCTGTCTCCTCAGACGTGCTGGTGTGGAGCAACGAGCGTGTGATCAGCTGGATTCAGGCCATCGGGCTGAAGGAGTACAGTGCGAACCTTTATGAGAGCGGCGTGCACGGGGCACTGCTCGCCCTGGACGAGACCTTCGATCACAACACACTCGCCCTGCTGCTGCAGATCCCCACGCAGAACACACAGGTACACACACACACACACACACACACACATCATCATCATCAACTCACCATCACTTTTAACGTCAAGTGAGGTATGAACACAAAGTCATGACGTTCATGTCCATATACAGTCATGGAAAAAATTATTATCTAGCTGATATCAAGACATTTTCCATGGTTTTCTTGATAATGATTTTGGTTATTATCAAGAAAACCATGGAAAATGTCTAGATATCAGCTCTTAAATTCAACTCTTACCAGCTGTTTTTGTTATCATTATATTTGTCCATACAGTGTACCTTTAGTTGTACCAGGCATTAAAATGAATAAGAAATTGAAGAAAACAAGGGTGGTCTAATATTTTTTTTTCATAACTGTACATGGCAACATGTAGGTTAGTCTGCTATATTGACAATTTTATTTTTATACATTTATATACACACACAAAATGTATTTATGTTTCTATTATCAGGGCAGAAGTGGGCTCATTTTCCTGTTGACTTTCATACAAACTGACTTCTTTCTACAGCCAGTGGAGTCGCCCCCTGCTGATCAATAGAAAGAATGCATCTTTAAGGCACTTCTGTATTGACTTCACTTTTCAGAGGTTTCTGTTGGTTGTGAATAAATGTGTTAGGATTCTTGCAGATTGATCATATTGGGATCATATCAGTTCGGATTTGAGTCCGTTTGCTCTAAAGATTTGTGCTCTTAATAATCACCACATTCTCAGAATATATGAGACATTCTGGTCTGTGGTAGGAATGCACAGATTTATTTGGCTGAGTAGCATCACGTGAGAAGATGAGAAGGTGCAAATTAACTGTGACACTAAACCAGTGCCTTAAAGTCTAAAAGAGCTGCACCAGATAAAAAGAAATCCATCAAAATGTAGTTTGCTGCCGTGATGTCTAGTAAAAAGTCAAGTAAAATTTTGATCAGGAGTATGGACTTAGAGTATTGATTTAGAGTTGAATGTGTGACTTCAGTAACAGTCTGCTCTTCCTCCTCCTCCTTCCGTCTCTCTCTTCCAGGCCAGAGCGACTCTTGAACGTGAATACAACAGCCTGCTGGCCATCGGCACAGAGCGGAGAATGGAAGAGGTGAGACACACAAACAATAACACACTCGCCAACACAAACGGAGTGAGAATGATATGTGAAACCAACCTTTTTCTCCCTGCAGGACGATGATAAGAACTTCCGGCGCGCTCCTTCATGGAGGAAGAAGTTCCGGCCCAAAGACATGAGGGGGATGTCCTTGGGTGCGTCCGACACCCTGCCCGCCAACTTCCGAGTGACCGGCAGCAGCGCGGCATCTCCCTCCACGCAGCCAAAGAGGAGCCCGATGGATGGTAAGCCGAGCGGCGAGGGCCTACAGTGTGTTTGCATGCGTGTGTGTGTGTGTGTGTGTTATATGCTGCGTCATAGCTGCTCCTTACGTCGTAGATTCTTCTAGCGGGCCGTGAAGCAGCCCAGACTCCTCGTTTACTCTTAATTTTCCTTGACTGGCTTTGTGCTGCTGTGCTGTTTTCTGTATCATGCTGTGACTAATTGCACGTCTTTGCATGTGATTTTTTGTTTTTACCAACATGGAAACACAGGAAGTCAGTCTATACAGAGGCTGGACACTGCCACAGTCAGGACCTACTCTTGTTAACACAACGGTAAGACCACACACAAGCACTCTGGATTAATATAAGCACACAGACTCTGGCTTTGTCTCACTGCAGAGCTGCTCGTCTCTTTCCAGGCAGAAAGCAGCTTTCTTGTTCTGTTCTCTGCTCTAATGACGCATGTCGTACGCCTCTCCTCTCTCTCTCTTTGTGTCTCCTCCCCTCCACCCACCCATCACTCGCTCCTGTCCTGCTTCTTCTCCCGTCTCCGTTCATCTCTCTCTTCCCCTTCTCAGTTTATCCTCATTATTTCTATAGGTAACCGCTGGTCTGAGGATGAAGGGGAATTCCCTGCATTCAAGACCAGGATGATGAACTGAACTTGCAAGGACACTAAAAAGTTTTTTGTTGTCGTCACAGAGAAAGACCTTACTCACCGATCTCAGTATCCCTAGTGGAAACTTTTTAGATTTATCTACATTTGTTACTATATTTATGTAAACCAATGGGACATTTAATTGATTTTAGAATTACTATGTAATCCTTTTTTTTTGCCTCTATCCCCTTAATCAACCCACTTTTTAAACATTTCTCCACTGTGCCCGTATTAAGCTCAGCTCTCAGATGTGTGTAACTGAATGTTTCAGCTGTCTGGAGTTTGTATATTTCTACCAACAGACGTTTTATCTAATCTTTTTTATAATCCTGATTCTATTGACCAGATGTATGTTTTTTTTTCTTCTCTTTGATTTGAATTCTAATCATTGAATTTATGCTTAAGTGACTTTGATATGTGATATAACTTAATTCATATCCTTTGCCCCTTTTTAACTGTTGTACTTTTTGTAGCTTATTACATGTGACTTTGTGTAAATGCAGCTCTTAGGTCAACAGATGTGTGAATATCAGACAAACTGCTGGAGCTGTCCGACCGTTTCACAAAAAACTTCTCGACACTGTGAGTCGTCCATCGCCGTTAAAAAAAAAAAAAAAACTGCTGGCAAGCTGATGGGCGATGGTGACAACAGATATCATGTGAAACACACAGTATATTTACTTTTTCTCTTCTTTATTTTCCATATCTGCAAAACCAAAATGAAACTCTTGAATTTAAGAATTAAAGCCATATAACCGTAGCGTAAAAAAACAACAAGAGGGCTTCTTTCGGATGCAAGTGAAAACAGAATTTCTCTCTAGTCGAGCTTGCATGCCTCCCCCCCACACCCAGCTCGCCCCTTTAACAAAAGGAACCTCCCTCACCTCTTGAGAAACACACGGACTGACTCGACTTGGACTTGAAACGTACGGACGAGTCAGACGTGTGGAAACTCCTTCGATGGACCAACTTCACTGAGGCCTCAGTCGATCCCCGCTGTGATAGATAAACCCTGAAGGCGGTGCGATCCACCCACAGACCTTTTATATAAAGAAAACACTTTGTACGAAGATTTCATATCAAGCCTTATTGTTTCTTAACTCCTTTCTGTCGTCATGTTGTTATTTATTATTACTCACCCACATTGTGTTTCGTCAGCTGAAGCCCTGGTTTGCTCCTGTGAATGTAGCAACGCTCCTCATGTCTCCGTCAGTCCCGCCAACACAGGTTCCACCGTTTAGTTTAAATGAGAAGGAACCGCAGAGTTTTCTTTCACCCTACATGTAGTTAAAAAGCTTCAAGTACAAATGCTTTTTTTTTTTTCCTGTTTGTGATTTTTAGTCATTTTATGCACAATGCAAATCATGTTGCTGTTGTTTTTATTCCTGCTCTTCCCATTGAATCTTCTGATCTTGTAACAATGATGTACAGTCTGAGTACTTATAAACTATTTTTATCACAATATTATTTATTGCTTACTTTCAATAAAATACTGAAACTCATTTTCCACTGCAGGTAAAAAAGACTAAAGCTTGTCTTTTTAGAATCTCTTGTTTTTTTGTTGGCTTTCTTGGAATTCTGATTTTAAGTCTCATCAAAATTGGGTCATCTCCTGTGTGGTTCTTATGTTTATAACATTAGAGCAGGTGAAGAAAAAAGCCTTTGACAGGATCTTTCCACAGCCCTTAAAAACAACCATATTTTAAACAGGTGGTTTTGTCAACAACAAAAAAACCCAGGTGATTAAAAAGTTTGGGCAGTTATTTATTTTTTTTGGCTGTGTTTTGTTGTGATACTCATTTTGGCCACAAGAGGCTGAACTGCATCACCGCCCCGTGTTCTAAAGACGACAAAGTATTCATGTTTTCTTCCAGGTGAATTTGAATTTCTCCATGCTCTCTAAACACACAGTCCTGTGTCTGAAATGAGTATTTCTAACTCAAACGAGAAAAAATATTCTGATTTAAAGAATGAATTAGCCTGTTTAAACTGAATAGAATGTAATGTCTTCATACAGCAACCTGTATAGAAAATAAAACAAAATGTTTTACTTTTTAGAGATTTTTGGTTTGTAGTCAGACTTTTGAGAGTTGTTGGGAATTTGTTGATTGACTTGAATATTTATGATATATTTCTTTATTTCCGGGCAAATTATATATATATATATTTCCCTTTGAGAGAGTTCGAAGTGGGGAAAATGGGGACACAAATTATTTCATGTTTAACTATACAGTAGTGTTCAAAATAATAGCTGTCCAGTGTGACTAACCAGATTAAGCCAGGTTTTTAGTATATTTTTATTATTTATATTATTATTGCTACATGGCAAACAAGGTACCAGTAGGTGCAGTAGATTCTCAGAAAACCAACAAGACCCAGCATTGGTGATATGCACACTCTTAAGGCTGTGCAATTGGGCAATTAGTTGAAAGGGGTGTGTTCAAAAAAAATAGCAGTGTCTGCCGTTGACTTTACAAACTCAAAACTATTTTGTACAAACCTTTTTGATTCTAGGATTTAGCAATCCTGTGATTACTAAACTAATATTTAGTTGTATGACCACAGTTTTTTTATAACTGCTTCGCATCTGTGTGGCATGGAGTCAACCAACTTGTGGCACCTTTCAGCTGTTATTCCACTCCAAGATTCTTTGACAACATTCCACAATTCATTTACATTTCTTAGTTTCGCTCCAGAAACAGCATTTTTGATGTCACTCCACAAGTTCTCAATTGGATTAAGGTCCACTCCATAACATCAATGTTGGTGGTTTGGAACCAAGATTTTGCTCGTTTAGTAGTGTGTTTGAGGTCATTGTCTTATTGAAACACCCATTTCAAGGGCATGTCCTCTTCATCATAAGGCAACATGACCTCTTCAAGTATTTTGACTATGCAAACTGATCCATGATCCCTGGTATGAGATAAATAGGCCCAACACCATAGTAGGAGAAACATGCCCATATCATGATGCTGCACCATCATGCTTCACTGTCTTCACTGTGTACTGTGGCTTGAATTCAGAGTTTGAGGCTCGTCTCACAAACTGTCTGCGGCCCTTGGACCCAAAAAGAACAATTTTACTCTCATCAGTCCACAAAGTGTTCCTCCATTTCTCTTTAGGCCAGTTGATGTGTTCTTTGGCAGATTGTAACCTCTTCTGCACATGTCTTTTTTTTAACAGAGAGACTTTGCGGGGGATTCTTGTGAATAGATTAGCTTCACACAGACGTCTTCTAACTGTCACAGCACTTCCAGGTAACTCCAGACTGTCTTTGATCATCCTGGAGCTTATCATTGGCTGAGCCTTTGCCATTCTGGTTATTCTTCCATCCATTTTGATGGTTGTCTTCCGTTTTCTACCACGTGTCTCTGGCTTTGCTCTCCATTTTAAAGCATTGGAGATCATTTTAGCTGAACAGCCTATAATTGTTTGCACCTCTTTATAAGTTTTCCCCTCTCCAATCAACTTTTTAATCAAAGTACGCTGTTCTTCTGAACAATGTCTTTAACGACCCATTTTCCTCAGGCTTTCAAAGAGAAATGCATGTTCAACAAGTGCCGGCTTCATCCTTAAATAGAGGCCACCTGATTCACACCTGTTTTTTCACAAAATTGACCTCACTGATTTAATTTTTTTTAACACACCCCTTTCAACTAATTGCCCAATTGCACAGCCTTAAGAGCGTGCATATTACGAATGCTGGGTCTTGTTGGTTTTTTAAATGGTTTTTAGCACTTATATAGCACTTTTATCCAAAGTGCTTTACACTACATACACACATTCATACTGGTGGCCGAGGGTACCAGCCTGGCCACCATTGGGAATTCATTCACACACCAATGAACGCAGCATCGGGAGCAATTTGGGGATTCAGTATCTTACTTCGACATTTAGCTGCCATGGTCGGGGATCGAACCACCAACCTTCCGATCAGAAGACGACCCGCTCTACCAACTGAGCCACAGCCCCCAGTTTTCTGCGAATCTACTGCACCCACTGGTACCTTGTTTGCCATGTAGCAACAAAAAATATACTAAAAACCTGGATTCATCTAGTTAGTCACATTGGACTGCTATTTTGAACACTACTGTAATAAAAACTAGAAAATTTCCTCTGGAGAAATTCTGAAAGGGCCACGGGGGCTACTGCCGGTGTGTGTACACTATGATAAGATTCTTGAGAGATTTCAAACTATGCCCTTTAACCTCAAAATATGTGTGTGTGTGTGTGTGTGTCTTTGAAGCATGTGTATGCATGTGTGAGGAGTGTGCGTGCTTACGTGCATGTGTGTGTGTATCTGTAACTGTAATCACATCAAAGATCAAAGGCAATCAGATCAAAGCAATCAACAGAATTAACGGCCAACACCTGTTAATGTTTCGAAAGAGTGACAGCAGCCAGAGGTGGACTGGAATTTCTGGCCTCGAACAGAAAGCATTTTTGGCAAAACCATAATACCTATCATTGAGTTCTTCCTGAACGTCTAGATATGTTTTTTTTTTAAGAAAAATGAAAAAAATAGCTTTGTTAGAGCGATCTAAAAAGAACTGTTAAATTTCCCTTATTCCGAAATCTTCCTACGTTTTGAATATGGGAGCCAATGAGGCTGTTGGTGCGTGTTGGTGGCACATCTGTGCGTCCTACGCCCAAACTATAACTCTGACAGCTTTACCAGAGGATTGTGAGTGAGAAGACAAATTTTCCTACGTTTCTATGTGTAATTTATTTCTGTAGAGTGGAATTTGCGGCCTGGAGCACAGTTTTCAAATGTATTTTTTTGACAACTTTTTTCTCTCCCTCTACACTCTGCGCGATGATGTCACACACTGTGACACAAACATTCCATGCAATACACACCCATTATAATCTCAGAATTTCTTTAAAAAATTATCATGGGCATTGAACAGGGATTGATAAAAAACTATATGGCCTATCCAAATGTGGATTAATACACTGATACACAAGACTTGTGTCTACTGTTTAAAGTTTAAATGGAGTCTCAAGGTGAAATCATGCCGGAGAAGTAGACGTTTGAAAATCTCCAATTATTGTTCTTTTTTTGCTTATATTTTTGCGGCCATCCCATTCACTTCAATGCAAAATTTTGGGCAATTTTTCACGACTCATGTTGCGAAAAAAATTTGTATTCAGTAGAGAAAAGTAATAGTACACCGATCAAACCGCACGTTTTGATATATAATTAGTAGTAGCGGGACGAAATTGTGTCCGGAAGAGGAAGAAGTACAGCTATTGCTGTAGGGGCCAGTGCTCGGTGCAATTGCCCCGTGGCCCTAATAATAATACATTTTATTTGGAATGCGCCTTTCTTGGCACTCAAGGACACCATACAAAAAGATAGAAAAAGAAAGGGAAGGAAGTGTCCTCAATTTTCACAAAAAAAAAAAAAGTAAGCAACCACTTTCAAAGCATCCAATATTTATTTAACAACACCTATTCCCAGCACAAATGTATTGAATTGATAGAGGCATCACAGAGGAAGACAAGACACAAACACAAATCAAGAATCTAGAATCAAGTAGTATTTTGGTCCTCAGCTCATTTTAAACAGAAATCACCCTGTCACCTCGAAATTCATTTTTGAGCAACGGCTCCAATGGACAGTTTAACATATAAGCGAGAGATAACCAGATATTTTGCTTGTGCCCACACTGCCCTGGGCCCTTTAGAGGGCGTGGGCCTCTGGGCAATTCCACTGTTGCCTATATGGTTAATCCGGCCTTGCTAATACTAATGTCGTAAAGGTTGATTCAATATATTTAAAAATAAATGTGAACCAGTTTTCAATCATTAGGCCTCCTGTAATGTCACAGACCACGCCCCCGTGTGACGTCAGTCTTGGCGGAGAACGGGAGACTGGGAGAGCCGGAAGTAAAGAGCCTCACCGTCCCAGTTTCTCCATCAGAAGCTCCGAGGTGTGAACGGACTACATCCACCAGGGGGATTTTCAGACAGATTCAGTCCAGCCTCTGGTCGGAGCTACCTTTGACGAGCACGGTGAGTCTTTACACTTCATATTAAAATAAATACCTGTGAAATAAACCCATCTGCGAGCTTGCGCTGAGTCAGTTAATCATCCCAGAAGGACTGTTAGCTTTAGCCAGCAGCTAGCTTACTGGAAACTGGAACAGGAAATGCCTCAGCGACCACTATTCCTGCTTCTTTTTGAGCTAGATTAGGCACATTTAACCACATCTCTTCATTTAAAGTTGTGGGTACGCGTATTAAGGAGGTGGACGTGATGTTCCCACAGGCTGTCTACTGGTGGTACCGTTAAAACACGACACGCTGAATAATGATCCCATTCAGCAAAAAAAAAAAAAAAAAAAACCACACCACATGAGTGTTTAATTAACTGCGTTTAATTGGGGAAATTATACTTTCATGATTGGGGGTGATGGTCCTGTTATGTGTGGCCTGCCCTACTTTGATTAGAACTAACTATCCGTCATTAATAAACTCGGCAAACTACACGGAAACAACTTCAATCTACCAGCTGCTCCCTGTGATCCAGATCATATTTAACCCTCAAACTCACATATATTTATACTGCACTTTGTCCCTCCAGCCTGCTCTGAAACATGTTGGGCTCAGTGTGATGGGTGTGGTTGTGTTGTGGGGGGATACTCCTGTCATGTCACTCAGACCCTGGAAGTGGTCTGGTCAGGTGTTGTGTCCTTACTGGTTTCCACACTAACTGGTTGCCGCACTCGTGTGTGCAGCTGTGTTTTGCCTCGTCATATATTTAATAAACATATAACTGGCGATTTTCAGGTCGCATCTCCTATCAACTGTGGATAATATTGTTGTATAAGTGAACGCTACATCACCAGCCACCTATAAATAAAAAGAAAGCATGAAAATATAATGTTTGTAGGATCGTTTAGAGCTGGATTCGAATTCCCTACGACAAAATTAAATTGTCCATGAACCATCACCTTTATATGTTTATTAAATATGTGACGAAACTGCTAACTGAGACAAAACACAGCTGCACACATGAGTATGGCAACCAGTTAATTTGGAAACCAGTAAGGAAACAACACTGGTCTGGTCTGGTCTTCTTCCTGGGGTGAACGGAGCCACTTCTCCCTGCAGCCTTTTTCTGATTGAACACAGATGCTTGTTTGCCCACAACACAACACTATGCTGCTGAGTCAGTAATTGGGATTAGTACAGAAAGCTTTTTGTTCCAGTTTGATGGCAGGTCACTTAAGATCACCCAGAGCAAACCAAACTATCAGACTCTTCATCATGTGGCTCTGCAGCATCTCAGTGTCACTAGGCCTGTCATGATAACACATTTTTTAGGACAATATATTTTCCCAGAAACTATCACGATAAACGATGGTATTGTTGTTTTAGTTTTATAATGAAATTGGAGAATAATAAGTACATCCTTTTCCACAACAATGACTTTTTAAATCTAGAAAATATTAAACATTGGAATTGAAATGTGTAAAAGAAATATCCTAGATAAATAAAACACAAATAAATAAACTACAACCAAAGAAAAAAATAGACTTTCAGGCTCTGTTAACAAAACATTGCAATGAGATCATCATTATGTATTATATTATTTTATAATTAAAATAACATATAAATAGCTGGAATGGCTGCTTGGGAAATATTGTTTTTTTCCCCGTCAATTTGTACTGTCTGTCAAACATTTGCAGCATTACTTTAAACACAACACAAAAAAGAACAAAAAGTCAAGCATGTATACGACAATATATTGAGTCCAGAAAAAAACATTGTGTCCATTTTTATATATTGAACAATAAGTCGATACAGTAATTATCGTGACAGGTCACTGCAGATTAGTGTGAGTCAAAGAGATTCAAGCGTTTGGGAGACTTTGGGCTGTCAATATTTTTCTGAAATAAATATATTTATATGAGAAAAGAATAACAAACATTCCAAAATAACTAAATATGACAAACCCTAGTAACGGCAGCATTTATATATAAAAGAAAATTTGAACGATAGCGATATATATGGTATGGTCTAATTCCATATCATATTTTAAAATATATCAATATATTTTTTATATCGATATATCGCCCAGCCCGAGTTCAAATTCAACTTCGACTTTGACTTTATTATCCCGAAGGAAATTTGATCTGGAGCTGCATCACATCACATCAAGGACCATGACAAACATGAAATATTGACAACAGTAACAAATACAAAAAACAAATTTCCCCACCACAAATGACAGCAAGGTACACCTGCCACACTAAACCTGTAACTCAAAAACAGGCTTAAAACATTATAAACAAAAAAATAATGAATATATGCTAAATTAAGTGCTGTACAGAGCTGTAAGAAATTAAATGTAAATAAATAAATATTCAAACCAGACTAATCCATCATATCTACAAAGGATGCACATAATACATTATTATTGCAGATATTGGAGGGAATTGTACAGTTTCCAGGTTGAAAAAGATGAACAAATAAATGCATTTTGTTTTTATTTAATTTCTCACAGCGTCCCAACTTTCCTGAAGTTGGGATTGTATTGTCATCTCGATCTGTTGCACATATCCTCTCTATGTCTTTGGACAATAATATATTTGCACATCCTGCATTAAATTGCACAGCTCTCTTGTTCTCATATTGTACATATTTGTTATAGTGGCTTCATATTTTACTTCCTTTTAATATGTCCTTGGTTTATTGTAAGCAGCAAACACCAAAGCAAATTCCTTGTAAGTATAATATGAATTGCTGAGTAAACCCTTTTTTTCGTGATTTTTTTATAGTACAGGAAGATGACAGGAAATTTTAAAAAATACAAATAAAACAGTCAGCCATAGCCTTCTAGGGGAAAACAAGTCTCTGTAGGAAATACTGCAAGAGTTTACAGAGTCTCAAGTATTTGTCTGATTTATGTTTGAGATGAGAAGTCATTTTTCTCCATCGGGAGAAGAGTCAATACTGTCTCCGACAGAGTGGAACGCTGCAGCGGGACACAGTTTTTAGCTAAAAATAAAAATAACTATTACTAGAAACTTGTTCGTTTGTATCAAAAATGATTTTGAAATGTGGTTTAACAGGTAAAATGAAGCAGACAGTGGAAAACCTTTCAACAGCAACCTTGTGTTTTACAGAATTAATCTCTTTCCACAATGTCTGAATGCGATCACATGACCAGAACCAAGGAGATTTTTCTCTAATAGGGTTTTCTTGTTTTTCAGTGTTTGTCGCAGTAAAGATGTGGAAAGCAGCAGCAGGACAGTCAGTCAACGTGGCTGTAAACGATGAGGGGGACGACTGGGAGACTGATCCCGACTTTGAGGTACCAACACATGTTTCTTCTTCTCCTCACTCGAACCATAAAGCTCTGCTCCATCCTTCACTCTTGCCCTCGTCATTTAACCTTTTCCTTTTTTGTTTTCCTGGGTTTCTAGAATGACGTGTCGGAGAGGGAGCAGCGCTGGGGGGCCAAGACGGTGGAGGGCTCCGGACATCAGGAGCACATAAAGTGAGGAGTCAGTTTTTTTTCTTATGAGTTAAATTCAATGTGGAAAACCCCTCAAAATGTGTCTCCTAACTCTTTCCTTCCTTGGTGTAGTATCCATCGGCTGCGTGAGACCGTGTCCACAGAGCACACCAGCCTGAAGCAGAAAGAGGCAGACGCTGCGCCGAAGGCCTCGCTGGGATACGGAGGAAAATTTGGAGTGGAGCAGGACCGCATGGACAAGGTGAGAGGGACCAGAACACTCGCAGATGAAGCTAGAACAGACTGTTTTACTTTCATGTACATGTTTAAGAGCTGTGTCACAGATTTATTGATGTGTTACCGGATAAAGCAATGATGGTACAGAAGTAATTTTGAAGTTGACCAAATAATCTCACCGTTCTGGAGCTTTCATCAACAGGTGGTTCTCAATCTGCTACTAAATGGCCCTTTAGGAGGGCTTGTTAGTCAATCTCTTTCTGAGTTCAAGTTGTGACTGTAAAAGCTAATGTAGAAATTGTTACTGTGACTGTGACACTTCTGAGGAATGTTTCCAGCACCTTGTTGAATCCATGCTGCAAAGATTCATGGCAGCAGATATATAGCAAAGTGTACCTTAAGTGGCCAGTGAGTTTATATTCTGATATCTTTGACAAGGAGGAAATCAATTTGTCAATTTTAGTGTAAGAAAATGTAACACACAAGCGGTCAAACACTTATGTCTCTGGTCTCAGTTATATTAGGCTGCAGCCCTCATTGTTGACTGTAACTTGATCTCTGGATCAATGAAGTGTGTGGCAGTTTATGAGTCTGTGCCTCAAACACAAACCACAGGTCAATTTCTACACTGACTTTTGCTCTAATGTACCTCCTTTTCTATGTGAGAGTCGAAAATATCTTGATAGATTAAATCTCATGCTGCTGGTTGTGTTTCTTTTACCTTTATTTCTTTTTTCTAGTTTTGCTGTAGTTAAGGCCTTTCCTAGACATAAACCAGCTTGGTTAGTGTAACTTAGATATCTCCCGTTTTCAGAGAGGGCTCTTGATGAGAATCTGAGAAACCAGGTTCGTTTTCACAAATCTAAATGACCTCTGAGTCCGTTGAGTCTCAGTCTGTGTTTGTGTGAACTGGCTGACTCAGTTGTGGCCATTTCACACTCGATAATCTTTCTTGGCAAGCGGCTCCATCCATCCACACCTTTCTCTCTCTGGGCCGTGCACTCACTGCAGCGTGAATGTGATGACCGAGCACTGTTTACACCACACTGTGTGCATCTGTGATGAGTCAGATGTCGCCACTTTAAACTGCTGGTTGTGTTTCCAGCTCTGCTGCTCTCCTCATGACCCTTCCCCTCCTCAAACGTTTCTCAAAGTGTGTCTTGTTTGTGTTTCTTCACAGTCAGCTGTGGGTCATGATTACCAGAGCAAGTTGTCCAAGCACTGCTCCCAGACGGACACCTCCAAAGGCTTCGGAGGGAAGTACGGCGTGCAGGCTGACCGCGTTGACCAGGTATTTCCTGCTGCTGACCACTAAACACTGCTGACAGCGTCTCTTTGATTAGATTTTTGTTGATGTGCAAAATGTCCCTCTTAAGGAAATGACACACACCTGAATGAGACAGGGCCAGAAAATGTTCATAATGCTGTAGTGTATGAACTTGTTTTAATGGTTTTATTAGTTTTTTTTTTTTATATATAAACACAACACTTTTTCGTTTCCATTTTTGAAATCTAACAATCAACTTTTTTTATGCACACAAAAGTCTTATTCCTCTCAAATTTTGCTCACAAATGTGTTAAACTCTGTGTTAGGTGGATTAATTATCTCGGCAAAGGAGAAATGCTCTGAAGATGCTGATTAAAAATCGTTATTATTTCACAGGCGTGACTTGGGCCAGTCCCAGTGAAAAGCTGCTCTAAAATGTGCACTTTTATCGCCAAAAACAATATGGGGCTGGCATGGTTACACATGGTCAGTGGTTGTAAGGCCGGAGGGATGTACTGCCAAATTCATTCAATGTCACCTCATGACATTAGTGGCTTATGAAGGAGAAATAAGCATTCAATTCATGGGAAATGGCGATGGCACGCTCCCGTAAAACGAGTGACTGTCTGTAACATTGTGTGTGATACATGCTAGAAAGGAAAGAGCTCACTACCATAGATTTGAACAAATCTGTGACCAAAATTTGTCTTTTGTGTGCATAGGAAAAGTATTTTATTTCAGGAGAAACAGGTGTTGCATTTAGGTGTTTTTCTTTCAGTGTAAATTTGAAATGAAGTGTGATTGCACTGTTGTGCACCTCTGTGTTGATGGACATTTTGCTGGAAGTATAACTAGCCCTGCAATGGATCAAATATAAAAGCTGCTATATTTGTATTAGTCAATGTGTATTTCAAACAAATTGTGAGAATAATTACATTTGATTGTGACCGTGACAGGGATGAAACGATCAGATAAAGGGCTACAAGGGGTAAATTGTCAGTAGAATAATTGTTCTTCCTCTCTTATTCCAGTCAGCTGTTGGGTTCGAGTACGCCGGGAAGACAGAGAAACATGCTTCACAGAAAGGTGATGTCACTACTTTGTGCCTTTTTGCACGTCTGCTTCAGTCCCAGTCAGATCACCTGCAGTTTAGTTTGACATTCTTCTTCTAAATAGGTCCCAGTAATCTGTATCTGGGACTTGCAACTAACTTACACATTCAGTTGTCACATAACTGTCTCAATCCTTTTTTTCAGCTTATAGAAAATGTGTTTATGGTGTTATTTATTTGTTATTTGTTTTCCTGGCTTATTATAGTTACAGTGCAGTTTGTTACAACAGTGTTTTTTATTTTTATTTTGTGGCTCTGTACTCGAGCACCATAAATTTTAGGTGTGTAAAGTGAAGTCAGTGCAGAAATGTTTTAAATCTGCATTCTGTCTGATGGCCAGCAGGGGGCGACTATACTGGTTGCAGAAAGAATTCGGATAGTATTAATGTCGATTTCTGACCTCAGTAAACATTTTCTCAATGAGTTTATGGTCTGTTGTTAGTTTAAAGTCTCCTTCAATACAGCATGATGTTCATTCCGTAGCATATGATCATATTTAGAGTAAAACAGACAATAGGAACACCATATTTGGTAAACAGTGTGAAATTGAAGGATGTAAATAGAGGTGTGGATTCTATAGAGCAGATTAAAGCTGAACATCAGCACTTTGACCACCAAGTTAGTGTAATGTTTGAGGTCCAGTGTGAATAGAGCATCAACAAAACTCCTCATAATGCTTCACTGCATTGTGTTACAGTTCTACAGTGACCCAGGTGCTCTGGGAGTCCACTCCGGCTTCTCAGCTTTTAGTGTTTTGAGGCTTCATTCTCATGACTGTCACCACCTTTGTGTTGCATCCACCCTCTGCACAGAGCTGCAGAACATCTACCCAATTCCAACAGTTCCTCAGCTGTGCCACTGTGTAACAGAAGTGCAGAGATCCTTCTGTTTTAACAACTAGTGCAACAACACATCAACAGTCTTATGTCCTTAAAGGAAGTGGATTTAAATAGAGCAAGATGTGTTTGTATCATATTGTAAATGTTTTTTGATTTGTTTAAGCTCTGGCTACTGCCAGTAAATGTTGATGAGGAGTTTGGAATTGGGCTGCTTCGTGACCACTGCTTCCATGCTGCTTCACCCTGACCTTTGACCCTTGCCCCCCCCTGCTTTGCTGTGTAGACTACACCACTGGGTTTGGGGGGCGATACGGCGTGCAGGCAGATCGTGTCGACCAGAGCGCAGTGGGCTTCGATTACCAGGGCAAAACCGAGAAACACGAGTCCCAGAAAGGTTTGTGTAGATTTCCTGCCGTGCAGCATTCCAATTAACCCGGAGAGATGTGGAGAAAATACACACACTAACACACACACACAAACGATTGGGGCCCAACTCGGTGAGCTCAGCTTCACTCGGACCTGACAAATCGTGTTATTTTGCATTTCTTCCTCTTCCTTCATTCCTCAGCCTTTGCTTGCTTATATAAGGTTGCAAACAATGGCTTTGTTTTCATCTGAGCTCTCTCGGTTGCATGTGTGATGTGATATTTGTTTTCCAGTGTCAAATAATACATTATTGTTGTAGTGTTATGAGATACTGCACACAGTAAATATGCCTCACAGGACTTTTAAGAACCTCTCTGAATCACCTCGTCTCAGGTTCCAGGTGATTGGCAGCTGGTCTCGTCTGCTGCTGGTCTGTGGCTTGGGCATGACCCAGCTGGTTTATTTGGGGGGAGTGGGGTATTTTATTGTGGTCTCCTTTTCCCTTGGCCTTTGTTGAGCAGGTTTTCTTCCAGCTCACATATTCTAATCTATTCTTAAAATGGCAGATATGCCGCTGAAATATGCTCAGAATGCTGTGCTGGTATTATTGGGATATGTAAACTTTACAAAGCATGTTTCTATTATACATTCAATAAGCTGTAATGAGTGGAAAAGATCTAATTTGCATGAGGAGAGAAACATTTTGCACCCTGGGTTAACTCTGCTCCTCGTCTTCCTGTCTGATCTTTGTGTTTTTCTCCCCCTCCTCTGCTCTGGCCACCGGCAGATTATGCCAAAGGCTTTGGCGGCAAGTTTGGTGTTGAGACCGACAAGGTGGACAAGAGCGCTGTGGGCTTTGAGTACCAGGGCAAAACTGAGAGGCATGAGTCGCAGAAAGGTTGGTATCCTCACAGGAATAAGATGAACACTTGTAATAATGAACACTTTCAGTAATATTCTTGTATTTAATTTTCGCTATTTGCAAAAGAATCCTTCAAATCTGACAGCTGGTTTGGTTGAAGTAGCCAGATCATTGATTTAAATGAGCTTCTGAGTAAAACCATCTTCTTCAAGACTTGGTGCCAGTGTGTGATAATAACAGTGTTGCAAAAAGTGTATCAAGTAAATTTACCGAGAGAAAATATAACAGAACCATGATTAGTGTATATATTGTGTAGGTTCTTCAAAAGTCTTAAAGTCTAATAATCAGATTCAGGACTTAAAAATGACTGGCTTTCGAAATTCATGTTACTTTTACAAAGTCAGCCCCACTTTTCAATGTGTTTTGGGGAAAAATTGTGATGGTCACCTTGTAACAAAACCACAAAATGAAGCCAACATGGAACCAGTAAGTATTGCTACAAACTGCCTGGTCAGAACTTGTCTCGCTGTGTTGATGATGTGGCGTCTCCTCTAATAATCTGAAAACTAAAAAACATACAGCCTCTGTAAAAACAACATAAACTCCAGTAAGCAAATTTCCAACGTGTATGCAAACATTAAAAGTGGAGGCACCTTGGACTTCACATACTTTACCCTGCAAATAATTCTGCATCTTTCCTTCACATCAGCTGCACTTTCTTGTTGCCAATATGGACGTGAAATAGATCTTATACTGCATTCATTATTACCTTGAAGTCTGAAATCTAACTTGTTGAAACCTGCAGAAACTGATTGTGAAGTGATTTACCTTTCACCTCTTTTCCCATGTTGTAGTATTCCTATTGAGAAAAACTATTTCTATAATGAAAAACAACTTACTAACCCATTAAAATGACATCAGCTTGTTTTCAAAGTCATCATCATATTTGGCTGCAGTTAGTTTTGATCCCTGATGTGTTATCAGGAGGTTTCTGTATCCAGAGGGCCAGACTGAGTCACACCCTCACCTCTGTCCCGACTTGTCTATAAGACAGCCGAGCAGCTCGACCTGCAGCCGCTTGTCTGACACGCCTGCAGAGTCTACTGCAGCTTACAGAGACGGGCTGGTGCCAGAGAAGTAAATGACCTCAAGAATTCCCCACAATGCACCGGGGCTGTGTTTGCATATGTGGAGCAGGCTGTGATAACTGGGTCACATGATCTGATAACAGGGTCAGTCACTTTAATGCACCAGTGTTAAAACAGCAAAAATCTGTTTACAACTTTTAATATACACACTGGCCTGTTTATTGTGTTTCTGTATATTTACTGCTGCTCCAGTGAAACTAATAAGCAATAATCTTTGTGCAATACATTTGTTGTACACTGCCTTGTTTTATCTCAATAATAAGTCTTATCTGAGTAACCATAGCTGGGGCATGCTTGATGTCAGAACTATGCAAATCTCCACATACATTCTTCATCTTGTTAACCACACCTGGATAAATCTCCAGACCTCTGGGCTGAACCTAATGGGAGCCTGGGAGCTTTTAGTTTATGGTGTCACTAGTGTTCTTTAACCTCTAGAACTCTTTAGAAAGTGCCCAAAATATGAAGCTTAGGCTAATAACAAGGAGAATTACTGCATCACACTGTGAATCACTGATGGAATATAACAAGATTGGTAACCTGATTGGATCTAAATCATGCTGCCATACTTCAGCTAATAAAATCAGATGACAGTTAATCTTGTTTCTGTGTGTCTCTGTGTCCCTGTAGACTATGTGAAGGGCTTTGGGGGCAAGTTTGGCGTGCAGACGGACAGACAGGATAAGTCAGCGCTGGGATGGGACCACCAGGAGAAACTTCAGCTTCACGAGTCCCAGAAAGGTACTGGACCCGAGAAAACAGCATACACAATAGGGATTTTATAGCCAGTCAGTGGGATGTTCAGACTCAAATATATTATTGAATTCCTCATTTTGAAATCTACTGCAAATAATTCCATTTATCAGGTGTATGATGCCAATCAAATATACAAGCCAAAGCTGAGTGTTTAATATTCACAGCCGGAGGGAAAAATCAGCAGCTACCAGCTAAACAATTAATCTTCAGCTGAAACTTGTCAGTTCTTATACTCTGCTGGATGTTCTGTAGGTTTGATTAATGAGTCGGTATTGTAAATTCATCAGATTCTGTCAGAAATGTAGAGGGAGTTGCTGGCGGGTGTTACAATCTGTCATAAACAATAGAAAGCAAACTGAATATCTGCTCAGTTTGTCTTCATATCTCCATGGTTATAATCTTTCAGCAGCTGTTACTGTCTCTGAAACGCTGATAGCCACATATGTTTAAACTGCTGCACATCAAACGCTCCGTTTGACTCTTTCTGTAACTTTGAACAGACCTCAGCCTTTACAAGCAGTCTGCTCTGAGTGGAGCAGGCACTTTGTATTCAGTGTGAGAGCTTTTGTTCCTGCAGCTCTGATGTGGTTTCACTGTGGCTTTGCATGTGGTCTTTCAAAGGTTGACGACTTCCTCAATCTGCGGGTAAAACAGCGCCTGGTGGAGGAAGTGAAACCACAGCTCAGATTTCTATTTGCACATCAGGCCTTTAGCTGCTGCTGTCGTTCACGGCAATTTATAATAAGTGCTGTAGTAAAATAAGGTTTCATTGCTGGCTTATCAATATGACAAGCATCTTAACTTCTAAACACCAACAAGTAGTTTCAGGGTGTTTTTTGACTCCTGTCACTCTAATATATAAAATATGTATAAATAAAGCAGGGAGAACTTAAAAAAAACAACAACAACTTTATAATGACATAAATCATAAAAAAGTAAAACACGCAGGTTGAATTTCTTTTACAAAAATGTATTAAACATTTCTCCAAGTACCAGTATTAGAGAGAAATGGGGGCACTACATGTTTATACATATTGAACAATTTACATTTTTACATCCTCTTGTTTTTCTCTTCTCTGCTCTGTGTAAACGGCTTAAAGTTTAGTTTAAGTTTGAACTATTTGGTCATATGACTGTTTGTCTCTGGAGTCTTTCACGGCTTCCAGGTTGCACTGAGGAGCGCAGAATTAATTTAACTTTTAAAATTAGAAATGCAGAAGGAAGTGATTTTGAAATTTCATTATTTTAAGCTTGGATTTGGTTATTTTTTCCTGATGGAAGTGTTTGAAATTCTGACGATAACTTCTGTTTTCAAAGTTTCCGGCTATGATAAATAGTGTAATTTTGGTGATTTTCTAATCCTTTT
The DNA here is from genome assembly GCF_030273125.1 of Centropristis striata. Lineage (NCBI taxonomy): Eukaryota > Metazoa > Chordata > Actinopteri > Perciformes > Serranidae > Centropristis > Centropristis striata. The sequence continues at coordinate 28,274,545 of NC_081518.1, forward strand.
TTTGTTTCTAAAAAAAGACAACATGCATTTCAAACCTACCTCCAATAGCAGCATGAAAAAATGAAAAATATTTTTGTTTTAAACTGTGGAGGTCTTTATCGTATGGAGTTTACATTCTAGTTTTTCAACAGGAATTTCCAGTTCCTCATACTCTACAGTGAAATGTATTTACTGTACATAGCCTATGGCCCCACTTAGGAAGCTAACTGCTCTATAAATATGTACAGTTTGACATTTCCAGCATGTAGATATTGTGTCAACGAACCTGGTTTTGAAAGAGCGAATATTCACTCCAAAGCACAGAGTCAGTGAAATGTCACAAACACTCTTCTCTCCTGAGAGGAGGCAGGTAAAGAAATGAAAGAAAAATAGAAGAAGGAAAGAGCCGTGCTGTGCAGAGAGGAGGAGACTTCCTGCAGGACAGTTCTCACACTGTGATCACTTTTAGACCTCTGCAATGATTTCAATCAGGAATTTTTCATCAACATCATGAGAAATAGAGCAAAGATCTTAAATGTGTTTCCTCTTTTATGAATCCTTCATGTCACTGATTGTTTATGAATCCTGACGACCCACCCAGTGTATCATTGTCTCTATATGTTTGTCTATTTATATGTGTGTATATATATGTGTGTTTGTCTATCCGTGTGTGTGTGTGTCTGTGTGTGTGTGTGTGTGTGTGTGTGTGTGTGTGTGTGTGTGTGTGTGTGTCTGTGTGTGTGTTGCAGACTATAAGCGTGGGTTTGGAGGGCAGTATGGGGTAGAGAAGGAGAAGCAGGACCAGTGTGCCCTGGGCTATGAGCACAAGGAGAGCCTGGCTAAGCACGAGTCCCAGAAAGGCACAGAAACGCCTCCTCTCCCCCCACCCCCCACCCAAAACCCATAACCCCACCTCCCATTCCAGAAACCACCCATCCTTTACCAGAAATATCCCCCTCCCAGCTTGTTGCTGCTTCTTTGGCACCGTCCTCTCATCCTCAGAAACAGCTGTTTTTCTTTTAAGTGATGGACACGCCTTCCTTCCCTGACCGACACGCCCCTTCTGTCACCCCCCACCTCCTCCCACCTCTGTAGCACCAACATGTTTAGAATAACAATGTAGAAAAGCTCAGTTTAGGGTCAGGTCACCCAAGTGGAAAAAAAACTCATTTGAGTTTTGTGTCATCTAGACCTGCAGATGCAGAGTTTTGGTGTGTGTATATATATATATATATATATATATATATATATATGTATATTTTTGTGAGAAACAATGTCTCAGTTCAACAAAATAATCTACAGACCTTATTGCCAATATATTATAATAATATCAATACATTCAATTTTTATTGTGCTTTTAAAAGGTACTCAAAGTTGCTTAACATAACAAATTTGAGACACACACAAACACAAAATATATTGGTCTTTTGTAGAAAATACAAGGTTCAAAGTTGATCCTTGATCTTGGAAATGCACCAGAGGTCTGTTGAGGAGCTTTTCTGGAGTTTTTAAATACGTAGTGAACAGTTAACTCACATGACTGATCAGCTGTTTCCTGTAGATATTACATCAATTTTAACAAGTTGAAACAAATTCCTGAAGACCTCTTCCCATTTCTCTCTTGTAGACAGATTAGACAGCCAAGTTGACTTCTTTTGTTTCTGGTTTCCTTTTTTTGTAACATTTCAAAAGTTTGCCTTAAAATTCACTTGACAAGTGAGCAGGAACACAACTTCTGTTGGCTTCCAGTGAATATAAAAATACATAATATGGTTATGGGATTATAATAAATATATTAAAATCTTTCAGTGGCAGACAAAACAGAAACTATATACCAGTCACCAGGAATAAGTGGAACCTTTTGATATGAGATGAATCAGTCCAGCTACTGTCTGACAGCAAAAAATTACCTTTTAATATTTAGTATTTGCTTTTAAATCAGTATTTTTTATAAATCTGTGCTGCTCAGGTGTGGCTAATTTTTCCCAAGTCCTTGCCTTTTTTTGGTGTTTTTTGTGCTGTTTTATTTTATTTTTGATTTATTTTTATTACGAGCACTGAAAGAAATAGTTTCTAAAAAACTATTCCATGCTGCAGACAGATTTCATTTTGGGTCAAGTGATGTTAATCAGTTTGCTTATATATATAAATATCCTACAAAACACAAGTAAGCTGCAGAAATCCAGAGGTCTCACTGTGTCGTGATTCATACATTACTACATTTATGACATGTTCATAACTTAATAGGTGTGCAGTCACTCATTTATATTGCAGTGTTTATCTTTGACCGTATGTCACCTCAGTCCTCTTCCCTGCTGCTCCTCACGCTGCCATGACGCTGTTTGTTTGTTTGTTTGTTTGTGCATGATGTCGTTGGGCCACAGACGTCCTGCTGTGAACACACAGAGACCTGGCTGATCCTGACCCCACCTGTCCGTCCTGTCCGTACCTCTGCTGTTTCTGTCTGCATTCAGTTTATTTTATTTTTTATTCCTCCTCTCTACAGGTTTGCATGAGCTCATCGTCCCGTCCTCTGATTCCTGCTGCCCCCGTGTTTGTCTTGTGAAACCAGCCACAGTCTGCTTCATCTGAACTTCTGCAGACCGGAGAAGGTTTATCTCTGCTCTGGAAACAAAGTTCTGATGATGCTGACTGTGTTTGGGCTGTTAATATAAAACAGAAACTGACTTTGTTTGTCTCCTGTTTGTTACCAGATTATTCTAAAGGATTTGGAGGGAAATTTGGAGTCCAGAATGACCGGATGGATAAGGTAAGGTGTTTTTTTTTTGTGTGTGTTTTTGTTTATTATGTTACGTTTGTCTCACATCTTTCTCTCTGGCTGATAGAGCGCGGGGACTTTTGAGGATGTGGAGAAGCCGGCTCCATCTTACCAGAAAACCAAACCTGTGGAGGCTGGTGAGCATCCATCAACATCAGCTGTGTTTCAGTCACAGCTTTAGGCAGCTTGTGGATTAACTCTCCAGTGTTTTTTTTTCCCTCCTCAGCTGGCAGCAGCACAGGAAGCATCAAGGCTCGCTTTGAGAACATCGCCAAGCAGAAGGAGGAGGAGGACAGGAAGAGGGCCGAGGAGGAGCGGTTGCGTCGACAGGCCAAGGAGAAGCAGGAGCAGGAGGAGGCGCGCCGTAAGATCGAGGAGGCGCCCAAAGCCCCATCTCCTGTCCCCGCTAGTCCCAGTCCCACCCCTAGCCCGATCCCACCGGTCCAGCCAGCTGCTGCCCCGGCCTTCCAGGTGAGTCACGGAGCTTCTGACAGCACATCTCTGTGTTGTGCAACTGTTCAGGTAGAGACACAGAGAGGGTTTTTTATACTGCAATGGAAGAATGGATGCAAAAATGCTGCAGGTGAACTGGTTATGCAAAGAGGAGCAGGAGCTTAAAATAGAGAGAACAGACATTTTCAGACGAGCACTAACAATATTCAGTCTTCTCTGTCAGATCAGACAGTTAATGGTTGTCTAAAATTGGATTAATAGACACAGTTTTCACCTGTGATCTTCAATAAGTATTAAAATAGCCACTTATCACATATCCCAATGTTCACTGATGATTCCACAGTATATTTATCAAGGATACACAATAAGTGATTTAATGCAAAACAAGATCGAGAGTTGAAATTGCTCGACGAATGAAGTCATTTTGAATGTGTCTAAAACAACCAGCAGTGTAATGGGATTAAACTATTCTTTATGTTCTGAAATAGGGCTAGGCATTATATATATCGATATAAAAAATATATCGATATATTTTTAAATGTGGTATGGAATTAGATCATATCGCATGTATCGATATAGTTTAAAAAAGTTATTTCTTTATATTTAAATGCTGCCCTTACTAGGGTTTGTCATATTTAGTTATTTTGTAATGTTCGTTATTCTTTTCTCATATAAATATATTTATTTCAAAAGATTGGCCTATTTTATTTCATAGGTTATTTTTATTTAAGATATTTTTTATTTAAATGTGGACTTTATGGAGCTTTGATTTTTTTTTAGAAAACATACTCCTGTTGTTATACAGTATTAATGTTACTTAAATAAACGGTTTCAATAAATCTACTTGGCTTTGACTTTGACTGAACATTTGCTCTCACTTTGCGATAAAAATATTGGGATATATAATAGTATATTTATATTCAGCCTAAATATATCGGGATATGACTTTTGGTCCATATCGCCCAGCTCTATTCTGAACCAAAGCTTAACTTAATATTAATAACGGGTAAATAAAGCAGGGACAGGAAGTTAATATTCAGGGTCAAACGCATACAGAGAGTAACTAAAATTAACCTCTGGCATTTAGAGATTAATGATATAGATTATTTTCAGTTGATATAGATAACGAATTCATTACTAGTAACTTACTAGTCATTACTAGTAACTTGTTGCAGACTGCAACTGCAACAAGTTATCAAAGCAATTTGGCTTCATATTGTCAGCCAATAATTTAATGGTTGGAATTTAATTATTAGAACAGAACATACAAATACAATCTTTCCATGATATGGTGCCTCTCTACTGTCATCAGTAGAAGTTTATACACTGGAGCTGATGAACATTTCCTGTGTCAGTACTCATTAAACAGATTGTGTTTCCCTTGTTAGAAGACGGAGCCAGAGGAAGTGTCTCACGACGCGGCTGAGGAGAACGGCGAGCAGCTGTACGAGGTGGAGCCGCAGCAGGAGGACCTGTACCAGAACCCCGAGGAGACGGCAGCAGCAGGAGGTGACGACTCAAACACAATCTGTGTGTCGTACAGAAACAAGCAATTATACTGAATTCATCATTTATTAGGATTAATCGTGAATCAAAACATGGAACAATGCTGTTGATTAGTTAGTTTAGCTGTGTAGTTATTGCATCACATCAGATGCCATGTTTTCAGATTAAAACTGTCAACTGTCAAAGAGTGGCAAACCGTAGAATAGAGTTAAATTGTATTGTTAACAAAGGTGGAAAATCTCCTTCAGTCCATCTGAAACTTAATTCAAATATTAAAACACACACTTAACATGTAACAGCAGTACTGAATGTGTCAATACTTCATGTAATGGAATACAAGACACAAAAAGAAACACCAAATATATATTATTATATTGGCTATTTGTATTTATACTAGTATAATATGTCATGGTGGTGTAGTGGTAAGCACTCTCGCCTCACAGCAAGAGGTTCAACTCCTGCCTGCGAGTTTACATGTTCTCCCCGTGTCAGCGTGGGTTCTGTCCGGGTGCTCCGGCTTCCTCCCACAGTCCAAAAACAAGCAGCTTAGATTCAGTTGGTGACCCTAAATTGCCCGTAGGTGTGAATGTGATTGTCTGTCCTCTGATAGGCGACCTGCCTCAGATAAGCCGTTGGGGATAATGAATGAATGGATAATGTGTCTTTGTAGCCAGTCAGTCTGTTCACATGGACTAAAAAACATCTTCCTGTTGCAGACGCCCAGCAGTACGAGTACGGCGAGGACCTCGGGGTGACGGCAGTGGCGCTGTATGATTACCAAGCAGGTGAGACTGAAAAAATGAAAGAGCCAGGGCATCTCCCTGAATATCTTACTTTACATACAGCATGAGAGATCAGAGTCCCAACTTTAGAGTCACTTTAACAGACAGATAGAGACGTTGTGTTTTCTGAGTTTTCTTCACCAGGTCTCATGTCAGTGCTGCTTCAGAAATTATACAGATATCAATTAATCTGCCAATTATTTTCACAAGACATTATTTAGTCTAGAAAGTTATATAATGCATCACAATCTCTCATAGTGCAAGCTGACATTTTCTCTTTTTTTTCTCCACATATTAATGTATTTTATGAAGTGCACATTGTTTCTGAGACAATGTATACAGAACTATGCAATAAGTATCAGAATCAGCATTATTGGCCAGGTTTCTGTGCATATACGAGGAATTTGGCTCGGGTTTTACGCTCTCTTGTACAAAAAATACAGAAATACAAATATACAAACATTCAATATAAAAAAATAGGGAAAAAAAGACATTAGAAAATATATGTACACAGTTAGGATGGTGGAAAAATTTTAACATGTAGTGCAATGGAAGAAATAAATAGTTCTATAAATTAAATGAATCTTCACATCTTCACAATGTCCATATATAGTTCCTATTCTCATTAAATAAGTAAAATAATTATAAATGTAATAAAATAATTACAAAATTGAAATAAACAAAATGAATAAGGGAAAATGTATGGGAGAACACAGATAAAACACCTACATATATATTATTTTAAAACAAACAAAAATAAAAACCATGTAGTGTCGCAAGCTAACATGTCCAGATGTCTCGTTTTGGACAAACAAAAGATATGTTTAATGTCTTGGGAAACAAAGAAGCAGCAGTTCTGGCTCGAAAAATGATGAAGCTGGACAATTTTACCTTTTTTGAGAAAAATATACATACTATAGTATGACTTTTTTTCAGTTTTTGCACCTCCCATAATGTATTTTTAAGGTGTTTTTCTGTCATTTCTGGCCATATTATGCTCTAATATGTATCAACAGACTATAATTGACCCATTTGAAGCACTTTTAAGCATTTTAAAATATGACAATTTTTGGCAAAAATCGACATTCTATAGTATGAGGTTTTTTCTGAGGTTCTCATTTTTTGGCATCCCATAATATGGTGTTTTTATGTCATTTCTGGCCAATTAAAACTGGGTCTGATTGATTTTATGATGATTTATTAATTGACTAAACTGCAAATGTCCAGTGCTTCATCGCCGATCTGTCTTTTCCTGTTTTTTCAGCCGGCGACGACGAGATCTCCTTCGACCCCGATGACATCATCACCAACATTGAGATGATCGATGAAGGCTGGTGGCGAGGCGTTTGCAGAGGGGCCTACGGCCTTTTCCCCGCCAACTACGTGGAGGTTCGGCAATGATGACGCCACGCTGAGACGGCCCCGAGGTGTCCCCGTCCTTGTGCAAAAAAAAAAAAAAAGGAAAGGAAAAGGAAGGAGACGATTGCAAACCCCCTTTCTCACACTTTGGTCTTCTCTCTTCACCTCATCTTCAGCTTCAACACTGTGAGACATTCTCAGGTCTCCCAACCGGCTTTTCTTTTGCTCTTCTTCTCCATCCCTTCTCTACCTTTCCCTTCCTCAGATCACTTTTGTTTCTCTCCGTGCAGCAGACGGCAGAGATAGAGGATGAGTTATCTTAAGATGACTCAATACAAAGAGAATATATAGAACTCATTATCTGGGCTTTGTTCTGCACATTTGTAATAGTTAAAGCTACAAAAAAGCAACAGAACTGAGATGATTCAAAGGGATTTTTTCAAAAAATATATTTTTTGAAGTGTGGCTGTATGAGGCACTTCTCCACAGTCAGTTTATAATTGACAGTACATGGTGGTCGACACACAGGCAGCAGTACTGACACAGACGCAAAGTAATGTCACCTAAAAAATTAAAAAATATGTATATCTGTTAAGTTTTAAGCTATATTTAGAATATTTTCCTTGCCGTCAGACAAGTTAAAGTGCTCTCTTCAGACCCACCAGACTCCATTGACAAAAACAGTAATTTTACCTTGTGGAACACAGGAGTTGCTGGTCTGCCGCTGCCTCAATCTATTAGTTTGTTTGTGTTATTTTGGGAATTTGGTGAATCCAAACTAACCCTTTAAATCACAGAAGTCACATAATAACACAAACAAACTCACCAATCGAAGCAACAGTAGACCAGCGACTCCTGACAACTTAAGTTCCCTCGTCTGGGCTGTCGGACAGCAAGGTGAAGCAGTGAAAATATAGTGTACACCCTCATCCTGAGCTCTTTGTCAGTTCTCCTGCCTGCTTCTCCAAACTAATAAGTGATGAGTGTGATAAGTACCTCATACAACCTCAATCCCACCTCCTTCCTCACAGGCAGAAGTTGCATTTTGAAGCTTTTTCTTTTTTCTCCAGATACCGTATTAGAGTTCAGCTTCAGGTATTGTTGCTCCTTCACGTTGGAGAGAAATTTCAGTCACACCAGATGTTGAAATGCCTCGGATGAGTCTTGTGCACGGGGCTCAGGGTGCTCACTGTTCAGTAGCTCAACCTTAATGTAAACAGGAGCGCTTTTAAAGTAGGAAAACAAGCCTCCACTTTGGATTATAATGTATATTGATGGCTTTATACTGTCCAGCACATCGACTGTGGACCAAAAAGCTGATAAAACCCCTTTTTGCTTCTTGGTCTGTCCGCGTAAAGTTTGCTGTGTGGCACAGGAGTTTGAGTTCCCCTCCTGGTTAAAGCTGCACCTGTCGACACTCGGCGGGGATATGAAGCTGCTGTTGGAGCATCATGTAGTGAGAATCCGCTCTCCTTTTTCTGATTTATTATAAATGATCAATAATAATTGCTCTGGGCCATAACATCAACGATCAAAGTGGCAAATCACAAAAACTCTACAGCTCATAGTATTATTTTAATCATCTGCATACGTTTATCATGCTTAGAATCATGTACAGAGAGATGATGATTTATGACGCTTTGAGGAAAAATAGATTTGAAGACATATTTTTGTTCCCTGTCTCTGTGGTGTGTTCTCTGGATGTGGAAGAGACTTGTGTATTTTGTGTCTTGCTGAACTCGTGAACGATCGGGTTTACGTGTCATAGTGTGTCGAGGCGTGACGGCGAGCGCTCCGGAGCGCCGCCCACATCCCTTGTCACGACCAAATGGCGTGTGCTGACCTCAGAGTGAGTCTGAAGAGTAGAAATGTATATCGGGCTTCGGTGCGTTCTCCAAACACTAATTATTTCTAACAGACGGCTCGTCTGTGTTACGCAGTAGTGTAGCTTAAACAGGAATGTGTGTGTGTGTGAGGGCTTTCATTAAATTCATCTTCGGGGTTTTATAATAAAAAGTGACCTTTTTCAAATGCATTATTTTTATCTGTACCTCTGTTTGCTTGAGTCACATCATTACCTGCTTGTTCTTTTTTTTTAGTTTCAATAAATAAACTATGAATTATAAATTTGTTTGTGGTGTTTTATTGTCATCTTTCCTTTCACTATATTTAATGTTTTTATTGAGAGTTTTTAAGATATACAATGATGTTTTTTTTTTATAAACCTTTCAAGACATACTATATTTGGACTTTTTTCTGATAAGTATCAATAGACTATAATTGACCCATTTTAGGCATTTTCAAATTTGACCATTTTTGACAAAAGTAAAAAAAAAAAAATCATTTTTGAAAATCCCAAAATATGGTGTTTTTTTTGTGTGCTTTTTTGGACTAACAATAGTACCACATGTATCAACAGACACATTTTAAAAATTTGACAAAAATTGACATTCTATACTAATTTTTTTGAAAGCCATTTTTGGACATAGTGTTTTCCTGTAAATTCTGGCCACAATGCTCTAATATTTTAAAATTTGACCAAACTGATATTGACGCATTTTAAACATTTTAGGCATTTTAAAATTTGACCATTTTTGACAACAATTGACATGCTATAGTATGACTTTTTAAGTTCTCATTTGATAAAAAGTACATCCTAGTTTTGATGGATGTGGCATCAGAAAAGTTTCTTGATTAAATATTACAATTAACAGAAGTTGTTACAGGTGAATTCAGGATAAACAATTATATCACATTTAAATTCTATTTATGTTCAGTGGTAGATTGTGGTGGTAGATTTAAAAAAACAAACAACCCTTTTAGATATTATTCATATTCATGTATTATAAGTAAAATTAAGTATTAAGTAAAAACAACAAAATAACTATGAATGGAAAAAAAAGATCTTACATTTCAGCACTGTCATTATTCTGGTTGCACATTAGAAGCTCATTTATTTACCATTTCACATTTAACCAAAACTGTTGAAAAACATACAAAAAGCATTTCAAATGTACAACCCTGATTTTAAAAAGGTTGGGACACTTAAAAATGTAGTAAAGCAGAGTGCAAAGATGTGCAGACAAGATATGAAATGCCCAAACTGGGAAACTTTTTTTGTTAAATATATGAAGTTGAAGTTGATACATTGTGTTTTTTAATTATGTTTCACAAAGTGTCCCATTTATTATTTGGAATCTGGGTTGTAAATTTGCACACTTAAAAAAAAACAAATTAACCTTTGACTCAGATTCTTGCTTCCTTGTTTAATTTATTTCATTCATATTAATAATTATTTTAGTTTCTTTAGTTCCACACACACCGTGACCTCCAGTCTTCCCCCACCCCGTCGGCTCCAGCAGGCCTGCAGCGTAAAGACTGAGAGGGATACAACACTAGTGCAATATTATATTTATTTCTTACAGTGAATTTTGGTTGCCATACAAGAAGTCTCGAGGATTTGAGGGGGCAGGGGGAAGGAAGAGTGCAGTTACAGGAAAATTCTCTCTCTTTTCATTTCAGTAATTAGTTGACTCTATGATGATTCAGTAGCACAAAATTACAGCAACATAGAAAACATGAACACAAGTCTTTGCACAAATTACCGAAAAAACATCTTAGCCTCTATGAAGACTTAATCAAAGAATAAAATCTATTAATGAAAAAAATAAATAATTAATTAAGAAAGAAAGAAAAAAAAGAAACAGTTACCCAAATGTTGGACGATGATAAAGGTGGGAGCAGTGTTTTGAAGGGGAGTGGATGTGGGTTAGTGAGCCATGCCTGTCCTAAACACGGCCTGGTGATGCTTTTAAAGATTCCTACTACATCTACTCAGCTCTACATTTCCACAGAGAAAACTGCTTAGTGACAATGTTGATCCACGTAAAGGAACCAGCAGCCACCACTAATCTTTTTGGTGGATTTATGTATGTATACATATATATAGGTTTCATATATTTCCTACCAAGATGGCCTGCAGATATATATATTTTTTTAAATTTATACATTTTGCTTTTTTTTTTTTGTTTATACACACACTCTAGACTGAGGGGATTCAGGAGATGAGAGAAGTCTGCTCAGGCAGGTGGTGGTCGTCAGAAGATACCTGTGATTGGTGGTCACTTCATTGGCCAAAATGTCCGAAAGGGAAACTTTGGATATTTTTCAACCTGTTTTTTTATTTTCCCATGTTTTTGTGGGGAAATGTTTCTGAAAGTGGTCCAGTACTGAGAGAGAGAGAAAGAGAGCTGCAATGTAATCATCCTGTGCAACTGTACCCCGACAATGTCCGTCCAATACCAGTGTTAGTTTTTGCACTGACAGGCTACGACTGTTATTAAAATAATACCATTTCTGACAAAAATCGACATACTATTGTATGACTTTTCTTCAGTTTTTGGACATCCCATAATATGGTGTTTTTCTGTAATTTCTGGCCATATTATGCTCTAATATGTATCAACAGAGCATAATTGGACCATTTCTAGCATTTTTAGGCATTTAAAATTTGACCATTTTTGACAAAAATTGACATACTATAGTATGACTTTTTTCTGTAATGTGGACAACATACTATACTATGACTTTAAGTTTTCATTTGATAAAAAGTTCATTCTAGTTTTGGTGGATGTGGCATCAGAAAGGTTTCTTGATCAAATATTACAATCAACAGAAGTTGTTACTGGTGATTTAAGGATAAGTATTTATATTATATTACACTGGCAGGCTACAATTGTTAATATAAGTGAATGACGACATTATGGAAATGAGCCTACCAGGAGTTGATTGCAATTAAAGCTGATTATAAGAAATGTTTTGCCTGAGGAAGATCATGAAGATCAAAACGCCTCTCTAAATTAGAGAATAAACTCTCTGGAGTGGAGTGTGTTTCTCTTCCACATTGTCCAAATCAGTTAAATATTGAGCCGTGACAATTTTTTTTAATATGCTACGAAACTACGCTTTCTGTTCGCCAACACAACAAACTCTGCCCACCTCTCCAACTCTAACTTAAGTTTCCACAACAAGTCGACTGCAAGATTTCACAATGAGACTTTTCTTTGAGCGAAGCTTGCAGCAAGTTCAGGCCCGACCAAACGTAGCAAAATGTTTATTCAAAAGTAAAGTGGTGCATTGAAAACCCTGGGCATCCCATAATATGGCTTTTTTCACTTTTTTGGGGAAAAACTATACTACCACATGTATCAACAGACTATAATTGGGCCATTTAAAGCATTTTAAAATTTGACCATTTTTGACAATAATCGACATGCTGTAGTATGACATATGGTTTTTTTACTGTCATTTCTGGCCATGTTATGCTCTAATATTTATCAACAGACTATAATTGGCCCATTTGAAGCATTAGAACAGTTATCGCCCATAAAGTTGGAATGATTTTGTTTTCAGACACAATACTCTATTAGTTGTGGTTTCATTTTCTTTGTGATGTTTGGAAGAAATACACTTTATCTGTCAAGCGTAAATCACATTGTCACAATCATTATGTGGAAAGAGGTAAAAAATATTTATTTATTATTTTTAACTTAATGGACAACCGTATTTATGTCCCCTAACTGGGTTAAAAATGAGAGTAATGCACCTCTGAATCTGTTACGTATTTAAACATGTTCGACCTGTGAAATGAAGCAAAACGGTGCATATCGTATTGAAAAAAGGTTTAATTTCTTTTATCCTTTCCATAATGCTGTCAGACACCTGGACCAACAGTCTGAAGCACCTTTAGTGGACGTACACTGACGCTGATTGATGAATGATGACATCACAGCCTGTTTCTGGGCTGCTGGCTGCAGAGCTCTCTCTCAAAACTGGACCAGTTCAAAAATTGTTGTTCCTATTAGTCACTTAGACACAAAAGCATGTGAGACAGGGTTGAGGTTGAAAACAGCAAAGTGTCGCTTTGGGTCGACTACAGCAGCAGAAAGTGTTTCTACTTTAGGCAACACTTCATTAAAACACTGACAAGTGATCGCATCATGATATGTAACTTTAAAATGAGAAAAGAAAACACAACCAAGGAGATTCATTCAGAATAAATATTGCTTCTTACATAACCCATAAGTCTAATAATATCCACGTTTTTTATCTATATAGTATTTCGTTTTTTGGCAATCCACACGTCAGTGTTGAACAGATTTTGTTCAGATAACCTCTATAAAATTTCATAGAACTCTATACAAATCTTTAAAAATACTGTGCTTTTCTACCCGCTCCGACACGTCGCTGTTTGCTTTAAAATAAGTTACATGTTCAAACAGGAACAGGATTATAGCAGCATTGTCCCGTGCCAGCCTCTGTACGTACGGCTAATGTTCACAGAACACAGAGCTTGTGAATGTTTCATTTGTCTCCTCGAAGCTGCGCCTACATGAAGCTGCGGAGGGCGAGATGAAACCAAATTAAACGATATATATTTCAGACGTTGGGTTACTGTCGAGCACATATCGAACCACACGTGAGAGGTGTGCTCTGAAAGAATCTACTTTGAGATAAAACACATTTCTTTACCGAGCGTTAAACCGACAGTGGTGCAGGGACAGTGAGGAGGGGCTGTGAGCTGTTTAAGGCTTCCTCTGCAGGATGAGGGGCCAACGACACCACAAGGTGGGCTTCAGGTCAGCTCTGGCAACTAGAAATCAACCTTCATAGAATCTCTGTTTCCTCTAAACCTTTTAAATAGAGCTATACATATACTCAAATAGACATTTTTATCCTGTTAAACACTCTTATATACACATTTCAACACAAACTGTACTTCTACTTGTGACCAGCCTGTAACTCTAGCAAACACACACATTTCCAGCTTTATAAATGCTGATTTAGTTTGAAATTGGACCCTTATAATAAAGTTTAAACCCTGTCTACACCACCGGTGAGACTTGGATCAGAATCTGGGACTTGGAGGAGCTTAAAGTCCAGTAGTTCATCTGGTTTCTATCCCTGTCTAATCTCACACGGGGCTCACGCTGACCAACATCTGCCGGCTCTGTCAGGTTGTTCTCTGCTTATTTTTTGCACAGTGGTTTAGAGGGCAGGACGAGGCATGTGGACTTACGTGAACACGTAATTCGACATAAAACCCTGAAGCCACAGGATCTCCATCTGCTCTGAGAGCCGACGGGTTCACGTCATCTGGCTGAAGTCGCTCTACAAAGAGTGATTCTGCTGATTATTATTCTAATAAGAAAAGATCTCTGCAGGGGCCAGTGCCGCTGTGACGTCTGCAGCCTTCTTTACCAGGAGAAAACTCTCTCCTGAAGGCTGTTTATATTCCTTTTGACAGAATTGTACCTATAAACGGCTGTTTAGTTGAGCTCAAGTTAGCTTTAATGCCAACGAGTCTCTTTGATGTCCTCGCTCTGTTTTTTATTAACAAAGAATAATGTACAAAATGTTTAGGTAGTCATTGAGCGATATAGAAAACATCACTCCTCTGGTAAGTTTTAGCTCTTAAAATATCAACCTACAAATTTCAGTTGGAATTTCAGGTTGTTGCTTGTGAGTCATTTTTAAAATTGTTGAAAGCTTAAAAATGCCTCCGACAGGATTCAAAGTCAATAAAATGCTATCGACTGACAGCCACAAACTGACAGTTTGGAAAATACGCTTTTCATTTTCTTGGTAATAGTTGATAAGAAGTTGGATACCACTGACCATTAGCTTAGCTTAGTATAAAGACTGAAACCTCAAGATTAACCTTCCTGTTGTCCTCCGCTCAACACGGATACATTTTAAAAAGGAGCAATTGTGGTAGTGAGTTGGAATCAGGTTGACTGAGAATGTGTAACAACACATAAAGTGATGATTTATACTTTTAGCTTTTTAAACAATCAAATAAACTGGAGGATAAAAGTTGCACAGTTGCTGGGAGGATAAAACAAAGGTTAATAGTCTCTAGCCTTCTGCTAACAGCTCTGTTTGAAGCTTTCAGTCGGCTACTACTGGACACGCTCCATGACAAACTGATATAATATCCAGGAAGACGCAGACAGTGGAAGCAGCTGATCAGTCAGGAGAGATAAATGTTCGCTCAGCTATTTCACATCAAGAAAGCTAATAAGAGTATTTCCCAAAATGTCAAACTGTTCCTTTAAACAAACCTTGTAATTCTCTCTCTAAAAACCTTCGACTTGTTTGATCCGTTTGTGTCGACCTGCTGACGCTGAAGGAAGGAGATCTGACAGAATGAAGAGAAAGTAAAGTACAAAAGTAAAGAACAGCTCTAGTTTCCCTACACTGCGGCCTATATAGCAGATCCTTGGAAATAGCTAAACTGGCCTTAATGATATTTTGGGTCAACCATTGACGCGCGCACACGCACACACACATACACACAAAAGTAGAAGGAAAAGCCAAGAGGGAGCAGGACGCCCTTTACAGACAGACACGCTGGGAAAAAAGTTTCAAGGTGAGAATTTTTCTGGTCCAACGTTTGTCTGTCCGTCTTGTACCTCGTGTCCTCCCCTCGGTCTTCCTGTCTGTGATGAGGTGGACACCGGCGGGCGTGGAGTGGCGAGCAGCGTGCTACAGCAGAGCTCCTCCTCTGGTGACCACCTCGCTTTGCTCTCTCTCAGGAGAAGAAGGCCATCGCAGTAACGGTGTGTGTATACATGCTTCAGGTGTGTGAAGACAGTGTGTGTGGCACTGTGCATAAAGTGTGTGTGTGTTGTGTGTGTGTGTGTGTGTGTGTGCATGGACACGAGATATGGTTTAGTATTCATTTAAACATGTCAGCTAATGTTCTTATTTTGACACAAACAGGTGAAAAGCAAAAGAAAATGGAGTCTATCTCAAATTTTCTCTACAACCTTAGATGCACCCAGAAATATAACTCCGGTAGGACTCTAGTGAAGAAATATTATTCTCTGAACAAACTCTAGCAAAGATAGAAAAGGAGCAACGACCAGCTCAGCTGGTTTTCATGCACCCACACTGGGGTGTATGGAAAAAGTCTTCAGTATTCCAAAGCAGTTGGGTGAGCACAAGTCTTTATGTGAACAAACTTCCAGACGAGTATTTTTTCCAGCGTTTGAGTTCTTGCTCCTCCAGTTAGTTTCCGGTGGGTCCTTCGTACCGGCCCCTCCTCGATGTGACGTAGCAGCTCTTCTCTTCTCTCTCCCCCTGCGGCTCCGCCCGACATCCCGTGACCCCCTGATGCTCGGGGCGGCGGGAAGGAAGAAGAGGGCGGACAAGACCGGAGCACTGAGATGAGGGCGACGGAGGATGAGAGAGGACAAAAACAGCAAGAGGCAGCATCAGCTTGGACAAAACTTCTACCCAGTTCAACGACTTGAGATTATGTCTGATGAAGAGATCGGTAAAAGTGGTCGGTAACACCTCCCTCTCCTCGGCCCTGATTCCGCACGTCGCCACCCCGTCTCCTCGGGGCTTATCTGTCCTGCAGCAGCTTGAGGGCCCGCTCGATGTTCATGCGGTGGCCCACCCTCGTCACGCCGAGGTCTATCAGGTCCTCCTTCTGCAGCGAGGGCAGGTGGGCGCCCTCGATCTCATTGTCCAGGAAGGCGTCCCTGTGCTCGCCCAGGTTCAGGCTCTCCAGCCAGTCGGCCACGTCATGCTTGCTCCACAGCTCCATGGGTTTGGAGGCAAAGGGCTTCCCGGAGGCCGCCACCGCCTGCATCAGCGTGAGCGGCGATGGGGAGCGCGAGCTGCCACTGCCACCGCACGAGGAGCTCAGGCTGTAGCCGCCGCCGCTGCCCATGGGCGGGGTGGGCAGGCCAAAGACGTCGGTGAGGGTGGGCGACACGGAGGGTGGCAGTGAGGAGCAGGGGGTGAGGGAGGAGCCAGAGTCCGGAGGGCTGCAGGGGTGCGTCTGCGACGGGAGGCTGCTGGGAGGCGTGGAGGTCAGGGCGGCAGCCGTGGCGTTGTTACGCATTCCTGAGTCGTCTGTCGGCGGCCTAGGGACAGATACGAGGGGACAGGTCAGTCACAGCTCAACAGGTCTGCTGATCATAGACATTAAAAACTGTACAAGCAAAAACGTGAGAAGCAGATTGAGGGTCGGATATTTTTCAAAATAAGGAATAACAGAAGAGATTTTAAAGCACTTTTTCTGTGCAGGTTTCAGCCCATTAACAACAAACCATGTGTAACATCACTTTACATTTGCCAACTATTTCCCTTTTGATTTGATTTTATATCTTGAATATTGATGTTGTTTTCTTGTTTTGAACTTCTAATTTCCTTTAATCGAGATATAATCTGTTCAGAGAAACAACTCAAATGTTTTAGGGGGCAGTCCATGGATTCAGCATCTTCTCAATGCCCATATAAAGTCCCCATTGTCAAAAATAATACAATACAAATGTAATGGCATTAAACTGAATTACACAAATGAAATGAAATGAATAAATAGAGATGAAAAAATACTTCCACAAACACGAATATATATATATATTTTTTTAAATGCAGTTTTCACATTGAAAGAGGAGAAAATAAGTCCACAGGAATTGTTTCACTATCTCCGATCACATCAGCTGAAAAAACATTTATTCAGGAATAAGTCTTTTCATTTTAACTTTGCAGTTTTGTTCCTGATGTTTATTTTCATTTATTACTTGCAGAAACTTTTATTTTGCATGAGATGTAATCATCAGAGCAAACAACTAACTGCAGCTTTTTAAACCTTCATTACTTGATATTTGAGCCTCTTGGCAGCACAACCAGCTAAAAACAAACTGATTTATTATCTTAGAAAGTTAACGATGAACCTGTTCACACATCCAGCAGACACAGAATGAAATTAGCATTCATTTGGAGATGTCTAATATTCCTCTCTTTCTGTATTCGGCCAACTCCTGAGAAAGATTTCTGGCTCCCAGGCTGTTATCTGGCCGGTTGATGATTCTAAATATCTCGCTACATTTATCTTCAGCATTCTAACCATCAAGGAAGAAATACTGACCAGATTTTTTAAAAATGTTCACAACGCCTCCACTCACTAGGCAAGCTCAACAGTTTTACAGCGAGCCAAAATATTCTGGAAACTGTGTATCAGAGCAGAAAACATCCTGTCTTTAAACTGATGGAGTGGTTCAGATATCTGAAGAGGAGAGGAGGAACAGGCTGCAGAAAGAAAGCCACCAAAACCTTAGAGAATACACAAAAACTGCTCAGTAATGTGTGAGGTGAAAGTTCAACACAATGAATAATAAAAAAAAAATGTTTATATATAATTTATTTTGCTGAAAAGGCAAAATAAACATGGAGGGATGGGTGAAGAAGTAACATGCAAAAATATTAATATTTCTCCATTTTGTGCTTTTTTTTGGTCTTAAATGTAATCATTATTTTTTTTAAATTAAGACAACTTTGTTTTTTCTTACAGTAAAACTTAAAATTGATTGATTTATTTTTTGTACTTTTTTTGTATTTTTTTTTTTTTTTTTACATTTTCAGTTACCATTTACATTTATGCAGCGCAACTGCTTACAAAGATTTTAATTTTTTTTTCAAACAAAACAAAGGACTGGAAACAAAATATATATAATATAATAAAGAATATATAATAATAATAATAATAATAATAATTACTATTAAGACACTTAAATGAGTTAGTCTTCACAACAAACGTTCCTCAGCTGCCTGAAAAGCCTTTCTAAAAAACATATGGGATAACTTTAAAAAATGTGCAACAGTAATGTAAAGTCTTGTGAGATGATGATAATTATGTGTCTGAAGTGTCTTTGCATTAATCTACAGTGACACTTCAAAGTGCTGCTCCTTAAACTGAAGCTGCAGATGTTCATCACGTCTGAAGCATGATGTGACGGTGTAATGCTGCAGAGCGACCAGCAGGGGTCGTCAGAGCTGCAGCAGCTGACGGAGTGAAACAAGGACAGCTTTTCAGGTTTTAATCTCCATCCAGACATTTTTAGTTACAGTAGCATTAGTTGTTTTGTTTATGTTTGGGTATTCACTATGAGCCTGTCCGCTCTGTTAGCAGTCGTTTTATACTCATAACTTTTATTCTTTACAGCTCCATCAGAACCTTCATGTTGCAGCTGTTTTTAACACGATATCTTTCCATTAATATTAAATTTGTGATTCAACAAAAGGGATTATCATTATTGTTTTTAAGTGCATCAGAGGAACAAATTAGCTCTTTAGGCAGGACTGAGAATGTGTCCTATATGTCTGGGAATTAATTTGTTGTTTTTAAATTATATTTTATTATGGTGCACATTATTTTAGGAATTCATATGTTTTAATGTATTTTTTTGTTTTTAAAACAATATTTTACTTTTATTGATTTACTTATTTTGAATTTTCATATTCATTCATTTAATTTATTTATAGAAGCCATTTGATTTGCTGACCAAAATGTACGTTTTTTAAATAAAAATAATTAATTGTAAAAAAAACCCCCAAAAAAACAGCAACCAAGTCTTTTGTGAAGATAATAAATATAAACTAATTTCATTTTAAGATAAATCATTTACTAATAAAATAATAAATAAATATTTTAACAATTGCCGGTTTAGGCTTTATCATAATGATAATAAAAATTAAAATCTAGCCTATTTGTGTGAAAATAATATAATTTAACACAGTTAGCAAACTATTCTTTTCAATATAACATATTTTTCTTGTTAATGTTCTAACTTGCTAACTTTATTGCTATTGTCCTTTTCTGCATTAATAGAAAATGTAATCTAATGATTAAAAACTGCATTATTTAAAAATCTTTCCACACTCATTTTGACATCTAATTCAAGGGCTTGATCTTATTAAGTGAAATTAAATTAAAAGTGTCTTGATAAAGTGACATGATCAGAATTTGACTCATTACTCATCATCTCAACACAAGAAATCCTTGTTAATATTTTGGTTACAAAACAAACCAGCAGAGTTTTAATCTGATTATTACTGTATTTGAAGCTTAAATCTCTCTCAGACATTTAAAGTGTTTCCAGCCTGCAGCAGGAAGCTCTCTCCTCTCACAGTTATTAATATGTTTAATGGTTTATTACATTCATATGACCATAAAGAGTGAGTGCAGGCGTTCTCCTAATGGAAGGACGTGAACAACAACAGGAGGAGGGGAAGGTCAGCGCTCCGAGCTTTTTATAGCTTGTACAGTACAAGGAGGAACAGAAACAATAATAATAATAATACAGAAGGAACTGTTCCCTCAGCTCCCTGCAGCTACAAGGAATAAAACTGTGGACTGTATTAGGGATAGGAATAAGAATTAGGTCGACATTAAATTTTTAACCGATCTGTGTATTTTTTAATATTAATTTTATCAGAACTCACTAAACTGAAACACGCCGTTCGTTCAGTTCTGCGGCCGTACGTCAATAAGCCAATGAACGGAAAATTAAGTTGGATAAAGCTACAGTTTGCAAACTGAAAGTTGCAATAACAATTATAAAACAGAAATACAAGAGTAATAATTGGAGCAAAACTAGCTTACTGTATCAAACCCTGCTAGCATGAATTACTGAGTTTAAGATTACTGTGAAAACTAACATCATGCCTCTTTGGTGTTAAAACATTGTTAAAACACACTGAACTCCTTGGCATTATTTTTTACAGTTTAATCTCACTTGAGTTAGTTTTACAATTGACAGGATCAAGTCTCTTTTCGTCCTTTCAAAAAAAAAGAAAAAAAGCGCCTGTTATCAAAACAGGCTTTTCCACAGTGCTGTGTGTGTGTGTATATATATATATATATATATATATATATATATAATTTTGCCCATGTATGCATGTTTTTATACATACTGGAGTATATTGGAAAACATATAAAAACATTGCGATTAATCGATTCATTGATCGTTAATGTTATAGATGCTCCATTTGGCAGGTTTCTTCCAAACCCCCATCCCTAGACTGTATACATACTTTTTTAGAATAATTTAAATAATAACTTCACTTTTAAGTGAGTAAATGATATCTACAGTTGTATTGTTATTTTATAAATGAATTCTTGTCTGTAGTGATCATTGCAACAGCAGCTCTCTGCCATGGTTACAAGATAACAACTGTCCAACCTGTAAGGTAAATCTGTGGAGTTATGAGGTGATTAACAGATTTATTAGACCGGCGGTTTGTGCCACAGTTGTCCTAAATTAACAGCATTGGTAATACTAAAATCATGTTTTAGGTTTCTGTAATGGTTAATACAGCAGTATGTAGAAGATCTTTAACCCAAATTATATTTTTAATGATAAAATACAATTATTATTATTACCCATGAATTTTCCAATTAAAAAAATTAACAAAAAACTGTAAAGTACTAAAGCATGTTATTATTTCTTGATTAAATTATTAACTTGCATAAAAATCTGGCTATAAAAAGGTGAATTCACTTATAACAATAACATTTTGGTTTTAAACAAGCTTTTGAAAGATTTCTAGAATATTTATTTTTTCTCATTTTTATGCAGGCGGTCAAATACATTTGTTATCTCTTATATTTCTTGAGAATTGTTAACTCAACAGGAGGTTTAGAGGAAAAGTTCCTTCTTCTGAATGTTTCATTTTTAAGGATAAGTCTCATTATATTCTGTATTTTTCTTGCCATGTCAAAACCAAAACCAACCACTTTGTTGGACACGACTGTGTGGGAATTGAAAGCTTAAAAAAAAAAAAAAAAAAAAAAAAAAAAAATATATATATATATATATATATATATATATATATATGTACATAAATATATAGCAGAAATGTTACAATACTATCACTGTGATTTAAACTGTAGTTTAGTACAATTATTTTGTCCAGGACAGTCGTGAAGTTTCAGTAAAGTTTTGACACAATACATCTCATGCATGTTGCACTAAAATGACATATTTTTGAATTGCAAGTTATTGTTATCTAAGTTACTAAAATGAGGCGGTAATTAAAAGAAGACGAGGCAACCAAAGTGCCAATATCAAGAGCAGACACCTGTGTGAGTGAATAAGAGCACCCTTACATCACCTATATATTATAGACATTTGGAGCAGTGACACACAAGGAAGCCCCCCAGCACAACACACACAACCACACACACACCCACAGCAGTCCATGCAGAGTGAACACACCTTCCTTCAGCTCCCCTCAGGACGTGTTCCCTGCTGTTTGACTCTCCTGATAAATCGACGGCCGTATTGAGACGTGACCTGTCGCCCTGTGCGGCGGGGTGCTACGTGCAGCCTAGATCTGCTGCTCCCTGATTGTAACATATGGAACAGCCTGAGGGGAAGTGAAGGGGACCGAGGGGGGCCGTTCTGCCAGAATGGAACTGGGCCGTTGTTAAACCGAGCCAAAACTTACAATTCTGACTTCTCAACACCGGCTTCTCCATGGGATGGATGAGATGGAGACAAAACAACATGGGACGCATGATTAAAACACATGAAATGAGACAAAAGGGAGGAATGCATGAAGGGAATAAAACATGTTAATGAGCTGATGAGTCTCTGGCAGCTGTCACACGTCCCGCTCCGCTCAGGGTCACAGACTCTTGTGGATTTAATGAGTCTAATTTTCTTCATGTGTGATGATGTTAGTGAGTAAAACTTGAGCTCAGTGTGTAAAATGAGCTGCTGTGACGATAATCACAGCCTCATGAAACTTATAATAGTTCAATATCTATGCCATGTGGAGCCCCATATTTACCCAATATTCATGGTGTATTTGAATATTTGTGCATCTCGGGGTCCCTAAACAGTCTGTGAGCTGCATAAATCATATATGACTGGAAAGCTGAGACTCTTGTGGATTCACTGAACCCAAATGTCCAATTTTAAAAGGGTCCCTTGACCTCTGACCTCCAGATATCCAAATAAATGTGGTACTATGTGTCCCCATGAGTGTCCTCTTTACAGACATGCCCACTTTATGCTGATAACATGCAGTTTAAGGCAGAAACCTGCAGTTTTCTAATGCAAAGGTGATACTTTTGCACAAATTTGCCTCTTGCATATGAATATTTGTGCAACCTGTAAATCCCTAAACAGTCTGTGAGCTGCATAAATGGGGTCTGACTGGAAAGCTGAGACTCTTGTGGATTCAATGAGCCCAATTTCCTACATGTGTGATGATGTTAGTGAGTGAAACTTGAGCTCAGTGTATAAAATGAGCTGCTGTGACCTCTAGGATAACCACAGCCTCATGAAACTTTACAACTACAAGCAAATGAGGCTGCGATTATCCAAGAGGTCACAGCAGCTCATATTAGAGGATGGATGGCTGAGACACTCGATTCACAATAAGGGGGTTTCTCAGCAGGCAACACAACACAAGTGCTCGACAAACAATTGCCAAAATTCTTGCAAAAATCTCCAACGTCAAAAGATTTTTGATACTGAATCTCAACATTGTTTTTTCTGTGGTGGTACTCAAGGTCTTGGTCTCTCTTAACAAATGTTATGAACCCAAATATTACCACACAAACACATGAGAGGAAACAGAAGAGAGGAATGCATGAAGGGAATAAAACATGTCAATGCGCTGATGAGTCTCTGGCATCTGTCACACGTCCTGCTCTGCTCAGGGTCGCAGCGTTTTAATTGAATGTGTGTATAACTAACGGCGGGTCGGACTGGACCAAAAACAACAGCTCAAAAATACTTAACCTGCGATCTGTCGAGCACTTCTCTAATTGCCGTGCTGGTATTGTATCATCTATTAAACACTTTCTGTTACAGGAGTGGAATTGATGTGAAAACTATGTAATTGCTTATTAGACTAATTAGCACAGCGCCTCGTTTAGCTTCTCTGACCTTATTAACATTTCTTGCAGCTACCGAGAGTCACGTACAACAAAAGAGGACAGTGAGCGTCTGTCAGGCGGCTGACAGCAAACCACATCACTTCTGCTTACAGATTCTTGTTAATTGCGAACAGCGTTTAGAGAGATTCTTTTACTTGGACAGACATCAAGTAAAAAGTATCAGTCATGTCCACACATAGTAAAAGTAATCAACCACTCTGTGACAAGTTGCTCTTTTAACCGTCTGAAAACCACAAACTGCTGACAGATTTGAAAGGCATGTTTTCTTCAGAAATATTACAAACATTACAACATTTATCATCAATTATTGTCAGATTTTCACAAAGCCCCTTAACTAATGTTATGTGACGAACACTTCTGTCAGGAGAAAAAAGAATCAGGTCGCAGCATAAAATTGCGATATTCCACAAATATAACTTTATTCTAAATTCAAAAAAATTAGCCAAAAATTAACTGTCTGCACCAACAACATCGTGTTACAAACATTAAATTCTGCAAAGATCAGCGACACTGTGAAGCCATGAATGACCCATCTAAGACCAACTGTCACATTAGGAAAATTCAGTGAAACTTTGACTGAACTAGAGATTGTAAAAATGTAAATAGTTCAATATGTATACATTGAGCCCCATATTTTCCCAATATTCACGGTGTATTTGAATATTTGTGCATCCTGGGGTCCCCAAACAGTCGTGAGCTGCATAAATCGTATATGACTGGAAAGCTGAGACTCTTGTGGATTCATTGAGCCCAAATGTCCATTTTTAAAGGGGTCCCTTGACCTCCAAATATCCAATTAAATTTGGTACTATGTGTCTCCTCTTTACAGAAATGCCCACTTTATGCTGATAACATGCAGTTTAAGGCAGAAACCTGCAGTTTTCTAATGCAAAGGTGATACTTTTGCACAAATTTGCCTCTTGCATATGAATACTTGTGCATCCTGGGGTCCCCAAACAGTCTGTGAGCTGCATAAATTGGGTCTGACTGGAAAGCTGAGACTCTTGTGGAGTCAATGAGCCCAATTTTCTTCATGTGTGATGATGTTAGTGAGCGAAACTTGAGCTCAGTGTATAAAATGAGCTGCTGTGACCTCTAGGATAACCACAGCCTCATGAAACTTTAAAACCACAAACTAGAGATCTAGAGCATTCAGAGGATGGATGGCTGACACACTAGATTCACAATAAGGGGGTTTCTCAGCAGACAACACAACACAAGTGCTCAACGTACTATTGCCAAAAAATGCAATTCTTGCAAAAATCTCCAATGTATCTAAGATTTTTGATACAGAATCAATGCACTGTTTTTTTTTGTGGTGTTACTCAAGGTCTTGGTCTCTCGGTAAAAATGCTATGAACCCAAAAACTGCAACAACTTATATGACATAACTGAGCTTGAGAATTCATATATTTCCATCAGGCAGATTTATGACAATAACTTCTTGACACAATGTCTTCAGGCTCCAGCTTTCATATGGTACTCCACTTATATGTGACACCTACTGTTGACCTGCTATCTCCCCCTAAAAACACCCTGTTCCCTGATAAAAAAGACACAACTTGGTCTATGAGGCTCTCTAAGGGTTCAGTATTGGACCATGTTACGGAACAATAATCTAATTAGGACAGAAATAATACTTGAGCCAGCTGTTTTGAGGCATGAAATGGCATTTTAAAAACTAAACGATGAATAAATGTATCCAGTATATAAGCAACCTATTAATTAACAATGAAAACAATCAAATAATGTGTTGCAGCACAAAAAGAGATTTAAAACTTGTATGTACAAGTACAAGTACAGTGATGTGGTCATTGAGTGCAGTGGAAGTTTCAGGATCCAGCAGCACAGAGTCAGCCCCCTCAATCACACACACACACACACACACACACACACACACACACACACACACACACACACACACACACACACACACACAGTCAGTAATGTTAGCACGTGTCCCTCGCTGGCCCTCATCTCTCTCTCCGTCAGCTGAGCAGGTTGGGAGGAGAGGGATGCAGAGCTATAGATATCTGTGGTGGGAGACCTCGCCTTTGCCACGCCCACACATCGCATGACTCCCTGCTTCTCTCTAGCACACACTGCCTCACGCATTCAGGGTCGCACTCATTGGCATGCATGCACATGCTGCCTTTATTTATAGAAACTCAAACTCAAACACACACACTTACTTATACACACACACACACATACACACGGACTGACTCGGCTGTGCTGGGTTACATAACGGTGGCCTACTAAAGCAGCGCGGCACGTGACCTGCGTGAGATGATGTTGAACTCTGCTGAGGGTTAGGCCTGCCATCCTCTCTCTCTCTCTCTCTCTACACACACACGAACACACACACACATGTACAAACACACACCCCTCCCCTGACTCAGACTGACATCACTGCAGGCCTCAAGGCTGCTCTCATCAGCCGGTTGCTAGGCAACCCTTTCGTCCACAGGCACAACCAACGCACATTTAATCTGGGAGGCTAAGAGACAGGGATAAAAAATAAAAAAAAAGGAGAGAAAAAACCCCCACAAATGTCCAAAGGAGAAAATGTGATGTTTTAGCGGTGCTGAGGTCGATTTCTGCGTAGTGAGGAAGGAAAAAAACACAAGAGAGGAAGGAGAGGAGATTGTGCACGAAGGGAAAGGATGGCGAGAGAGAGAGAGAGAGAGAGAGAGAGAGAGAGAGAGAGAGAGAGAAAGAGAGAGAGAGGGAGAGGGAGAGGGAGAGCATGTGTGAATCTAGGCCATCTTCTGTGCATCTCTGTTGCCATCTGTTTGACAGTCACAGAAGCAGGACCACCTTTCCCCCCATACGACGAGGTGGTCCCTATCTGCTGCCTACAACCTTATCTCCTGCTCGCCGTCTGGAGACCCTCTACACCACGAGTGCAACAAGAAATCCCCTCTGAGGCTGGTTACCACAGACCTCCACGACAAACGATAGCAGAGTTTAAACACCATCTGACACGATGAGACACAAACAATCGAAAAAGACCCGATTACAAGCCGCTGATGGATGTTGGGGCAGATAGCAGCGAGGTTTGGATGTTGCAGCCACATCAGGGCACGATGACATCTGGCTGTTTGATCCCAAAGTGAGCCAGTTACTGAGGCGAACTCAGCTAATCAGACCAGTCAACATTCCTTCAAGCGACACACACAGATATAACAAGGCAGCCATGACACCGTGATGATGTGGGTGACAAGGAAAATGTAGCAAAAACTAGCTATTTTTTAAGTCTTTAAGATAAAAAAGTACTACAGACGTGATAAGCCATGCATGTAAGCCTGTCACAGTAACAACAATATCCACTGATCCAGCAAAAGTTATCAAGGTCACCAACATTTAAGTCAATGTGACGCCATAAAAACAGAGATTTCTGGAACATTTTACAACTCGGGCCAATGCTAAACTATTCTTTCACAGCATCTGAGTGAACGAACAGAAAATATAGATAAAAAAATAGATTAAAAAAAAGATTCTGAGACACATTTTGCCATTAGTTTCAAGAGTTTCACCAGGGGCGGGGCTCAAGCAGCTCCTCCACACACACACACATAAACAATTAGAAGTGCATTATCATGCTGTTATATTATCATTATATCAGCATAGCATAAACTGACTGAAAATTACGTTTATCATAATTATTTCTGGGACAATATGTCGTCCAACAGAACGTGGTTTTCTGGTACATGTAGATTGTATAATCATCTGTGGAAACGATGATGGATTTTGCCTAATGTTGACAAATAGTTTGAGATGTTTGTGCTCACACTAATGCTTCATAAAGGCACCAAATCAAAACAACAAACTGCAACATAAACTGATCTTATATCTGCAGGTTTAGCTTTGTTATCATCACCATCTACAGGTTTATTTCTAATCAAACAAACAAAAATCATCATCCACCTCCTCCTCCAACAACTACCAATATATTTTAACCTTCCCACTAATATTTAAAATCGGGCTATAAATCATGTGCTTTTCACATGACCTTTGTTTAAATGGTAATTTCAGCTAAAAATGTCAAATGTTATTGGAATTGTATCCTTCATTTACACTCAGTCACACACCAGTCTCTTAGCCATGTGTTGAAAGGTGCCTTTCAAAAACTTGAATATAAGTTTTAGTGAGCAACAGTCAGCTGTCCCTCCACTTCACTGCTCTGAGAATAATGACAGCTGAAGTGACACTGAAATTAAACTGACGGTAACCATTTTTTTACCCTGAACACAAGTTCAAAATAGTGTTCTACAATTTCTTTTAGCAGACAGAAAATGTAAACATAGTCTATTATGTTATCTATGTTTATTAAGATTTATTATATATTATTATTTTTTTTCATTAAATCACCTGTGTGTGCAAGGTAGAGCTTGGAGTAAAATCTAGACAAACTGTCTCCCTTATGATCCATCCACTCATTTTCTAACAGTCAGTGTTGTTATTAAACTGCAAAACTGATAAGAAGTGATTCTTCTCCTGGTGTTTCAGTTGCATGACCATCACCATCTGAACTGGAGCAGTGCTGATTCAGATTTGCTAATAATTTTTATCTTTATTCGTTATTCCATCATCCAAAGATTTGTCAGCAAGATTACGGAAAAACTATGAGCCAATTTTCTCAAAACAATGTGGAAGGACGCTGCATGGGTCAAGAAAGAACCCATAAAATATTAAACACAAATTATTATTTTGCAGGAGAGTTTATGGGTTTGGTGATGATCTGCTCTCTGCTCTCCAAGTGCCCTTTCAGTTTTAATCATTCTTTCTTTTACTTCTCTTCAGATTTTATACATTTTCATCACACGTTTTGAGTATAAAATGTGCTATAAAAGAATCAAGTTTGCCTTTGACTCATATTAATGTTGACTGCTCTGCAGGGTTTTGGACATTTCACCGTCTCTGTTGACACATTCGTACACAGTTTATGAGTCCAGGAGGGAAAAACACTATAAACACATCTTCTCTGGCGACTGTCATCACAACACTGACGTAAAAGACTTTTCCCCAACTGCAGATCAGATTTACAATAAACCTGACATGAGTCACATGACATTAAAACAGCATGCGAAAGGTACATATAAATCTGAGTGAAGTCATAGAGACCTTCACTCTGCAAAACAAAAAGAATCATTGCATGGCTTGGGGGGAATAAACAGTTTACTTTGGGAGCCTGCCAGCTTCATGCACCTGATACCTTCACACCATAAACTAACAGCACAAACACTTTGGAAGAAAAGATACTGTTTCACCAAAATGGAAGATGGAGACACTAAAGATGAAGCCCACAGTCACTATGAGATTAAACATGGTGATAAAATCATTAGCTGGGCTGACTCATGATGCTTTGTGCATCAATCAGTCTGCAACTTCACCAAAACACAGATCTAAACCCTCAACAACCTGCTGGCGATGTTTTCTTATAAAAAAAAAGTGTCAAAACTGCACAACTGATCAAAGGAAGAAACTGAGATCATCGTTAGAAAGAAGCTCAAAATAATGAATTTTAATAAATCATTTTATTCTACAAAAATAAGGCGTTTTCACTAACAAGATTCTGTAAAAAAAAACCCATTAAATTCTGTTGCGACACTGTGAAATCATGATCGACTGAATCACCTGTTTGGATTGTTACCACATGATTGAACAGTGTGTTATCAGTGGTTGAGTAGGTTGTTATCAGCCCATTCAATGGCCACTGAAAATAAAGCGGTTATGTTTAGTTTGAAGGATGCAGATTCCTTGCGGTTACACTACAAAACTTCTTTTCTGAGGTTAGGGCAAAAAACTTAATGGTTAGATGTTATAAAACATTGTTTAGAACGTATAAAAATAGTTTAGAACTGAAAAAATAAAGTTTAGAACGTATGAAATATAGTTTAGAATGTATAAAAAATAGTTGAGAATGTATAAAACATAGTTGAGAACGTAGGAAATATATTTTAGAACGTATAAAATATAGTTTAGAACGTATAAAATATAGTTTAGAATGTATAAAAAATAGTTTAGAAAGTATAAAATATAGTTTAGAATGTATAAAAAATAGTTTAGAAAGTATAAAATATAGTTTAGAACGCATGAAATATAATTTAGAATGTATAAAAAATAGTTGAGAACATATAAAACATAGTTTAGAATGCATAAAATATATCTTAGAATGTTTAAAACAGTTTAAAAACGTATAAAACATAATTTTAAGATATAATATAGTTTTTAAAGTATAAAAGTTTTAAACGTGTAAAACATAGTTTAAAATGTGTAAAACATGGTTTAAAATGTATAAAACTTAGTTTAGAACGTATAAAACAGTTTAAAAAGTAAAATAAATGCACATGAATTGAAATATTTCAGTCTCATACCTAGTATAATCTTAAATACTGAAACAAGGTGCAGTCACTTTCATTTTTCCTCACTAGTATTAAACTTTATGCAGCAAAGTGCTTCATATTCTAATAATCTTTTATCATCTTCTCTGTAAGATAGTTGAAGTTTATCGCTTCTATTTTTCTTGAGTGTTCAGAGGGCAGATGGCAGAAACCAACAACACAACTTAAAGCCCTGTGATGATGAGAATGAAAACACAGAGGTGGAAACAGATCTCTGACAGCAGCTGATGGAACCTACCTGTGAAGACACAGAGGACATGAAGAAAGAAGAGGTGAAGGGACTACAGGAGATGAAGATGGAGAGGCGTGAGCTGAAAATGAGATGAGTACAAGGTGTAAAAGGTCAACAGATGAAAATGAGGAAAACATGATAGTGTGAGACGTGAAGCGTGGCGGCAAGTAAACACGTCCGGCCGGACAGAGCAGCTGCTCACGGATGTCTTCCCCGGCGAGCTCTGCACCTCTCTGATGAGTGATGGGGCCGTTCATACAAAATGCATGTGGCCGCTGAATTATTGATCGGGCTTTTTATTCCCCTCTCATACTGGGAAGATGTGAGTTTAAAAAACCATGAGCTGAGCCAGTTCAGGTGCAGGGTCCATCAAAACGCTGTCCCCATTACTGTGCGTCCCGGACAACCTCAAACACGGAGACGCAGGGAATCAGTCTTGTTATATCAAATGTAGGAAAGCTTTATCCTCCCTGTTAACAAGTAAACAGTTCTCACTCTCAGGTTCATAGACTGTTATCACTCTGAGTAAACATTCACTTTAGAAACAGTGCAAATAAAATGTCAAAGAGATAAAAAGCAAAAGGATGAGCTGATTAATGTCTGCACACCTGCTGCACTATAAACAGACGATTCAACTCAAGAGAAAGGGCCATTTACACCAAGAATACCTAAGATTATAAGAAATAAATATATAGTTTTAAAAGTGTATGGTGAAGTCCAAACCACACCTATAACAAACTATAACTATAACAAATCACGGACAAACAGACTAAAGAACAATTCTTTCCCACAGCAAAACGCACCTTAAATGGACATGAATAACACATTATTTGCATCCATCGCCACTTTATCTTTTACCTTTAAACTATTTATTATTACATGTGCGTAATGTCTGAATGTCTTTTTTAAGCACCTTATAGGTATATGGGAAGCACACGTACATTTTGTTGTATATTTTTTTAATACAATGACAATAAAAGGAAATCTTGAATCTTCAACGACAGTAGGACGAGGCCATATGGCGAAAACCTCCTATCCTGATATAGGTGTATCATGATATAGCATGTTTCCTAGTAATTCAATGAACACATAGCCTATAAAAAACAACTTGAGCTTCGCTAATATATGCACGGATTACAACTTAAAGCAGCATCCATAGAAAGTCTTGACAGAGACTTCACAGTGGTTGCTGGCTTTTCTTCATTGTGATTGAAATTAAGTAGAAAAATATAAACTATAAATGTTTTTATATTGTTTAGATGATATAAAGTCATGGAAAAAATATCAGACCATTGTTTTCTTCAATTTCTTGTTCATTTTAATGCCTGGTACAACTAAAGTTTCATTTGTTCGGACAAATATATTGATAACAACAAAAATAGCCCATAATAGTTTAATTCAAGAGCTGATATCTAGATATTTTCCATGGTTTTCTTGATACGACCAAAATCACTATCAAGATTTTGTACCAGGCATTAAAATGAACAGGAATTGAAGAAAACAAGGGTGGTCTAATCATTTTTTCCATGACTGTATTGTCAAAAGCTCAGCACTAAACCACAGCTGCAAACAGGATCATTGGGATCAGTTTCAAAGTGAAGGATTGAAGCACTGACAGCCAATCAGAATCCATCAGAATAAACAGCGAGTCCGTTTAAACTCTATAAGATAATGAAAAAAAGTGTTTTTAAGTTGATTCTTATTCATATACTTCCTAATACAAATAATGATTAATAAAACCTATATCAGGAACTTTGTACCTGCTGTTTGTAAACTAACTGATGGTGTATATGAAACATGTGGTGCTCGGACACAGCTGGAGCGAAGAGCGCATGCTTGGTGCTGCTTTTTTAAAATTTTTAAAGCTTTTATAATTCGTCATGGTGGACACTTGTTATAGTTTACATTAAAGTTATAGTTCTCGGTGTGGCCGGCCCTCAATTCTTTTATCAGATCTTCAGTTAAGGTTCAATAACTGACCACAACTTCCTGACGTCTTGCTGTAACAGTGAGGTTAGCAGGTTTGGTGTCATCAAACCTGTACAGAGACTCGTGTAAGAACCTGTGCTCACCTCTGACAACCTACAAAGCTATGCTCTAGCATCTGTGATAGATTAAGATACATATACAGAAAGTGCAAGCCACAACACAGCCCTGCAGTCTCATAAACACTTCATACACACCTCAATGAGCTACAGTCATCCAGACACAATTAACAAGCCTGTCAACACAAAGCAAACCCAGAAAATAAATCACTGATGATCATGCAGTGGATCAGCCGGGAGTCTCTTTGTGATAGAAATCACATAATCTGACCTGAAATAAAACCCAAACTGCCTGAATGGCCAGATAAGTCAATGAGTAAGTGAGAAAATGTTTTATTGAATCTCTGGTGAACCAGCCCTGCAATAAAACTCCTGGCATCTCAAAAAATCAATAAAAAAAGTAAATCTCAGGTCCATTGTGCACTAAATTTAAAATAAAGTATAAATAACTAAACTAGACAACAGAAGATAATGCTACAAGTTCTTGCAGAAATAACTAACCATTGAAATAAATTATTAATTACATAAAAGATGAGAAGATCTGGGACTGAGGCATTACATACACATCAAAATAAGAAATAAAAAGGATTTGGAATAGTTTAATCTTTAAGGAACCTCTCACCTTGTCCCGAAGCCCCCCCTGGTCCCTGTGGGGGAGTCCAGGCTCTCTCCAGGCTTGGCGGGCCGGTCGCGATTCATTTGCTGCAGGATGGAGCTCAGCTCGGTGATGACGGTGTTCTTGCTGTCCGGTGTGGAGGGGGGGCTGCGCAGCTCGGGGGGCTGATCACCCCACAGCTTGGATGTCCTTTGAGTGGGAGTCCTGGGAGGTTCAGAGGATGAAGGGGGAGGGGGAGGGGCCTGAGGCGGGGACCCGTAGGACTCCGGAGGCTCTTCGATGAGAGCGTCGTGGTAAAGCGATGTTCTGTTGATGACCGACTTGCCTTTGGGTTTGGGCGGCACAGGGGGCCGATCCACCAGGAAGGCGTGTCCGTCTGCGGTGGCGTAGAGGCTCTCCAGAGCGCTGTCGCAGAAACCGCCCTCTGACGACAGCGTAGAGATGCTGGAAACGGTGCTGGTGGTCTCCATGTGCTGAGGGTCCCCGCTACTGCGGCTGTCCACCTCTTCAATCCCCGAGTCACCCACCCCTGACTCGGAGTCAGGGGGAGGGGGGGGATACGTGGGTGGCATGCTGTTTGACACCCGCTTGTGTTG
This sequence comes from Centropristis striata, assembly GCF_030273125.1. Taxonomy (NCBI): domain Eukaryota; kingdom Metazoa; phylum Chordata; class Actinopteri; order Perciformes; family Serranidae; genus Centropristis; species Centropristis striata. The sequence continues at coordinate 28,308,067 of NC_081518.1, forward strand.
ATCAGAGACGGGCGGCGGGGCGTGAGCGTGGTACGGGGGCAGAGCGGGGCCCCCGTTCCGTCTCTGCTGCTGAAGCATCTCTGCAATGGCACTCGCCTGATCGTCAGGAATGTCAATACTGTTGGCAAACTCCAGTGGCGGGGGGAGGGGCTCTGAGAAGTCAAAATCCTCATCGATGTCGACTGAGGCGAGAGGCGGTGGGGGGATGCGGAAGGGCAGCTTCACCGGTTCATCCAAGGACTCTCCTAACGGGATGCTCCGCCTCCTCAGGGACTGCGGCGCAGGATTGGCAGACAGTGTGTTAGCGTTTAGAGGTTCGGGTTGGTTGGGGTCTTTGAGCTCAGATGGTCTGTTGCTGTCCTGCCCCTCCACGTCTTGGTTGTTCACCTTGTTGCTCGCTTCGTTGCTGGTGTGGACCATCAGCAGCCCGGTTGACTTGGGCTGTGACGAGTCAGCCACATCCGCCGGCGCACTTTTCCTCTCCTCCACTGCCTGATGCTGCCGTTCTTCCCTCGCCCCATCGGTCTCGTACTTTTGCTCTGTCAACTGCCTCCGCAGGCCGCCTCGGCCCGGTCTTCCCATGGTCGCTGAGGAGATTGCAGCGAAACTCGTCTCAATCCCGGAGCGTAGCTTGGTGTCGATGAACAGCGGTTGGTTGAGGTCTGGTTTGTGGCTTGGCTGAATCGGGAGGGACTGGGCTTCGTGCTTGGGCGTTTGCTGAACCTGAGGAGGATTTGGTGGCTGATTCTGCGGATGGTTCTGTTGCTCCTTCATCGCCCGGTCACGAGCGGCCAGGGCCAGAGCAAGCGGAGAGTTGGGATCCAAGGGCTTGCCGGTGACAGGATGGAGGTAGGTCCCGTTGGCCCTGTAGTGGCTCTTCGGAGGAGTGGATGGGAGACTAACAGGACTGTCCAGGTTGGGACACTGGCCTGTTCTGGTGTTTAGAGGCTCCCGCACCACCGTGGGCTCAGGAGTGTTGAAATCTGTCATGTTGCCACTGCCGCCCCCAACAGGAGGACCAAGCTGCGCTGTGGAAGGTGGCCCCAATATCCTACGAAGCCGCTCATCGCTACTGAACATGCCCTCATCGATGGATTTTGACTGGCGGAGGCGAGGAGTCGGCGTGGGACTACTGAAGTCGTCATCCCCAATGTCTATTGACTGGAAGGCGATGGAGTGCTTTTTTGCCTCAAGCCTCTTCTCACGGTCCCGTACCGCCCCAGCAATAGCTGCAGCAAAGGGGTTGCTGAGAGACATGGGGTCCTCAGGACGCAGACCACACACAGCGGGCGTGAGAGGCGGGTGTTCAGGCGTGGTGGGCTCGATCTCCATGCTGCTACCCTGGCTGCTCTTGCCGCTGCTGCTGGTGGAGGGCTCCTTGACGATGATGGTGGGGATGGGGATGGAGGAGCATGTTCGCTCTACTGGTGTTGTGGGCATGGAAACCGCGCCCGAGGGGTTCGATGGCATGTGACACGCTTTCTCTGGACTGTCCTCCACATTGGACTGCTTCACTAGCATGCCCTTCCTTCGAGCTGGTTTGGCTGGCACGTACAGTGTCTTATTGCCCACCTCGGAGTAAGGGTTCTCCGGCACCGGCGTGCGCCCTCGAGTGCGCGTGCTCTCGAACTGCTCCGAGCTCTGGCGGAAATAGCCGCGCCTCAATGTGCCGGCGTCGGCTCGGTTAATGGTCTTCACTGCATTGGCTGAGTTCTGGGTGAAGCTGGGTCGTGTAGTGCCGTAGCTCTTGGGCGTCGGGCCAGCGGCGGAGTTGTAGTCTGGTGGTGACGGGGGTGAGATGGCCGGAGGAGGAGGGATGTCCTCTGAGGTGTCAGGCATGGAGAGGCTGCGGGAGAACTTCAGCAGCGGAGGTGTGAGATATCCCTTCTCCTCCTCTGTCGTACCTTGGAGAAACAGAGCAGAAAGAACAATGATGGGAGGACCTGTTGGAGACATCCCTATCTTTTATTTCCAGCATGGCCTCCTCTTTACACAGCAAACACCTCATTTATTGATGCCAGCTCTTTCTTAACCTTTACTTATCCATGCAGGGGATTCCTAAAATGTGTGAACGGCCAGAAAGATACAAGAAGCTGCAGAGTAATAGATGTTTGGGGAATTTACTTGTGAGTAAATGTGACCAGTTATCCAACAACTGGCCCTTCTCTAAGCCCGACCCTAGAGCAGCCACTGTCCAGTCCTATGTTATCAGCTGGAACTGGAGCGTTTGGCAAGGTTTTTCATGGTAAAATGCTGAAAGCGTCTGGCAGCGTTCAAAGGCTGCTTGAAATAACGAGTCGGGTCTCTTTCACCGTCCAGGTGAGTGAGACATCTGGGAGATGCTTTTGAATGTGTACCAGCATGATGGATTCTTTTTCATTCACATAACGTTACGGCACGACAGTGAAGCAACGCTGGCACACCCTCCTTGTCAAAACAATAAATATCTGTAAAACAATATATTAAGTTTCCCTGTTGTGCAAGAACATTGATGTTCCAGCATATAGTTGTCCTTTAAATGTGTATTTCATTCACAATTAATTCTGCGTTTTTGAATCCCTCTCAATCTCTAAGAAGAAACTGAAGATCCAACTCTTTTGTGAACATCTTCACACATAAAGGGAGGGTGGGGGATAAAAGACAAGTTAAAAAACTTCTATGCATTGCCTTAGTACACTTTGTGCTAATGGACTCAAAGTGACCCCACAGCACTGACTCATGTTGTCTTCTGACTAGATGTACGTCTCTTTGGCTAAAAGCGTCTGCTAAATGACATTTTATTATTGTAACAACACTCTGAATGTTGCTTTCAGATGCAGATTGTACTCCTTTCTGTCTGCTGCTCTCCAAACTGTTATTCCAGAAATGTGCTATAATTCTAGACGTGGGGGAAAATCAATACTGCACAGTATCAAGATATTTTGCGAGGCAATATAATAATTCACGGCCACTAAGTATAGATAGTTAGCGTTGCAGCGGCCTTCAGTATTTTTGCCATTTGTTTTTTTCCAGAGGCAGTATTGAGCTCACTGTTACTGATACTGGTATCTCATTCAACATTCAACTTTTTTTTCTAAGGCTTTCTTAAAATACTGGTTGGGAAACCACTATTAATTTTACTTTCTGAGGAAATGATTTGCTTGAAATATTGAATTTTGCATATAAAGTATGACTCACATTTTACTAGTGAAACTGACTGAAACATCATTTGGTCACAGAGGATTAGAGAAGTTCCCAATATATTATAAAGGGGGTGTTGGGTCTGCCCGTGGGGATGTGGTCTTGGGGACTCCCTGGGCCCGGGGGACTGGGCGGCTCTGCACCATGTGTGGAGTCCGCCTCGGTCTCCCCGGGTCCTGGTGGTCTCTGTGACGCCGTCCTCTATGGCTGTGGGCTCTGCCACCTCTCAGTGTGGAGGCTCCCTCAGGTTGCTTTTTCCTCATCTGGATCCTCGGTGCCTTGCCATGTCTCTACACTGTCAATCAATATGTGCTGTGTGTGAGTCTGAGTGTGTTTGTGTGCGTGCATGACTAAATGCGTGTGTGCATGTTTGTGTATGTATACTTACAGATGTGTATGTGGGGGAGGGAGGGGTGGGTTTTGTCATTTTTATTATTTATTGTTTGTTTTTTCTTATTTTTTGTAAAGCACTTTGTGTTGCATTTTTATGTATGAAAAGCGCTATATAAATAAAGTTTGATTTGATTTGATTTGACATCAGTTCAGTTCAGTTTGACTGAATACTTTGTTGGTCAGTCTGTGAGTTTGACTCTCATTGTGGACAAATAAAAAGACTGAATTGAGATGGATAGACTGAGAATATTCTCTTATTGGACAAAACAATTCTTGATTGAATTTAATTTGTAGACACAAAATGGAGTTAAACAGTTGCAATATATTGTATCAATACTCACCATATCGCAAAATGCTTAAAATCACAATAATATCATATCGTGACTCAAGTATCGGGATAAAATTTGATCGTGGAGCCAATAAAGTGATTCACACCTCTAAAGAATTCCCCTTTGAATATCTTTTTCTCAGATTTTATAGAAAACAACATTTTGACATGTGTGAAAGCCAGGAATCATGACTGTAACCAAGGGGGCTGGACTTATCAAAGAGTCAATTGAAATTTTGATGTAGGAAATAAGGAGAAAAATAAACATCCATAAGAAATACAGAATAATACATTTAATCTCTCTTCAGATGAAGCAGCATTGGAGCAGTTATAGGAGCTTTGTGCATAAAAATGACAAATTATCTCAATTAAAAGAGCAAAATGTCTCTCACAGTGTTACACCAGTTTTAATTGTTATAACTTCAATGTCAATGTTAATGGGTGACACTGTTTATCGTCACAGCGGCGTCTTCAGACCAGATGCTAAAAGTGCTTCCCTTGCAATAACAGGCACAGATAGGCTCTCGTTTCTTGTTATAATAATGATGGCATTGCAAATCAGGAGCACTGTGAGTAATATTAGGCTGCGTGACGTCCCTCCAGTTCAGCAGCGAATCGAGGCTTCAGCATTAATGACCTCCAATATTATCGCCTGGAAGCACCCTGCTGACTGGATCATTCTAATTTATCTATAATTAGCTTTAATATTGCTTGAGCACACAGAGAGAGTCCTCTGAGCATTAGAGGGATATTACGACAAGCTGAAAGCACACACACACACAAACACTACCTGTACATGTGTTCGCACAGTCACACACATACATACAAACACACACACACACACACACACACACACACACTACCTGTACATGTGTTCACAGTCTCACACACACACACACACACACACAGAGTAATGCACATTACCGGGTATATGTGTTCAAACACAAACACACAAACACACACACACACACACACACTACCTGTAAATGTGTTCACACAGTGACACACTATGAGGGCGAACTATACTAAAACGCCTTAACCGCGTTGCCTACGCCTGCATAAAGACTGATGAATAGGCGTGCGTACAGGCACGCGAGTACACCAGATAATGAAGGGGTGACAGGTGACAAGTGTCGTGCCACATGCGTACGTAGCGGACGCCTGTGCGCACACTCGTCTCAATGTACAAATAATTATTTACTTTATGATGACGAATTTTGAGTTTAACAGCCGCTTCGCTTCACAATTCAACAGTCGATGTATTACCAAGAGAGACCGATGAGACAGTTTGAGCTATTTCAGTCTACACATGCACACGTTAAGGCGTCTGAAGCGTTGGCTTTAAGACAGTAACACACGCGCGTTAACGCCTGTAACGCATGTACGCCTACAACAGTATATCAGGACTGTACCATTGCTCAGATGCCAAACTGAGGAAGAGGCTATGCACATTTACGCACGAGGTCCACTTGATCATCAGGACCTGTCAGTTATTCATTTTCTATGTTCTGCAGCATATCTACACAGATCACCTGTTACACAGAGTCTCAGCTTCATATGGTATTGTTTATAAGAAAGCATAACTTATAGATGAACCCCAAGCCCCAACAGAGCTGTCAGGATATTTCTATTTTTAAGTGGCTGAAATTATTATAATTATCCCTTTCACCCTTGCTATCATTAAATATCAATTCGATATCATTCAAACCGAGAGAGAGAGAGAGAGAGATACTATCTCGTACGTACGAGATAGGCTGTTTTGAGGGAAGTGCCTGACGCACGATACAAAGGGAAGTGAAAGTCAGCAAAATGCAGCATAAATAAAATGTTTTACCTTATTGGTTAACTACAATTGTCTGTAAAACATAATGGACTGTGCACAGGTGCCGAATTGGGTTAAACAGTGTAGATATAAGGTCCGATGGAATCATATTGTGAAGAGACTGCGTTGTCCACTTGGCTACTTAATATTTAGCGGTGACAGCCATTATGGTGTCTGCAGGCAGCATAAACCTACTTAATAGCAAGTTAAGTACACACCTGGGCTTTGTTTGTACATCTCAGCTGATGCGTAATGAACTGTATGTCCTTGCGCATAAAATTACTCACTACGCTGGGAACTGGCTGTGAGCGTCGCACCTTACTACATGCAGTGTAGTGAAGTTTAATTGCACTTAGAGGCTATAATGTTAGCTGTGACGTTGACTTCATCGCTGTGTGTGTAGACTTGAAATAGCATAAACTGTCTCATCGGTCTCTCTTGGTAATACATGGACTGCTTGAATTGTGAAGCGAAGCAGCTGTTAAACTCAAAATTTGTCATCATAAAGTAAATAATTATTTGTACATTGAGACGAGCGTGCGTCAGGCGCCCGCTCCTTTCGCTTGTGGCAGAATGACCCTTGCTATTTGATTTCCACAAACACTACACAGCGTGTGCCTGTACGCTCATAGAGAATTGTACTTAACAGTCACAACACTGCGCAACAACGCGTGTGCAGCGTTTACGTGACGCTTGTCTGTCCATTGAAAGTGAATGGAATTTACATGCACACATTAGAGGTGTGATGTCATCGCATAGGCGCTGTACACGCATTTTAGTATAGTTCGCTGGCATAAAATGCCCTTAACACACAGACACACATTTAAACACAGACAAACACACACACACACACACACACAATCCGTACCTATGGACTTCTGCTTCTTCAGCGTGCTCTTCTCAGGTAGACCCAGAAACGCTCCGGGCACGGTGGGTGGCACCACGGCGACGCCCTGCCGTTCGTGGTACATGGACTGAAACAAACAGAACGTTTGTTAATGACTCAGACAGAAACACAGCGTCATTAGTCTCTGCTGCCTGAGGACAACAACACTGACAGCAGTTAGTCTGAGTGGATCAGTGAGAGTAAGCTGCAAAACAAACTGCTGGGAAACAGAAAGAAAGTAAAATCACTATATATTTTTCTTTTAGGGACGTAATCTGTGGATATAGACAAGAACAAACTCAATCTAAATAATGTAAAAAAAAACAAAAAAAAAAACATTAAAAGATTAAATAATATAATAGACTCAAAATTACAACAAGATCACATAATCACAAACATCATACAATCCTGATTCTAAATAAGTTGGGTCTCTGTGTGAAATGTAATAAATGCAAAAAACAAAGGTTTATCATTTTGAACATACGTTTTATTGCTTTTGTACAGGAAAATCAAATTATTGCATAGATTTATTTGTTTTAGACAGTTTATCAATTTTTGGAATTGGGGGTTGTAATATGTTGTATAATCAAATTATTGTAAAGTCAGCGTATTAATGTGAGACACAGCAGGCAAAAACTCAGTTTTAAGATTTTGGGCTATTAGAAAACATCCAGAATACACATTTAGGTGTTTATGTTACTACATTTAGTCAACAATCTGTTATTCCTACTAAATTCACTAAAAGTAAAACATACATTTTTTTTTTAAATTACAAAATATAAGTATTAATAAATGTTATTTATTATTCAAAATATAGGGAATTCTACAATGCATATCTTTAAAGCTTTTTTGTCTGAGCAGCACTGACATTCACCAAATTCTTTATTCTGAAGGTTTTTACATAGATCATTGTTCACATATCATTCATATCCTTATTTATAGAATATTTTAACCTTAGAAACAAGGCAAAAAATATTTTTTATATGGCTGTTGACAGGATTTTCTGATTTAAAGAGTGATAAAGATTTATCTAAAATTCCGTCTGTAAAAAACGTTTACTGTAATATATCAACAAAATAAACAATCATTTTTAACCCTGGCTTTATCCAATGGTAAAAATGTTCTTCTGGAAATATATGCAACTTAGCTTAGCTTAGATAATTCCTCATTTGTAAGTCATTAACTGGATAAGTTTCATGGTCATATCTATAATAAATATAAATATTTATTCACCCTATTCACATGTAGTCTCTCTACAGAACAGGTGTTTGTGTATGTTCTTAGAACATTTTTCCTTAAAAAAATATTTTTTTATGGCTTTTGACAGGATTTTGTCATTTATGGAGTGAAAAAGATGAAATCATCCAAATTTCCCTCTGTAAAAAGCTTACAATGTGTTCACATTTTTCTTCTTGAAATATATGCAAATTAGCAAATATATAATAAGATAATTCCTCATTTGTTAAATTTCAGAAAACATTTGTCTTAATGTTAGCCATCAACTGGCAAAGTTTTATGGTGATATCTATTATTAATATATATTTCATCACCCTATTCACCTGCAGTGTCTCCACTGAATAGGTGTTTATGTATGTTACACCTTTTCCCATATTTTTCAATGTCAGCTGAGGTCATTGCTCCTATATCATTCATAGTCGGATTCACATTTTTCTTCTGGAAATATATGCAAATGAGCAAATGTTTGATAGGATAATTCCTCATTTGTAAAATTTATGCAAACTTGTAATACAAAAAGATAATTGTCTTCATGAAGTCATCAACTAGGAGTTTCATGGTAATAAATATATAATTTTTCACCCTATTCACCTGCAGTTACTCCACCTAATATTTCTTGTCTGTTCTACCTTTGCATGTACTTTTCTTTAGTTAACCTACATTCATATCAGCTGCTGTGACCAGGCAGCGGCTGGACGGCCGTGGTTTGATTGTTGCGATCTTCATGTCAACGGGCGAGGCCTTCTGGGCGTGCGTCATCTCTTCCACTTTGTCTGGAAGAGAAAGCGAGCAGTGATGGGTGAGCGACAGAGCGGGTGAGGGGCGGGGCTGAACTTGCAAAAGCTCTTAAAGTTTGTTTCTCATTTGGGGCCAAACGCAACAAGCTACTCATTCACAGTGACCCTCCCTGAGTGTCCACACTGAGCTGCAGATGAGACTGGAACAGAAAACATTGAAACAGTTCATGGAATGTGTCGGGTGTTTTCCAGCCCTGCAAGCCGTGCACGCTCTTTTCCAAAAACAGCCGACTCAGCAGCATCATCTCAGGGTCGTTCCCTCATTAAATGTAAAATGAAACGATGAATATGAGGCCTGTCAAGTTTGCTGTTATCTTTCTCACAGTTTTTTTGTTCCTTTTTTGCAGTGTGTGAAAAGGTTCAACAACAAATTTGACAGAAGTGAACGTCCCCTGGTGTGATGATGCCGTCAGAGAGAGTCCACCTGAAAAAGTTTTAGCTCAGAGAAGCTACATGCTAGCCCTGATCTGCTCTCTTATACTGTGTGACCTCTGGCTCTGTCTACGGTGTAAAAGCTTCCATGCATTAAGGGGGAGTGATTACTTAGAGTGACTTGGAAAACAATCCTCTTCTTCTGCGCATCTACACACAGAGGAGAGGAGTGGGGAGGGGGAGAGGTGAGGAAGGGAGGAAAGGGGGAGGAAAGGAGCGTCAATGACCTTAACTACAGTTACAGCTAAAACACAATACACACACACACACACACACACACACAAACAAACACACAGACACACAAACACACACAGAAAAACAGGGAAAAAAAGGCACATTTCCTCGCTCTCCCAGTTGGATCGCTGCTACAGCGTATGAGACAACATGTAACACGGTTACCCTGGAAACCCATCGGTAAGTGAAACATTTCCTGGAATAAACCTCCCCCTCCACACACACACACACACACACACACACACACACACGCCTGCAATGACACAGGAGGAAAAAACAGAAGGCACACATACAGATTTTACATCAGGTACAGTGAACAAACATTGACTTTTTTTCCCTCCTTCCTTTCCTTTCCTTTCCTCCCACCTCCCCTCCCTCCCTCCCTCCTTCCTTTCCTCCCTCCCTCTTTCCTTTCCTCCCTTTCATTTCCTCCCTCCCTCCTTCCTTTCCTTTCCTTTCCTCCCTTCTTCCTACCTCCCTCCTTTCCTCCCTCCCTCTTTCCTTTCCTCCCTCCTCCCTTTCATTTCCTCCCTCCCTCCTTCCTTTCCTTTCCCCTCCCTTATTTCCTTTCCTCCCTCCCTGTTTCCTTTCCTCTCCTTTCCTTTCCTCCCTCCCTGTTTCCTTCCCTTCCCTTCCTTCCCTTTCCTCCCTCCCTTCTTTCATTTCCTTTTACTTTCCTCCCTCTTTCCTTTCCTTTCCTCCCTTCCTTCCTCCCTCCCTCTTTCCTTTCCTCCCTCCTCCCTCTCTTTCCTTTCCTTCCTCCCTCATTCCTTTCCTTTCTCCTCCCTCTTTTCCTTTCCTCCCTCCCTCCCTCCCTCCCACACACAGTCACACACAGGTTAAGTGTTGTGTGAATCCTCATATCATTAAAACATCTGTTTGAGGCTTGACATTCTTCCTGAAATTAAACCATGTTGTTGAGAAAGCACTCTGAGGTGAACTACTCCTTTAAATCAGACTCCACGCAGATCTGAACCGAGTGAGAGAAGAAGAAACAACACTCTGAACGGAGGAGAGAGGAGCTTTGTGCCCGACATCAGGACGACATTAAAACATGCAACAACATTCAGAACACAATGAACATCTGTAGACAGGTTGTAAAATCATGCAAATACACGACGGGTGCAACACCGTTTGGTCTGAGTGTCAGACAACTCAAATTCTTTCTAGAAATATTAAAAGAAATTGTCAACAAATAGACCAGGGTTAGTTCATCACAGCGAGGTGGGGTGAGGAAGGTATGTAACATCTATCAGTTATCATAAATACTGGATCATTAACCATGCCTACAGTCACTTACCACCTTTCTTTTTCCTTAGAGTGGCTTAGAGGGACGACAGAAACACATTCGAGTCTTTAAAGCACAGAAACAGACTCAGACCTTCTCACAGGAATCAAAAAAATATACTTTGTTCAACATCTGCAGTCAGGGTATTTTCTGCTGTGTGCATGTGCAATTTATTTCATTCAGATATGAAAACACTAATGCACTTTAGCCTTAACAACGCTACTGAGCAGAACTATTTCTACTATAAATGTAGAAAGTAAAGAATGAAAATGCAAATGTGTCAAATAAGCAGCTGCAGAGGAAACATGCTGACCGGAGGGATTTTATCTGTCAGCAGTTTCAGTGACTCCCTCTGCTGTCATTTATTTATTCATTCACCTTTCAGCCCTGTGCTGCTCTCTGCACACCTTTCTCACACACACACACACACACACACACACACACACACACATCAACACACACACACACACACTTACCAACAATTAAACGATCTATCCAGAAATATGCAAATCACAAGCTGACTCAGGTGTTTTTGTTGTTGTTAATGCATCTTTCAATTGAAAATTGTTGTCTTTTTTTGTCTGATGGATCAGTTGACCAATTAATAGTTTCTCAGAGTGTTTTATAGAAGATATGGAGCATCTCACACCCCTGTTGAATTTATATTCCTTCAGATTTTCATGAAGTTAGAGTTAGATGTGTCTGTCCTCCCTGTCTGTCCATGCCCTCTTTCCTTTCCTCCTTCCCTCACTTTTTCCTTTTCTTCCTTTTCTCCTTCCTCCATCCATCCTTCCTTTCCCTCCCTCCCTCCCTCCCTCTTTCCATTCCTCCCTCCCTCCATCAATTCCTTCTCCTTTCCTTTCCTCCTTTCCTCCCTCCTTCCCTTCCCCCCTCCCTCTTTCCTTTCCTCCCTTTCCTTTCTGTTCCTTTCCTTCCTATCGCCTTTCCTCCCTCGTTCCTCCTTGCTTTCCTTTCCTCCCTCCTTCTTTTCTTTTTTCCTTTCCTTTCATCCCTCCCTCTTTCCTTTCCTCCTTTCCTTTCCTCCATCCCTCCTCCCTCCCTCCCTCCTCTCGACGTGTCCTCCCGTGTCTCAGAATCGCTGACTGCTCTGCCTGTCAGAAGGTATCAGGATGCTGCAGCCCTTTAATGCGACACACAGTGGGTCCTGTGAGCCGGTCCTCACCACACACACAAATATAGGAACATAAAAAACAACAGAGGTCATACTGAAGTCATATTTCTGACGGATGTTGAGCTCTTAAAGCTGCAGTGACAGCTCAGACAGCTGATGGGGGGGCTGGGGGGTCCTTCATGCAGAGGAGATGCAGGGAGGAAAAGCAGTTATAAACCAAAGCAAAATGATCAAATGATGGAGAGTGAAATTGCATCAGCCGGAATAAAAGCTTCATTCAGCTGCAGCGAGCCGACGGAGGCCGGACGGCGAAAGGTTATGCAGCATTAACTGCTTACCTTTATCCACTATCGAGAGATTAACCGACCAATGAGAATCAGGTGGAAGAACAAAGATAGAAAGGCGCTGTAAGACCAGACTTTCTCATCACATCCACAGTTAAACAGTGAAACCGGGGTGCTCTTACCGAGTTCCTCCAGCTCCGAGGTCATCGACTTGGAGCGCATGGACAGGGCGGTGGTCGGGGCGCGCTTCGGCGGTGGAGGAGCTGCAAAGACACAAAACATATGAGGGATTTGTTTCCATTCAGACATAAAGAGGCATTAAGTATTTGTTTGTGTTAATGAATGATAATATTACTTATTATTAGAGTTACTGTAATTGTATATAACCAACAATAACTGAGAGTTTGGTGCCGATGTAGGTCAATAACAGAATATATAACCTTTAAAAGAAGAAATAAAAAATGAAAAATTGAATTAATACGCAGTTATTATGGTCTTATATTTTTTAATATTAGTTTTTATTTTGTTTCCAATTCAATTTGTTCAGTTCAGTTTACTTTCTATTTGTGCTGTCAAAATTAACACGTAATACTTTTTTTTTTTTTTAAAAAGCCTGCTCAGGGCGAGTTAAATGTTTGCATGGCAGCTGGGTTCTTGCAATATTATGACATCATGTGTACATCGATACAGATCTATATATTGGTTAATTGGTGCATGATCCGGCTGCATCCATGCATATCATAAATTCATGCATTATTATAGCTCACAGATAGAACTGATCTTGGGAAAGGTCCATGTTCATAATTATAAGATCATCACAGACAACAACAATGTGGCACTTTATAGTTAACAGAAGGTTTATTTTTATTCTTTGTATTAAAAAAAGAATGGATTGTTTTTTCATTTCAATATCTGGAAGAGCTCAGAAATAAAATCATATTTTAGTTTTTTTGTGAGTTTTTATAAATGTAACAGGTTGTGTGTGTCAGGAGAGCAAAACATGCAACTAACCTGGTTACTCAAGTGGTAAAAATATATATATAACTTTTTTTTGCTACTAGAAGAAGCTAAAGAGTAAGCCATCTCATTTCCATTCATTCTTTTTATTTAAATAAAGATTATGACTCTTTAGCCATTTTTGTTATTTGATAACCATTAAAAATAAAACTATTCTGTATAAGGGCCAGTAAAAATTGACAAAAAAAAACATTAAGTTGAACCCTTTAAATATTGAACATGTTAAAAATATAAAATAATAATCAATTAATGCAAAAGTTCAGGACTGACTGAAGATATTAGGATCATATGGAACTAGTATTACTAGTGAAACATGTCATGATATCTTGTTGATAATGTCTTCATATCTGAATAAAAAAGGGTTTGTCCTCTTTACACATATCCATTGTTACTGGCTTCAGTCTTGAGATAATAATATTACAGTTTTTATTTGTGTTAGTATCATATTCAAGTGTTTATTTTAAATATATCAGAGCTATTTTTCATGGACAAGATTTAAGAAGTTCAGAACAGGTATTACAGAAACAGATGAACCACTAAAATATTTCCTGCATATATTTTATTTTAATTAAGCTCATTTTGTGAGCATAAAATATAGTTTTCCCCCCTAAAGTCTAGATTTATGTTCATTTCATTTCAGTTAACTAAACTCTTCTAAATCCTGATTTTAGTTGTAGTTATAACCTTTCAGAAAACATACTGTTTTTTTAAGTTTTGCTGCAGCCTCACTTCCTCTGGTAGGATCAGTCCTGTACTACAGGTAAATGTTGGTGAATAGTAAATTGGTATAATCTTTCTTGTTATTCTACTTCTGCTTCTGTTTCAATATGTTCTGGCATTTCACAGTGTGTTGTAATGTTCAATAGACTCCTGTACCTGTTAGTGTTGATGGGTTAGATAAGTTTTAAATGCTTCAGTTCTGATCATCTAACACGCTGTAATTATGCTGCTTTTACTTCTGACAGCCAGCAGCTAAATATGGGAAACATATGAACTTCTGGTTCCATGTTATTTTTGTTGTTTGCATTGTGAACATGGAGTAAGTCAGATTCCTCGCTGCCTCTGAGGGATGTTGTTACATAACACATCATTAGTCAGCAGCCTGCGTTACTGCAGTCTTTGGTAGTCTAATACGTCTGTTAGCAGATCCATACAGCATATACAGCACCATGTTACTACAGTAAAGTGTCCAGCTGTGTCCTGCTGCTGCACACCTGAAGCTCCTCTTTATCAGTTAATTTAATATAGTTTTATTTTTAGGAACAACAGCAGTCACTTTTACCACAGTTTACCCTTCTCAGTTTGAACCTCAACAAGCAGTTTTTAGATTTTTGCTCTTTTAACATTTTCCTCTCTGTGTCCTTGTATTTCTTGCTGCAATATATAAAATATCTATAAATCTATAAGTCCTGCAGCTCTATGGAATCAGCACAATCATGGCTAGAAGTGGGAACAACTCAAACATGTCTTTGTGCAGAATAACACAGTTAGAATGGCAGAAATTATAAAATAAAATAAAAATTGGAATAACATGTTCCCACAAGTGTCACAAATGTTGTAAAAAAAAAAAAAACGTTTTCTCCACATATTGAAGTATTGTCATGTTTCCAGCCTCTCCTGGCCTCTCCTCTCTGCTCTGTGTAAACAGATTTTCAGTGAATATTTGTCACGTGACCGTTGGTCTCAGCAGAATCAATCAATCAGTCTTCACAGTGTCTCTGAGGAGCAGAATTTAATGTTTTTAGCAGGATCTGGTTAGTGCAGACGCTTTATTTTAAATGAGGCATGTAGAATAAAGAGATTCTGACACAAATATCAACATTTAACACAAGCTTTGGTCACTTTTTATCACAGAAACATTCATAACCTATGAACCGTCGGAAAGCTCAAATTTCAAGTTTCTCTCTCAGATAAACTGTATATTTTTGGCAACTGTTTAAAGAAAACACACATTTGTGGTTCAGAAGGTTGAACAGGATATCTATCTCTCTTTATAGATTTTCTGTCTTTGTACCTTTTTTGCGTGCCGTGTCGTCGGGGTCCAGATTCCGGCTCACCGTCACCACCTTGATCAGGAGCCGGTTTCCTCCCTGGCGGATCATGTTGACCACCTGTCTGTGGCCCACCTTCACCACATTCTCCTGGTTCACCTGAGAAAAACACACAACAGTGGAGTCATTAAGGGTGTCCAGAACGGCGTCCTCACTTTTGTATAAAGTTAGAAACAGATTGCTCACTGTAAATAATTGTGAGCAGAAACAGGCAGAAACTGTCTGATCCTGTCAGTGTGATTGTGTGTTTGAGAACCTTCTGAACCACACATCATGATTTTATACTTTACATCCCTGGCTCGTCCACTAATCTGATTTAGCAGGCAGCACTGCGGGTGACCATGAAACCTCTGACGTGGAGCCGATAATGCTGAGTTTACCAAAGACAGGATGTCAGATGTCATAAAAGATGTTTCAAGGCTTTGTTAGAATACTCAGCTCGCTGTTGAAAGGCTTTTTTATTAGAACGGCTGCAGTCTTCTGAGAGCCTCGCTGTCAGTGTTTATGCAAGACACACACAAGAAAAAAGAATCTCTGCAAAACAAATTTAAAGCTACAGTCCTTAACTTTCATGACTTTATAAAAAAAACAAGTTACACATAATGTGCAGCAGACAAGATGTTTAAAGATCTGCAGCAGCGTCCTGGGGAGGCTTCATGCTGACACTGAAACTATTTGCAGGTCGACAGCTTGTCAAAGTGACTGACAGCAACCTGACCAACCACAGGGAGAGGGAGGGACTCATATTATACAACCACACAAGAGTTTATCAGTTTAAGGATTAGATATCTTGAACAGGGGTTTTGAAGAAACCATGAGATCATGAATAGTACTGTAAGCCTGAAAACCTTTAGCAAGTGACTCGCCTGCATATATTTTACACCATGACTATTTATATCAGCAGCGATGCAAACTTCCAGATGGTTGCAACATTTGAGTCAAGATTCAAGAACTTCATTATTATTGCACAAACACAACTAAACTGCAGTTGTTCCATCCTTAAACAGTGATGGCATTCAGACAAATGACATATATAAGACTCACCCACAGTGCAAAGAACAGAGCAATAGAAAATATTAAGGTACAAAAGTCCAAAGTAAAGAAAACACAAGTAAATAGTCCAATATTGAGCAGCAGATAGTGTGTATGGTGCAGTGATAGATATTGATGATGACAGATATTGCACATAGTGTTTAAAAGGTGAAATATTCCATTCTGACCCAGTCTGATATTAGCTGCTTTACAGTTTAAGCTACTGTAAGATATTTTATTGAGTTTCCTTTGAACAGAATGCTCAGAGTTCATCACAGTTACACGTGAATATGTTGCAGGCTTTTACTGTCAAAGGTACAAACAGCTGGAAGAAGTGACTTATAATTCTCATCAGTTCAGGTGCAACTAACTTGCCCTCGGCTGCAGAACAGTGAACGTTTTAACATGAAGACTGTTCTGTTTGATGCCTTTGTTTGCAGTGTGAAAGTTCATAAAAATTAAGCTTATTTGAACAATTAATATCCATTTTTAGTCGTGAATATTCACATTTAGTTTGAAATTAATCATGATAGAGATAAACTGACGTGCAAGTAAATCACACAATTATAAATCAAAGATCAGAAATGTTCTTTACAGGATCTGGTTCGTGAATCACTGTAGTAAGAATCACTAATAAAGTGATCCCGACAGAAATGTCACCATTTAAGGCTTCAGTTTAGTCGCTTTTTCTAAAGAAAACTTTCATAATTTATGATCCATTAAAGAACTGTCAGAAACTTCAGATCTCGACAATAATTCCGGTTTCTTTGATTTTTTTTTTCTACGATAAATGGAGCATTTTTGGCTATTTAAATAAAAATCAAGCTTATTCGAACAAAATTAGATCTATTTTTCGTCACGTAGTATTCAAATTTTGTTTGAAATTAATCATATGTAAATATACTGACTTTCACACAAAATAAATCAGAATCAATCATGTCTTCACAGTGTCTCTGAGGAGCAGAATTTAATGTTTTTAACAGGATCTGGTTAGTGCAAACGCTTTATTTTAAATGATGCATGTAGAATAAAGAGATTCGGAAACAAATATCAAAAGTGATTTTTGTGTATTTTTGGCGATTGTTTAAAGAAAATATACATTTAGAGTTCAAAATGATATCTATAGTTTGTTGTGTAATAATCCTATTGTGTCTGAAATATATCATGATAAATAAATAAAATGCTCTAGATGTGCAAAGACTTCCATCTGCAACAATTTTCATCACATCTAGTCATTTTACGAACAAAAATGTCATCCAGTTGCAGCTTCCCAATTTTTAGGATTTGATGCTTTTTATTTTTATTTATTTAGTTTGTTTATGGGAATAAACTGAATTAGATCTTCATGCACAAGTTTAATTTCTCTCAAGGTGAGAAGTTGTGACCTCTCCTGTGATTCCTGCCGCAGATATTGGCTCACAGCACGAAGCAACTTCAAGAGAAAAGAGCGAACGAGTGGATTTTAAACCTGACCACGGATATGTAGATGTGCTGTTCGTGCTTTCTTCCTCTCCTGCTGCCAGTCTTCATAATTGCAGTCTTCATGTTGGAGGCAGAGAGGGAGCGGCGGCCGCGGCCTCACGGTCCGACTTCAAACACAATCAGAACAAGTTGATTTGTGGCCAAAAAGAAAAAAAAATCCTGCTGCTGAAAATTCAGCTGCGATGGGGTTATAATTAATGTGTGTACACATTACACACACACATCCAGCAGCTCATATATTAACATCTGAATGTAGCTGGTACCCTAAACGATGCACTCCCCCACACTGCGGCGCTCATATCAGATTTTTGACTGTGCAAATAAACACACACACACACACACACACACACACACACACACACACACGTTTTATACTTTCATACACACACATGCCCACACGTAGGGTTTTTAATCTCATTACTGCTCCTCTAATTTAATATGAGCCCTGCTGGACTGCTCCTCCTCTCCTCTCCTCTCCTCTCCTCTCCTCTCCTCTCCTCTCCTCTCCTCTCCTCTCCTCTCCTCTCCTCTCCTCTCCTCTCCTCTCCTTCCTTCCTTCCTTCCTCTCCTCTCCTTTCCTCTCCCTCCCTCCCTCCCCTCTCCTCCCCTCTCCTTCCTTCCTTTCTTCCTCTCCTCTCCTCTCCACTCCTTACTTTTCCTCCTCTCCTTTCCTTTCTTTTCCTCCTCCTTCTCCTCCTCTCCTCTCCCAGACAAACAGAGGAGGAGAGGTCAGATGAAGGGATGAAAAAGAGAGAAGGAGGTTGCCTGGAGCAACAGAGGCAGAGGGATGATGGATGGGAGGAAGGAAAGAAAAGCTAAAGTGGATGAGGGGAAAACATCGAGGATGCTGGAGTGACAGCAGCCACGGCAGTGGCGAGGACAGGCTGAAGACGGAGAGGTGGACACAAAAACAACAACTTTATTTTCTCTCTTTGGGGTTATTAATCTAATAAACGCGGCCCGGCCATCACCAGGGCAGACATTTTGGTAATTAGAGAGAAATGCTCCAACAGCTGTTTGAGCGTGACCTCGTGTTCCCTCCGTCCTGCTCCATCACACACACACACACACACACACACACACACACACACACTGACACAATCCACTACACAGGCACACACAGCTCCACTATAGGGGTAGCCTTATGTAACCTGCTCTGTCTTTCCACACTATTATGTAACTACGCTTGAAGGATGGCTACACACACACACACACACACACACACACACACACACACACACACACACACACACACACACACACACACACACACATGAACATACACACTCATGGATATTTCTTTCTGCCAGAAGCATCGTAAAGAGGCTGTTTGGACTGGAGTGACTCTGAAGAGGCCTTACAGCTCAGAGACATGTTTTACAAGGATTACAGCCTCACTGAGGGCGCATTTCTTCAAGGTTCACTTCTGATCTCTGTACAGAGATCAAAATATGTAAAATAATTTGGTAAAATTAAGACTTCTCATTTTTCCCTTTATTACTATCAATTGCAACCAACATATTTTCAGTGTGTTTGTCTGTTTGCAGGATTACAGAAAAACTAATGACCTGATTTTCATGAGGAGGAAAAAAACATTACATTTGAATCCAAATTACTGGACAGATACACAAATTATTTTTTACTTTTGTTAACAATGTGACATAGTTGAATTAAATGATTGAAAAAGTGAGTTCTGGATAATTTCTCTTGTTTCTTCTATTCATGATATCACACAAATACTGCAAACTTCCAGTGTGTCGTAACATACAACTCATCTTCTTTGTAGAATTGATGTTGTTTCCACCTTACGACTTCAAGCTCATGAACCCATTAAAGTCCAAAAAAAAGACTTCCCAACTTAGAAAACAGATGATAAAGCAGGGTGTGATTTGATTGACAGGTGGCTGTCATCAGGATAGAAGCAGAGCAATGCGTATCCACGGCAATGTGGACATCTAAACACAACTTTGACCTTTTTACTGTGTTTTCACTGCTTTAGAGTTTATTTCAACATTTTGTTCATTTAAAATGCCTTGTTCACTGTTCGGTCAGATTAAAAGACTCCAAGGAGTTGCTGTATACTTTCTCTGGTCAGTAATGAACATTTAATTGAGATAAATTAAGTCCAGATATGGTCTCTCCTGGTTTCAACAAACAAAGATTGAGACAGCCATAACGCTGAACTCGATGCTTCAAATAGGCCACAAACCAACAGGGGACGTCACCGTGACTACGTCTATTATTTATATGCAGTCTGTGCCAACAGATCATCTACGATGGCACAAATGTCACTTTTTCTGCTGTTATCTCAGATTAATAATATAGCAGAGACAGTTTAGAAGCTCCTCTCTAGTATCTCTGAATACAGAAACCTCCTGGAGTGTTGCCATGTTTGTTATTTACCTCCAGCCTGTCTGACATCCCTGGTGTGTCCTCCAGTGAAAACCTCCAGTAACATACAAACACACGGTTAACAGCAAGTATAACTTCTCTCCACAGACTTCAGCCTCAACCAGCAGATTTACTGTGCTGCACAGAAACGTCTCTTTCCAAACCTAAAGGGCAGGTGGACCTGAGCACACACAGCTTAATGTGACTCCCTGTCCCATCTGCAAAGAGAGAAAGTCTCACCGGAAAGAGTGCAGTAAGCTTATATAGCATATAGTTTATTAATAAGGAAAAAACACACACAAGGTTTCCAAAATAGCCAAAATATATCAACAAACACAAGATATGATAGTTTGTTTGTCTTAAAAGCATTTTTACTGTCTGGTGAATTAAATCATTAACTTTTGCATTGTAGTAGTTTATTAATGTTTCTTTATGTGTGTATTGCACTCATAAAAATATTGAATACAAATAAAATACAAAGACATAATTACTTCTGCTCTACTGTTAGTTAACTGGTTGGAGAGAACGATGTCATTGAGATGCAGATCAATGCGTCGGCTATCAGCTACATGCAGACGATTAGTGATATTGATCATCAGCACGCTGTGAACCAGCGATCAAACTCTGACACACACACACAGGGTTCACATTAATTTGTGTGTGTTTGTGTGTGTGTGTGTGTGTGATGTAATGAATGAGAGAGAGAGACGAGTGCATTGCTGGTCAGGCTGAAAATAAAAATGTGGAAGAAAGATGAAGCCTGAAGGCCATAAACTGCCAAAACGCTCCCAAAGCAACAACTACAAGAAAGAAAAACAGCTTTGAACCAGCAGCTTTATTGCTGAACATTTATAGTTTAATCAATAGTACACAAACACACACGCACGCTGATAAACACACACACATGGATGCAGAGCACACAGAGGAACCAGGGCTCAGCTACAATCTGCATGTAGGAGCGTCCGTCTGTCGGATCAGGCAGCAGCAGCCGATTCAGAAGCCATCATCATTATCATAACCATTACAATAGTTCCACAACATTAAGCATCATCCGGCCCATTTAGCCCGACACGCCCCGGGTCCATCCTGGTGCTCAGTCCACTCCCATCTGATGCACACACTCCTCACTCGTTCACTGACAGCCACTAATCTGATTAATCAATTATAATGTGACCTGAGCAGGCGCACGCCACAAAGTGATGACACGCCGCTAATCCATGCTGTCAGAGGAGGGCGGGGTTAACAGAGGTCAGCTGATCCCTCCGCAGTCATATAAATACAGACGAGAGGATTCATGCATCAGTGAGACTGCACGGCCAGCTGTTACAGACTCAGAGTGAAGAGATAAAAACTGTCCCCAGAGTTGATTCAGGTACGAGTAAAAAATTTAGAGTTAAAAGAACTGCAGAGACCTTTTCTCTTCCAAAGCTTCAACTCAAGATATCGGCAGACATCAATGCTCTCGTTTTCCCAAAATTAAAATCAGTTTTTGCAGAATTGTTTGTCTTTATCATGCAATCAAACAGAATATACATGGGCAACCAAATTTTGTTTTCAGACACAATTCTCTGTTATTTGTGGTTTCATTTTCATTGTGATATGTTTGGAAGACATTAATTAATAAAGTTTTAAGAAGATATACACTTTACCTGTCAAGAATAAATCACATTGTCACAATAATTTAATGGAAAGAGGTAAAAACAACAACATTTTATTCCAACTTCATGAGCAACTGTGTATAACAAAAAAAAAGTTTAATTGCTAATTGCACGTAAAATAAATGTGAGATTAAAAATGTAGTAATGTGAGCTGAAAACTTTTGTTTGCAAATCCAAAGGTTTTGCTTTTGAATCCAAAATGTAGCTTCCTTTGAAAACTTTTGCAACTTCTGGATTTGCAAACAACATTTTTTTGATGAGCAAACAAAGTCTTTCGGTTCACATTTATACATTTTTAATGACAATAATAAAATAAAATGTTTTTTTGCTTGCAATTACATATTTTTTTTAAATTATAGTGTCAATAGTTTTTCTCTCAAATCTATTCTGTTTGATGCATTATTAAAAAACAAAAGTAACTCCATAAAACAACACATTATTATTTTCATATAGTCATAAAGTCTGAATAATAAACGCTCTGTTATAGCTCCTGTGTCTTTAAGTCCCCGCATAAAAAGCTAAGTCTGTTCTGATTGGTCAGTGCTTCTTCCATATCTCTCATTGCAGCTGGAGAATGACTGTAACTGCACTTTCTCCTGTGAAACAAAATATTCACAATCAAACATGTTCCAGCAGGAATGTGACCCACCAACATCGAGGAAAAATCAACACCAACAACAACCAAGATGAAATGCTTCTCTGATGTTAGCATGTGGCTACATACAGCAGTAATGAGCCTGAAGCAGACGACCACCTATAGAAACATTATTACATAACAATCTTCAGAATGTCTGAGATCATTTTCACATACGCTTTTCTCAATATTTAAAACTCTGGCCAACATCTGGTATTGTAACATTATATATATGACCGTGAAAGAGAGGAATAGCATAATAGTTCTTCTCTAAAAAGGTCAGTATCAGCCAATCAGATCGCCAATTCACTGGTCATTTATATTTTTCTGTATTATGTCATCTAAAACTGGTAAAATCCGCCAAGATTAGCTCAGTTTGAACTGTAACATCTGATTTATTTTGACCAAGCAATCACTGAAACATGTCAGGACACATAAAAAATTACATTAGAATAACATTACATTAATAATGCATTTATATGAAGGATTAAATTTAATGAAATACACCTGCAAAGGCCTGTGTGTGTCCATGTACCTGTGTATGACTGCATACTTTCACACAAACATAAAAGCTGCAGCAGAAACATGGAGATAATCTGCATCTGAGACTGGGACGGCTGGGAGTGTGTGTGTGTGTGTGTGTGTGTGTGTGTGTGTGTGTGTTTTCCCCTTGTAGGAAGCTGAAGTACTTCAAAGCAAGCTCATTAAATACAGAAATATACAGGCTGGAACTGTGTGTGTGTGTGTGTGTGTGTGTGTGTGTGTGTGTGTTTAAGACAGAAAGACACAGGAAAACATAAAGAAGAATAAAGTGAAGGATTGAAATAGGATGAGAGGGGGCAGGGAAGATGGAGACAAGAGTTTTATTCTGATGACTCAGAGTCCTAGTTAGAGGAGTCTTGACTCTGATGAATCATGTAGCTGAATATCAAGCTGATGACGAGAGCACATGTTAGGGCACACACACTCTACACAAACACACACTGCATGCAGCATCCCTTCAAGCCAGAACATCAGCTCCACACACACACACAGGCCAGGCTCACTCCAATGGAAACACACACAGTGACTCTGCAGACTCCACCATATGAGTCCACTGACTGACTGACTGACTGACTGACTGACTGACTGACTGGTCTGTGATTGAGTCCAGGTCACGAGACAGAGGACAGAGAGACATGGAGGACAGAGGAGGACACTAATGGATAGTTGGTAGCTCAGTTAACTACCACTCTGCCCCACTGGCACAGATCCAAACAGTCAGGCGGAGCAGCGACAGCAGAAACCCACGACTGCATCACGCCGCCGGCTCACACCCACTCAGCCTGACACATGGCCCTCAGGCAGCACACACACACACACACATACACACACACTCTTCAATCTTTGTGCTACCAAATAATAGTTAAAGCGTCACTTCAGCCAAATCACAAGGAAATATACATCAGACCCTCAAAACCCACATATTTCAATCTGCTTTAAACCTGTGATCCATTCACCCGGCTCTCCTTCTCCTTTTTTTGTTTAAAGATATGTTTTTGGCCATTATTGATAGGACAGAGTGAAGGGGGAGACAGAGGGGAAGATATGCGGGAAAGGGCTCCGAGTTGGATTTGAACCTGGGCCACCCGCTTACGAAGACAATGCCTCTATGGTACGCGCTCTACCAGGTGTGCCACTGGGAAAGACCCTCCTTCTCCTTCTTGTTTCTGTTATTGCTTTCACTAATTGTAGTAGTCTGTAGTTTTTGTTTGAGTGTTCTTGCTGTTGTTGCTTCACAGTTCCTAGATTCGTGTTGTTGTTGTAGCTGTTATTTTAATACCAATTTTGTTTATACTCTTACTTTTATTTATATAAAGGTTCTTTGAGTACCATTTAAAGCACTACACAAATAAAAGTTAATATTATTATTATCATCATTATTATGACACGGTTGCTCATAAAGTTTGAATAATTTTGTTTTCAGACACAATCCTCTGTTAACGTGGTTTCATTTTCATTGTGATATGTTTGGAAGAGATTTATAAGTACAGGTTAGAGAAGATATACATTTTATCTGTCAATAATAAATCATCACACATTGTCACAATCGTTTCGGAAGAGGTAAAAAATATTTTATTACAACTTTATGAGCAACCGTGTTTATGTTTTCTCATTTTCTGCAATGAGATCTGCTGCACATGTGCACAGGTATGTCACAAGAATAACCTGTCTAAACATGCTCTGTTTAAAAAAAACTCCCTGTCCAAATGAAAACTCAATAACTCGGGCTGACCCTGACTAAAGACATTATTAGTTAGCTGGCACTCATGAGATTGTCGTCTATGATAAGTTGATTTCATCCACAGATCCGTCATCATCTCCATCAGTCAGTTTGGAGAGATCACAGCTCTGAAACAGTCGGACTCTTTGGTGTGACAGACTTCTGGTGACTGAAAATTATGTTTGTGTGTTGCTGCAGCAGGATACGTCACTGATTGGTTAAACAAAACAAAACAAAATGTAGTTAACAATAACAAAACATCATTAAGTGAAGCAAAACAGTAATTATTTTATATTATCAGCTCCCAAAACCAAATCACCTTCCACTTCAGAGAAACAGGGCTCAACCAAATCCTGGACCCATCTGCTCTGGAAAAACTGTTCAGTCCGTCTGATTATGAGTCCGACTTCTTTTTTTGGCAGGACCCCACAAATTAGCTTGGTTAAGATTAGGCTGACTTTAAGTATCTTATGTTAGGCTATTGGTCAGGGAATAAGACCTGAACAAATCAGATACTGGTACCTCTAAGAGCCCATTCTAGCACCTGAATGCTTTGCCAAGAAAAAGGTGTTGGATCATATCAATGCTTCTGGCTCTACTCCAGTTTGGACAGATTTCCATCCATTGAGAGTCTGACCTGGTCACTCGCAGCCGTTTATCTGTTATGGATTGGGTCTTAGATGATGACTGACAGTTGAAGCTTCTATCTCATCACTATAAAAACTCAGCTTCTCTAAAGGAACAAAGCTTTTGGTGATGCGAGAGATGTGTTTGCCATAGTTCAGTGACTAATAACACCTTTAATTTAACAGCAACACTCATTCGCAGACAATATTACACAATGGATCGATTCATTGGACAATGATCCGATACTTGCCAATATCACACATTCTGCCGCGGTACGACACACTATAAAGTGTCATATTGCATTTAAGTGCAAATGTTTTTTATAGGTTAACTTAAAGAGCCTGTGATGATCTTTTATGAACATAGATCGTTCCCAAGACAGAATTCTGTGTACTCAGATTAAAACAAAACAGGGAGATTGTCAAAACAGAAGCGTATATTAAAGAGGGTAATATGCATCGATGCAGTTGGATCGTTTGCTGTTGAATCATATATCGATCTATATCAATCATCATTCTTCTGTCACTCAGCGATACTTCACATGTTCTATTGCTCTGATTGGTTGAGGGTCTTTGCAGCACTTACACCTCACATCTGTGAGTTTACTGAGGGATGGAATGTAAAACTAATATTTCAGACTCATGCTATCCTGTCCTTGTCCTCATCTTGTCCTTGTCCTAGTCCTGTCCTGGTCTTGTTCTAGTCCTGGTCCTGTCATGTCACTGTCCTATCATGTCCTGTCCATGTCCTGTCCCTGTCCTGTCCCTCTCCCAGTCCTGGTCTTGGTCCTGTCCTCGTCCCTGTCCTGTCCCTGTCCCTTTCCCTGTTCCTGCCAGTGTCCTTGTACTGTCCCTGTCCTGGTCCTGTCCTACCCCTGTCCCTGTCCTCAGACTTAGCCTCATCACCAGACTCTGTCCCCTCCTCGCTGCAGCGTCCATCCCTTCTCTCTGTCCCTCGTCCTCTCTTCTCCAGTAAAGTCCCCTCCTGTCTCCTGAGTCTCTGCTAAGCTTCACTCGTAAAAGCTGCATTATCACTGTGTACACAGCGAGGCACAACATGGTCCCGGTTGCTAGGCGACAGTTGCTGCGTGATACCGCTGGAGGTGGGAGCGGTGCTGAGGATGTTATCAGTGTGTTTGGGGTGGGGGGGGGGCGGACCGTACCATTCATCATTACACAGGGACATAATTTGATAGCAACATTTTTTGTCAATGGACGTCTTCTCCCGATATCACCCCCATTTCCTTCTCCTCGTCCCAGTGCAGCCATCTTAAAAGGTTCCTGTCTCTATCGTGGTTCTGACAGCGGGCTGTGTTTGTGCTTGTGTTTTAAAAATAAAAAGCAGCTCCCTGAGCTCCGTGGGCTCGAGCACGCTGCTCTTTGTGCGCTGTACCTATAAATAAATTATTTATAGGAAACGACGCTTTCACTCCGTGTTATTTTAAGACTGAATATCATGTGATTCCACTGCGCGTGTGTGTGTGTGTGACGTCTGGGGCTTGTGTGCGCACACAGCTGCATGTGAGAGGCTTTCACTGAGAGGTATTGATTAGTGTTAAAGTGTTAAAGTGGGTAGTGAGTAAATAGCTGAGGGGAACTCATGATGATGGAGGGTATTCCTTCATTCTTCACACATCTGAAGCAGCAGTCTGTCCGCCTGCCCGGGGTTCCTACGACAGCGATCAATAATCAATATCAGGCCGCAGTGAACTTGACCCGGTGCAGACGTGTCACATGTTATGTCAGACAGAAACACAGCAGGGTGCACACTGACTCATCCAACAGCTGGAGGGAACACAAATAGCATCTGATGAGGAAGATCAGCTCATATTTACATTAAAAAAAAAACACCGACTGACATTTAATTTTCTGACTTATCGCTATTTGATTTTCTGGCCATTTCGGAAGAAGCTGTAATCACAATTCTGACGTATTATCATATTATAAAGTTGATACAGTGAGGAAACAGACATTATCACCTACAAAATACAATATTCACTCTCCTCTCAGCTCTGAGTTTTTAATCTCTGTGGCTCTTCAGCTGCTAAATGTTCCACTTTCTTCTCCAGTGAGTAGTGAACACTGTCAGCTGTTTGCAGGCAGTGTACTGTGGGTTTATCAGAGCTTTTTAGATTAAAACATCTGTCTGCTGCTGCTGGAAACATCATCATGATGGAAGAATATGAAGGCCGTTCCCAGGCTCAGTTATGTCTCATAAGTTGTTGCAACATATTTTGGTTTGATACCATTTGTTGCACAGTTTTGATGCCAAATTTTACCTATTTTTTTACTCGAGAAATGATAAAAAATGGTCAAGAATACCCTAAAATACCACATTAAGACACAAAGACCTTACGGAAATCTACGACCTTTTGACATTTTGTAGATTTTTGTATTTTGGGCGTTTCTATGACAGCACTTGTGTTGTGTAAACTGCTGAGAAACCCCCTTATTGTGCACATAGTATGGAAAGCCATCAATCCTCTGAATGCTCTAGGTCTCTAGTTTGTGACTGTAAAGTTTCATGAGGCTGTGATTATCCTAGAGGTCACAGCAGCTCATTTTATACACTGAGGTCAAGTTTCACTCACTAACATCATCACACATGAAGAAAATTGGGCTCACTGAATCCACAAGAGTCTCAGCTTTCCAGTCAATCCTGATTTATGCAGCTCACAGACTGTTTAGGGACCCCAAGATGCACAAAGATTCACACACAATAGGACAGCATTATATATTTTACTGCAGGAGAAAAACAAAGTGCTTTTTGCCCTAAACTACATGTTAACAGCATAAAGCAGGCATGTCCGTTAAGTGGTACCCAAAGAACCAATTATTAAAAAAAAAAAAAAAAAATGCTACTATGGTGACTTACGTCATCACACATGAAGAAAAATGGACTCATTGAACCCACAAGAGCCTCAGCTTTCCAGTCAGACCCCATTTATGCAGCTCACAGACTGTTTAGGGACCCTCGGATGCACAGATATTCACATAAAATGGGGCAAAACTGGGCTTCAAACTGCATAGGATTATCATAAAGTGGGTATGTCTGTAAAGAGTATACCTCGTGGGGACACACTTTCATTCAGATACCTTGAGCTCAGAGGTCTAGGCACTCCTTTAAAAAAAAGTGAATAACTTTTTCCTGTCCCAAAATTTAGCCTAACTTTGATATGATATGATGACATGAAGTCTTCTAGTTTCATATGGTTCCAGTAACTACACTGTGGTTTAAAACAGAGCCAGCTCCTGCCTCTTAAAGACAATAATATCTGACAAATGATGCTGCAGATGCATCCTGGTTAATAAACTGAACAGTGAGGAGGAATACACCAGCGCAGGTGACCCTCCAGAATCACACACCTGCTCACAAAAAAAGCACACTAAACACAAAAAGTACAAACACTGTGTAAACACACACACACACAAAGACACAGAGCCATCTGTGTGAGCTGCGCTGGGCCGAGGGGAAGCTCTCAACACTTTCTTCTCTATTATCTCTCCTCTATGTGATTTTAAGTCTACTTTATCACTCCCACAGCATTATATTATATTTACCTAGACACCTCCTCTGGTGGCTCTTCATTCAAACTCTGAAAACAGGAAATGTAATAGCTGCAGGCCAACTTGTGTCTATACACTGCAAGGTCTCAGGATGACTGCAGAGCCCTGCAGCTCACAGTGCAGCTGAGTCATCAGGTCGGCCACATTCAGCTGTCTGACCTCCAGGTGACCATTAGTCAAACACCTGCACTGTGATGAGCCTTCATGGTGGTGACTTCAGTCTGAAAATATAGATATTCCAATTAATAAATCATCACAGATCTAATTTATCTGATTAAATAAAGCTTCCTCGTTGATTTATACTCTTAAATAATCTGTCCCTGCATCATATCACCTCCCAAAATCCTCATTTTATCAAATTAATCAAAAAAGGATGCTCTCATGTGACTAATATCTAACCAATATTCTACACATTCAAAATAATTATAACCACAAATAAAAGATATCATCTCTGTTTTTTCAAGTTACAATCTTTTAAAAAGCTGCAGTTATCACTCTCACACCTCGTTGTGTATTATTATGACCCTGGTGTGCACGTTGCTCCGGGAGCATCTGCTGCCACTTACATCCTGGGGCTAAATAATTTCCTTAAACAGCTGGTTACTGTAAATACTGCATGTGTTGGGGAACATTTCTGCAGCGGATTCTGTGCTCTAATGAGTATTTATGGCAGCATGATGGAGTATGTGGGATTAATACAGTGTAAAGTAGAGTCCCCGTGTTAGTTATAATGAAGGAACGTGTCACCCGGTGCAGACTCACTGACGTGTTTTTAATAGTATTTTTATAACAACAATGGAGCTCTTTGAATCAGAGGAAGAATCAGGCTGTGATATACACAACACATTCACTGCAGGTAAGGATTTACAGTAAGAAACAAACTGAATATTGCTCGTATATCACTTTAGACCAGTGCTTCTGTTTCATTTCTTTTGCAGTGAGAATCAGTCAGAATTTGATGAAATGTCATGAAGTAGCCGTAACACAACCCTGCTGCACTCCACTGAACTCTCTCTTCACTTTGAGGACAAGCAACTGGAGCAATGACAGTTGCAACATTTACTCGCTAATTCATGACAACCACAATAAAACCAGCATTTTCTTCTTAACCAGAGTGATCAAAACCGTCATGAATCTTGCTGACGCACCCTCAAAACTACTTCACTTCCAGCATTTACAAAATGTATTTCCTGTTTAAACTGTCAGGAAGTGTTGTGCCCTAAACCTAGGTCAGTGGTTTTGTAGCATAAATTCACAGAAACTGCAGCTTTTTACACCCTTAAAACGTATACATGTATGTATAATTACATGTGTGGTATTTTTAGAAAGCTCCGCTCTGTACCTCAAGCTGCGAAACTCTCATACGAGTCTATGGATGGTGCTGACATACAGTCTAAAGTAAAAAATGTGTTCTCACTGGTCCTGCAAAATCTGACTAGTGAGTCAGCTTCAGTAACTTAGAAAACCGCAACATGGGGCACTGAATTGTATGAATTTACTGTTACAGATGAGACAGACCTTCAGTGAGCAGCTTGAAGTCAGCCAACACAAACTCCACAACCCACTGAGGGTCACAGCAGGCTGGAGGCCAGCAGAAGAGCTGGGTCAACCTGTGTCACAGTAGCAACAGGAGGCAATATGTATAAATGTCAACAAATATATAAATGTAATAAATCCCAGAGGAAACACTGCTTAAGACACAGTTTGTAATAAATAAGTCGACAGTTGCAGATTTGGGGTCTTACGAGAGCTGATTTGTGGAACATTGCACCACCTACTTTTCCCCTTTGACAAACATCATTTTAATATACAAAAATCTAAACTGGGCTGCACGGTGGCATAGTGGTTAGCACTTTCATCTCACAGCAAGAGGGTCGCGGGTTTGAATCCAGCTCTTCTGTGTGTTGTTTGCATGTTCTCCCGTGTCAGCATGAGTCCCTCAGGATTCTCCGGCTTCCTCCCACAAACATGCAGCTTAGATTTAATTGTTGACTCTAAATTGCCCGTAGGAGTGAATGAGAGTGTGCATGGTTGTCTGTCTCTGTGATAGTCTAGAGACATGTCCAGGGTGTAACCCGCCTCTCACACAATGTCAGCTGGGATCATCTCCATCCATGAAAAATCAAAACTTCATCCAATAATGAATAAATGTAGTATGGATCATGGAGCATCAAATATGCGTGACATATATGCTGTCTCCGTTTGGGTGAAAACCAGAAGGAGAGACAAAAGTAGCTCCAGGGAACTCTTTTATTCTTTAATAAGCCAACAACCTTTCCACAGTGGCTCTCTAACCCTCGGGTCAGCCGCGCTGCCACCCAACACACTGGCTGCCCGGTCAGGCAGAACTGGGTCAAGGGCAATAAAGCCTGTAATCTCATCAGGAGCAGGAGAGAGATGACCTCACGCTGGCACCACAGAGAGTGTGTCTCAACATGCAGATGTTTCATCTCAAATAAGATAATTCTCTCCATGCAACAATATAGGATCCAAGCTGCAAATCTGCAAACGAGGTCAGACAGAAACAAAGCCAAAGTGGGAGAGCAGACTGTCCAATGTCTGCTCTCAAACTGCAGCTTTCCTTTTCTACAGTTAACAGGCAGCGAGTGGACACATTAAAACAGAGATTCTGTCCAATTCTGCTCGGAAAACTGCCTCTGAATCGATCACAGGCACTTTTAACTTTCAGAGGATCACTGCAAGCGGCAATCAAGTTCTGTTAGTTAAATTTGACGACTTATTGATTTAATTGACAGATGTGTAAAACTGAGTTCCTCCACAAAGAATTGTGCAAAAGCACGACTTTAAATGCTGTGTACAACAGAGATTCACTTATAGAACTTAAATAACTAAAGAAATCTTAATCGATTAGTTGACTAATCCACTAAGAGGATTTGGCCCTAAAAACACTAAAAACATCCCTAAGATGAATATTTCTTGTGCTAAAACACACTGAAGACGATAATCTCTCTTGCTGGAAATCAGGTTTTACATCACATGCTTTTATTGTTATCTGGGCCAATATCACAGCAGGGCCTTAACATAAACACAGAGGCTTTTTATTCCAGAAATCAAAGCGTGCACACATTGCTGCGATATGAGACCATGGATGTTTTTTTTCTGGTGGAGACAGCGAGCTGCCTGCTGCTGCACGGCCCTCCCTCTTCTTTAAGAGCTTCTGGAGAAAGGAACGGTGAGGACTGCCTGTGCTAGTTCACTGCACAACTGACAGTTGTGTGCTGTGTTGCAGTCCTCAGAGAGATGCAGAGAGGCAGAGATCTGACAGAAGGACAGGAGCGTGCGCGCACACACACACACACACACACACAAACGCACACACCTGGGGGCACAGGAGCCAGATGCATTTGCATGTTACACTGGTCACACATCCTTCTCTTGGCCTAAGTTGTGTGTTATATAAGAGCGTAAGTGCTTTTACTCCATCTACCTCCACTGCACACACACTTAAACGGACACGCACACACACTCTCACAAACTCACTCTTGCACACAAAGACACAAAAAGTGAAGGCGCACATTCTTATGCTTGTCCATCCCTGTGAGCACGACTGTAATACATTCACTACAGGAACACGTCTCTCTCTGCAGCTTTTTGACGACCTCTTTGAGATGCACATTACAGTTTGACAATGTGACGACATATATAGTCAAACAAAACAAAACTTTCTATATTGTTTCTATTGAAGTGCTATAAAAAAACAGAGCTTGAACTGCAATAAAGCAATATTTATGTTATCTGGATGATGCCTTACATTCTTAACCATGCACATTAAAGCAAAGGTGCAGTGAAGTGAGTAGGTATTACAAGAATTAACAGAAAACATGCTATATTGTAATATATATTGTCATGAAGATAGATGTCTGTGCAGAAAAGGGGACTGCAAGTGGTGTCATATCTGAACCGAGCAGTTTGACTGGGCAACAGAACCAGGATTAGTGGTTCAGCAACTTTTTTAGACATCATGTCAGAAACGAAAATGCAGAAGGAGTTTATTACAGAGCTAAAGATAAGTAGGTTAAAAGTAGAGAGTGACCGAGCAAGAGGCTGCCAGACAAGAGTCTATCTTTTAGAGAGGCTGGTGAAATAAAAGGCTGCAGACAGACACCAAGCTGGTCATCTTTCTGTTGGACTAGTGAAATGGTTCCCCCTTTCCTGCAGCGCCTGGTTGGCTTACTGTTTGTGCAGAACAATTAGGCCCTGTTTTTAACTATATTTTTCAGTTGTCTCTTATCCAGCAGAAGGTTCCATTATGATGGAAACAGTCCAATGTGGTTTCTGTGGCGAAAGCTCCTCACCCCAAGGTTTTAAATGACTTCTTTAGTTATGAAGTCTTTCGAGACATAGATTAAAAGAGAGCTCCTAACTAGGACAGAGCATCTTTTAGATCCTCTTCAGTTTGTCTATAGGGCCAACAGGGGTGTTCAAGATGCTTCACTTACTTTCTTGAATTATGTATTGAAACACCTGGAGAACAATAAGACTCATGCCAGGCTGCTTTTTGTTGACTTCTCCTCAGCCTTTAACACCATCCAGACACATATGTTGGTTGAGAAATTAATTGACAACTTTAATTTAATTTTAGACCTTGTAGTGCTTGATTTTCTCACAAACAGAACCAAGAAAGTGAAGGTAAACACAACTCTGTCAAAGGAGCTGACCACATCCACCGGCTCGCCCCAGGGCTGAATCCTTTCTTTGTATATCTTGTATACAGATGTTTGTCGTATCCACCATGTAAACAGACACATCATTAACCCATTTAAGCCGGGAAAGCATTATCGCATTTCTACCATTAAAACCGGGAGCGCTGTTGAGTTATCCTAAAATTAAAGTTGGGGAAAGCGGATACGTCGTTTTGTAGTATTTGTAGTTTTTTTTCCACCTATTTTCGGTCTCTTGGCCAATGAAATGCATCAGAATAAATGTGGGAGAGTCGCAATGCAACACTGGACTTTTCCAGAACTTTGAAATCATGGCGGAAGACGACTATATTGGAGGGAGCTCAGAAGTAAGTGACGGAAGCGATCTTGATGAAAATAGCACCGATAACTTTATTGCTGATCCGGACTTTGAACCCTTGGAACCAATTGACCGGGATTTATGGATGAGGAATATGTTTTTAGACAACATATTTTCACTGATGAACAGACAGATTTGTGGCCATCTGGAGATAATAACAATAATAATACTAATTGATTGTGATGATGATATAAGAAATCATGACTGTTTATGTCTTATATTGCTTCATGCGTCATTGAGTACCCTGAAAAGTGCAATATAGATAAAAATGTATTATTATTATTTAGTATTATTAATTTTTATTATTATTATTATTATTATTATTATTATTATTATTACAGTAAGCTAATGAGAACTATGTCTTTTTCTTCCAATGGTCATATCATGTTTACATCTGGCTAATGGGCATGTATTAGTATTATGCATAGGATTTTTATACAGTCATCATCACATACAGGTATAAACAGTAGCTTACAGTCCAATGTAATTTCAATATAGATAGTACATTATGCATAGTATTTTTATTCAGGCATCATCACATACAACTGTAAACAGTAGCTTACAGTCCATATACAGTCATACTAGTGCACTTTATGTTTTACATTTTTATTGAAAATAATGCTGCACTGACACTTTATTTTTACATTCTTTAATTGAAAATAGTGCTGCTCAGTTGGTAGAGCACCTGCCCCATGTGTTGAGGCTATAGTTCTCACTGCCATTTCACTCCACTCCTGTTCAATAAAAGGCAAAAAGGCCTTTTTTTCTCTATTTGCTGAGTTTGTTGATTTAAAAAAAAAAAAATTATTGAATGTTTGGACAAATAAACTCAACTTCTCATGAAAGCCAAATACTTTTTGAATTTCATTTATATCTGATACAGAGGCTGAAAAATCTATTATTTAGTAGGCGTTGACACTTCTGTTGCATTTCCAGAAAAAAAGGCATTTTTTCCAGGCGCTTTAGGCCTAAATGGGTTAAATGTGCGGATGATTCTGTAATTGTTAGCCTTCTCGAGGATAAAGAGGACAGCCACGGCTTTATTGTAAATTATTTTATTTGTTGGTGCAAAGATGCTTTCCTTCAACCTAACGTTACCAAAACTAAAGATATGTGTATTGATTTTAGACAGCATGCTCCAGCAGCCCCCCTGAGCAGTGTCATAAATGGCCAAATAGTGGATGTGGTGACCACTTATAAGTATCTTGGCACCATGTTTGACAACAAATTAAAATTTGATTTCAACACAGAAACGCTATGTAAGAAAGGCCAGCAGCGCCTTTTTTGTTTAAGAACACTAGCTGCATTTCAAGTTGATAAGACCTGAATGACTCTGTTCTACAGATCCTTTATCGAATCTGTTATTTCCTTTTCTATCATTTGCTGGTATGGCAACCTCGGAACTAAACATAAAAATGCCCTACAGGTTCATTGTGAAGGTTGCTAACAAGATTGTGGGGACTCAGTTTGTTGATTTGAATTGTTTATTTAAAAGGCTAGTACTGAGGAAAGCTAGGAGTATCTGTTCAGATGGTACCCATTCTCTTAGCTCTGAGTATGTCTGGCTACCATCTGGTGTGCGCTTATGTGCCCCTAGGGTGAAAAAGAACAGGTACAGATTTTCATTCATCCCCACTTTCATTAGGGAACTGACCCTGGCTGAACGATGATGGTGATGTTGATGGTGATAATGATGACGATGAATTTTATATTGACGATGATGATGATGTCGTTGATGTTGGGGACCTATGTGGTTGACACTTCACCTGGAATTGTCTTTCCTACATAGACTGCAACCAAATTGCCCAAGTTGGGACAAATAAGCTATACTTGACTAGACTTGGTTTTAGCGTTAGCAACATTGCTACAGCTAGACGGCTGGCTGCTGTCCAGAGCAAGAAACAACCCCAATCTCAGTGCTCTGATTCCATCATTTACTATTTGGTTTCTCTGAGGAGAGCCACTGTAAACTATGATATTGAGTTAGTAAATATATTAGTGAAATGCTCTCTGGTAGGCTTTTTATTGTAAACGATCAGAACAGAAGTTGCGAGGAAAAGGGGGATGCTGGCGGTGTCATATCTGAACCGGAGCAGGTAGAGCGGGCAACAGAACTGGGTTTAGCAAACTCCATAGACATCATGGCAGAGACAAAAAGGCAGAAGGAGTTTATGACAGAGCTAAAGATAAGTAGGTTAAAAGTAAAGAGTGACCGAGCAAGAGGCTGCCAGACAAGAGTAAATCTTTGACTAATCTTTAGTGAAATAAAAGTCTGCAGACAGACACCGAGCTGGTCGTCTTTCTGTTGGACTAGTGAGTTTGATATGAGCTGGTTCTCCCTTTCTTCTAGCTCCTGGTTGTTTTTAGCATTAACAACAAGGCTATCACAACTTAAAACCTGATCTCAGTGCTCTGATTCTATCGTTTGCCATTTCCACTCCCTGAAGAGAGCGACTGCAATCAATTGAAATGTCTTGGTCTTAGTGAAATGCTTTCTGGTAATCTTTTATTGTGAAGGATCAGAACAGAAGTAGTGGAGATGTGTTGCTGTTGATAATGTGTGTCTTGGTTTGAACGATGAAGCCTCTGTTATTATTTTATTATTTTATAAGCAGCTGCTTTGTGCTGTAAATCTAACCTTGATTATCCAAAACAGGGTGACAGACAGAAGAGTTCATATTTACTCCATAAAGATAAATTAAAGCAAAAAAAAATTCTCTATTGTCACTTTGATATGTCTTGATCATTCTAGACCAATTCTTTTATGACCTAATTTACAGGATTCTTTTCATGTTTTTTGTGTCAACATCAGCTGATATACTTTTTTTTAACTCTTGAATAATATTAATGTCGAGGTCCAAAATCCAGTTTCAGCCCGGCTTTAATCAAACTTGGCTTTAATTGGTCACATCTTCTGACATCCACAGACAAACAAATAAATCTGATTAATTTAACCTTTTCAAGAGATAATTTGTCCTTTTCGACATTATTGGGTCCCTGGGACAGATCATATTGGAGGTGATCTGACCAGGAGCTGCAGGAGAGGTGGACAAACTGTGTGAAGTGTGTGAAGTCTGTGTGTGCTGAACGACTCCTTCTGTGAGGAAACCTAAAGTGGCTGTCACATCTGTGTGAGGCTTTATTTTTCATTATTCTCAGAAGGTTTTCCAACTTGTTCTCTTGCTTCTTAAAAACTAAATGTCTTTGTCATCTGTACTTGGAGAAACAGGAGGTGGGAGACTGCCTGCAACAGCTGTACACACTCGTCATCAGATATAATCAGAGAAGAAGGCAAAGAGGGAGGGAAGCAGCGGAACAAATGGGGACAAAAATCAAAATTATTTAGAAGACAAGAAGAAGAGACAAGCCGCTTTCACTCTATCTGTCTGAAAGATCTTTCACATATCATCAATCCAGGCTGCGAGGAGAACATGTGCTGCAGTATTTATGTTGGGAAATTGACAATAGGTTGTTAAAGTTTGTCAGTTTGTCTGATTGAAGGCGGTGCAAAAACACCATGTGCAGCAGAAAGGCAGAGGGAAGCAGCCAGGGTGTCCTGTGGTGAACTCTGCTGAGACGCTCCCAAAGGACGCGCGCAATTACGATGACCGACCACCTACTGAGGCCGAGGGGCAGAGCTGCTGCAGCACACACTTCACAGGCAGAGAGGACAAAGACTGCAGCTATACTCTGAGAGCGAGAGGAGAGGAACCACCTCTGACCTTCCTGACTTTCAAGTGCAGCAAACAGTTGATTATGATATCAGTATGGAGTCGTCCTCCTCCTTGGCGGCACGCCGCAGCTCCTCGTTGACTCGTCTCACTTTCTCAAAGTCAACGAGCCTCGTTGATACGAAGCGCCGACTGCTGAAGCATCGCGCTTATTGATGGGGACGACAACAAGCACCCACTTAAACACATTTAGGCAAATGATTTGAGTGGCTGCGTACGAGCGCACAAAATGCATGCCAAGCTGTGAGAGGCAATGAAAGATTGATGCTCAGCCAAGCCCTAAATCATGCATGCAAATGGATATGTTCTGCTAATGTACATTAGAACGGAAACAGGGCACGTGTGCAGTCCTGCAGACACAGAAACAGATGTTTGAGCACACACGCAACTCTGCATGAACCTGGACAGGTACCTTAAAATAAAAAACAGGATAATAAAGGAAGATTTCAGCCTGCGTTAATACACAACAACCCCATTAAATCACATCTTTCAGTGGCTTCTCTCCAGTACTGTCTGCCTCTTAGTCTTTGTTCCTGTCCTTCAGCACATCATTGGAAAATCAATCCAGTCATTAAGGAGGCTGCACTTAATAAAAATGGTTTTCAGTGATGATACAGTCCATGTGTATCTAGACGGAAACCCATTATCCAAACATGTAATGTAGAAATTTTCCTCCTTCACATGTAATGGACATCAGAGGAGACGTCTCTTCAGTGGAAATGTGTCGAGCAGCTGAAGACTGCAGGTCATCTTGCGGGACTGTAAAGGGATTATAAACTCGAGCCAATCGGCTGCCATGGTAACCGCATCACTACTACATGATGACGACCACAGCAGAGAATAAACAACTGCACCGACCAGCACAGTGTTCTGTTTCTCATCATCTTTCCTTTTCTTTTCTGTCAGGGAGGAGCGGGTCTCACATTTCATCTCATCTTACTTTTTTATTTTAGCATCATGAATGAAATACAGACTTTATTGACACCACTTGTAGTTTTCTTTTTGCTGTGTGGTTCATTCAGAAAAACAAGATTTCATATAATAGCGAATTATTTTAACTCCCTATATTGCAGGTTTCCTTCAGTCAGTCTCTGATGTGAATTTGGGTATGAGGACGAGGAGCTCGTTCATAGAGGATTCTTTATTCCAGTTTAGGGAGGTTACTCTGCGTTGTGTTTATGAAGAAACCCAGACCAGATCTCTTTTGGAGGCAATCTCAGTGACTACCCGTGCATACATTCATAGAACTAAAGTTATTATTAAGTAACCTGTACTATGTATCATCACATAACCTGCTCAACAACTGTAGAAACACAGGTAGATCCTCACCTGATCCACTCACACACACAATCACAAAGTAAAAAGGAAAACTGCATTCATTGCCTCTACTAATGCGCTCACCCGATGCATGCAACAATCATGAGGTAGCAATCTTTCATACATGGAGCCAATTTCACCTGATTTTGCAAATTGTGACCTTAGATGATTTCCTTTTGGCACATTTTATTAATCATAACGAACACTGTCCTTGTGACCCATGCATGAAAAGATCATGGCCCTCTAGGACTCACAAATGTATCTGCATATAACAGAAAAGCTGGTCTGTCAGCAAGACCCTTTCACTTCTCTGAAAACAGAATCACAGAAACATTCGGAGAGTATCGGTTCCTGACAGGTATAAAATATCTATGTTTCCAACTGAGCAGCTCCGCGGTCGCTCAAGTTTAAAAACAAACATTAAAAGTCTCTCTGATGCTGAGGCCCGCTGTGGGGTCAGTTTAGGCCCACAGGTTACAGTACACAGGTGCAAACTCTGGATAAGAAGTTTTCTCGTTCCATTAGTTGTAGTTGCACGGTGCAAAACTGCAGCCATCAACAAACAAATTAACAAACAAAAAGATCGACAGACCAGTCACTAAGAAGCACAAGCTGCAGTAATGAACATTATGAATCAACATAAACTACACATCAAGAAAATCCTGTTTGTCTCCTGTAAAATGTCACTTATTATACAAAAAAAGTATCTCTGTTTCAATTCACATTTTCATTTAGATACTGAACTGTTTTATGGAAATGAAACCACATTATTATTAATTTGTCTACTTTTTAAAACCTTCTTAACCAGTCTGAGACACGTTGTTAATTATTGGATAGCTTGAAATAGTTCTTCATGTTCATTCTATTCTTCTCTGGACCTTATTATTTATAATTTTGTAGCTTATTTTACTTTAAGTTTTAGGGAAAGCTCTTTGTACAATCTTGCACCGTGCAGCCTCTTAAAGATGTGCAGATAAAAAATAAATCAGTGCATGACATGAGCTCAAAGCAAAGCCCCAAACTAACTGATAACAGGAGAGTGATAACGGGGCCCTGACAGGTGAGACAGCTGCGCCGCGTGCTGGAGGTAATTGGCGGCGCTTCAAAAACGCGGCTGGATCGAGACACGATGTGCTATTTGGCAAATGTGTGTTGTGTCAGTTCCTGTGTCCAAGCTTCTCTTCCTGGCATTGTGATAGTAGGAGCTAAAGAGTGAGGACGGGAAGGAGAGGAAGGGAGCAGGGAACTGGAAAGAGTCCACGCTGTCAACGACTCATCACCTGGAAAGTGTGTTTTTTCGAGAGAGGAGGAATGCCATGAAGCTCCTGTTTCAGATGGATTTGCTTTGTTAAGGATGGCACCTATCGCTCAAACTGCACCACTGCAACGATCCTTTGAGGTTTCTACTAGAGGTTGGGGAAAAAATTGATACAGCATAGTATCACGATATTTTGCTTGGTAATAT
Organism: Centropristis striata; assembly: GCF_030273125.1. Taxonomy (NCBI): domain Eukaryota; kingdom Metazoa; phylum Chordata; class Actinopteri; order Perciformes; family Serranidae; genus Centropristis; species Centropristis striata. The sequence continues at coordinate 28,348,353 of NC_081518.1, forward strand.
TATATTGATTCATGGCCGCCAAATATCGATATTTAGCGTTCTTTTGCTGTTTTTTTGTTTCCCGGAGGCCGTAGCAGGCTCATTTTTAGGAATATACTGGATATATATCACATATCAATATACTGGATATATATATAGTTTATATATCATATGAAACTAGAAGATGTAAGGGATCTATAGGCACCATGTGCGTCAGGATATCGTGTTGGGAAGTTGAAACAACGCTGCAAAGTTAGCCATTTTTATGTTTCATTCAAAAAAATTCTGATCAGTGGGGCTTAAAATTTTTTAAAGTTTGATAAAATGCTGCAGTTGTTGTCATCCATAGACATGTTTGAAATCAGTTCAGTTCAGTTTGACTGAATACTTTGTTGGTCAGTCTGTGAGTTTGACTCTCATTGTGGAGAAATAAAAAGACTGAAGTGAGTTGAATAGACTTGGAATTTTCTCTTATGACAAAACAATTGAAAAAATGCAGTTAAACAGTTAAAATCGCAATAATATCGTATTGTGACTTAAGTTTCGGGATAAAATCTTATCGTGGGGCCTCTGGGGATTCACACCTCTAGTTTCTACTGTATTAGACTGGACCTCTCAACAAATATTTGGATTAAACTGCAGTGAGAACAAAAAGCACAGTGAGAGAAATCAGCTTGCTGGTGATGATGTTCTGCTCACACTCATTAAAGAAGATGTGCTGTGGATGGCTGACCAGCTAGAGGCTGTGCAGCTGTGGATGTGTCAAACATTTTCAGGCCCCTTCGATGCATTTTTGTAAACACGCTCGTGCTGTGATACATCTGCAGCTCGGACGTCAGACACCAGGAAGTAGCGGACTGATGAGACGGTTAAAGGGTCAACAGAAAATTTGAGATAAAAGAAGAAATGAGAGATAAGAAGTGAGCGTGGAGATAGAGCTGTACACACACACACACACACACACTTTGCTCTCCTCATTTGATGCTCCATTTAGCAGAAACACAAAATAAACCCATCCCCGATGCAGAGCTGCTTACAGACACAGTCGTTATGGAGTCATACAGGAAAAAGAGTGCACGCTCAAAATAGACAATGTGCTCTTCCTCTGACTCTGTTTTGTTTCTCAGCAGCTGTGATGTGATTTGTAATATGCTTTGGTACAACACGGACCGAAATCCACAATCTACAACAGTACGGCACATGACATTTCTTTCAATACTTGAGCAATGCATGACGACGCCCTGCTCACATTAGTAAAATACACAGTTGCACTAAAGATTAAACCGAGTCATTTGGATAGAAACAAATCCTCACCATCGAGGCATTGGGAAGATAACCCCAAGAGATCAAACATTACAACTGATTACACAACACTGTTTGTTCGTGCAGCGTTCATAGAAATCAATATCAAACTGAGATAAACAACACCAGTTAAACGTGCAAAATGTAGTTTTAAGTCTCTCAATCAAAACTATAACATAAGAAGGAGTAATTCTCTCATTGTAGTCAGTTTCGTCAGGACGTTTTTACCAGGAGGAGTTCAATTTTCAACAGCAGGCTCCTCCAAAATGAAGACACCTTCTGATTAAAACCAGTAAAACACTGAATAAAGCAGTTTCATGTTAAAATTCTGTGTTTCTCTGATGTAGTTTGGTGCACTGGTGGAGGGGCTGCAGGTGAGCTGCTGCTGATGCTTTCTCAGCTGGTTTCTCTGATAAATGTAGTTAGTTTCTTCAGGAAGTTTTTACCAGGAGCCTAATTTTCAACAGCAGGTCCCCTTTCAAAATAAAGACAGCTGCTGATTAAAACCAGTAAACAACTAAATAAAGCAATTTCACCTGCTCCATTGAGTCGAGCTGCTGCTAACACTTGCTCAGCTTGTTTCTCAGATAACTACAGCTCGAGACATTCAGCAGGGTTTCACCAGGAGCAGAACTATCTGCAGAGGCCTCCTCCTCTCCAAACCAAACCAACCAGGTGATTAAAACCAGTAAAAACACTGAATAAAGCAGTTTCATGTTAAAAATCTGTTTGGTGCACTGGTGGGGGGGCTACAGGTGAGCTGCTGCTGACGTTTGCTCAGCTGGTTTCTTACTAAAATCCTACATTAGGGTTAAAAACCACTGAGATCTAACAAGTGCATCAAAAATGTGGATTAAAATCTAAACCAACACAAAATCATCATGCAGTCTAGCAAGTTGTTTTAAATCCAAGTGGAAATATCATGAATCCCAGCCTAATAACCGACACGTTCATGTAGAGAGCGGACTGACTGAGCTGCTGCTGTTGGTCAGGTCAGACTGTGGACAGCTCCTGGTGCTGAAATGAAGTCTAATGAACTGAACCAACAACTGAATGAACAGATGAAATGTGACACCACTTTACTCTAATTAAACAACACTGTACCTCTTTAATTCAGACACAAATCTAATTCATCAGTGGAATTAAACCCAAACAGATTTGCATCTGACACGAACAGAAATGACGATGATGTTACAGAGCAAAGACTGGCAAGATCAACACTCATTTATCCCGTCAGCCTACATTCTATTCATGATGTTTTTATTGTTATCTTTGGCTATGCCCATCTTAATGTTAGACCAAATTAACCTGAGGAATATATACTTTAATAACCTTTAAATGGATGCTTAATACAATGCGGTGAAGAGGTAAAGACTGACTCTGGAGCCAGAAAGTCAGCAACAGCATCAACAGTTTTATAAAAAAAAAGGCTATATTGCTACCAGGAACATTTTACCAAATAAAAAAACCACAAATGAGCAAATCTTTTGCTGTCACTGGACCACAAGTTAAATTCATCCCAGGACAATATAAAAGGTTTTCTTTGATGCACTAATCACTACAACAACCAGAAATATCAGATGTGGCAGCAGTCAGCTGTTGCTTTTATTGCATTCAATTAATCAATATTAATTCTGAGGATTTCACAGCAAAGTTCTGCTAAAACAGCTTCACATAAAGAGGTCTTCCTAATAAGTTTGTCAAAAGTATCGATCAGTATGAAGCAGAAACATTCATAGTATCATAAGTACCAAAGCTAGAAAAAATAGCAGCTCTACAATCAGATTTCTGCTCACGGTTGCACAGATTAAAAAGGAAGAAAATGTGTTTTTCCTCTAGCAGGTTGTTGATAACAAACAGAGAAAGAGATCGAACTTTGTGTGGACTTGTTTTTCTTTTTGCTGTGGTTTCCAAAGATGTACTGTGTATTGAATTTTTTTTATAGTAGTATTGTAGTGAAGTTTAAACTTCTGGTATTATGACAACCTCCACTTGTTACAGTGTAAAATTGTGACAAAATCCTCACGTTTCCTCAACAATCAGATAACAGAGCAAGATAAAGCCTGAGAAGATCCCCTGAACTCTGCACAAAACCACACTCTGCTTAGTGATGCACACACTTGGATTCAATCTCCAAGTGAACAGAACTGGCGCACATTTCCTCTTACAACTGACTCCAAAATAATTCAGTACAACAAAAGGACAAGCCGAGCATCCAGATTACCAACCAGGAGAGCAACAGCTCAGAGCCAACATGTGTCAGTAAACACAAACACAAAGTTCTTGCACAAGCAAAAAACTGACGATTCCTTCCCCTGACAATGCAGGACCAGGTTCAGTGAAAACAGATCTGAGCAGCTCTTACCTCGATGAGGAAGTCTCCTGTCCGGAGCCCCGCCTGCCATGCCACACCTCCCTCATCCACCGACTCCAGGTACTGCAGCGCAGGGAAGGCGGGCGTGGGAGTGAACTCCTCAATGGGCGTATCCGCTGCACAGCAGGAGGGAGAGAGGAGGGACCAGTTAGACAGACAGAAAGCAACATGTAATAACCACAAGACACAATAATGAGACAAAGTCAGGACAGTTTATAGAAGCTTAAACGCAACTAATGTTTATTCGGCAAAATGTCTGATATATAAATGGCTTATTTATTATAATTTCTTCTGTGTGTGTCAGTCACCAACAAAAAGCTGGGATGGGTTTAGCTAAGTACAAACTTTTGAATCACTAAACACCTTTGAACAACTCTTTCTGTCGTATTCACAACTTGTGATTTTAATACATAGAAATTGTTTTAAGGAAGGTTATGTTGACGTCACATCACACAGACTGTCTGCCTGCTAGTTGTAATCCTGAGTTGATAATAAATAAAAATGCCACAACATTTATTTTGATTGGTCTAAAGTCTTCGAGATCTGGAACAGACATACTTTGGGTATGTATCTAACAGTACAACTCACACTTTCAAATGGAATGGAATAAACATTGTGTTTATTAAAATGTTTCCATATGTCTGCATATCTATGAACTTGTTATGAATTCATAGATTCCAAATACTTGATTGTGTTCCTTGTAGTTGAGAGATGCAGCCATTTTCTCATCATGCTATATTTAGTCTTTGGCCACGTGGGACTGCTGGGATTTAATTTAATATAATGGACTATATATATAGTCCAATGTCTAAAGACTGAATATATTATGATTCTGCTACACTGTTTGACTTAGCTTCATTCAGAAAGATTAATAAGATTTGTGCCTTGGCAAGTCAAGAGGGTAAAAAATGTTTTGACTGACCGTTAAATCTAAATAACATCTGATATTAACTCTAATACGTTCAGTTTATCTGACTAAAAATCATTAGACACGGTTTGTTTCTAACTCACTTTCACTTGTTAATGAACATCTTATTCTGCCTGTTTTTATTCTGTGACTGTTAACCACGGACGATCACGGTGAAACAAGCTAAATCATCCTGGAATAATTAACACCTGAACGTTCCAAAGTCAGAGTTAAAGCAGGTTTTCATATTGTATCACTGAGAATGCAGCATGAGACACACTGCAGCTCTGTCCTGACCTTACAGCAGGACAGCAGCTGTGCTGACGTTACACCTCCACTAAAGGTGACTTCTGGAAGTATTACTGACGAGCTCAGGAGAGAAAAAGATATAATGTATAAATATGAGCTTTGGAGTTGATGAAGTTTTTGTATTGTTGTTTTATTTTCTATTTTATGTTATAGCGCTGCTAATTTTACCATGCAGAAACTCTGGGATAAAGCCGTTATCTATCTTATCTGAGTTTAAGTTTAATGCCAACAAATATGTTTCATAAAGTGTTCCTTTAAATAACAAAACAAGTATTGTGAGGTTAAAAAACAAACTCTGGTGTCAGAAGGGAACTGTCGCACTTTGCAGGATTTTTCACGAGATATTTAAGACACTCTGTGCACATATAAGCATCATTTGTGCCTATTTATGATATTTAATAAAGGACAGCAGGAGGGAACAGACAGTTTATTTATTAGGGCCGGTATCGCTCGATAACTTTTAACACCTTGGTTTGGATACAATAAATCTTAGAAGATCTCAGTTTGAGGAAGATTTTCAATCTTTTCTACAGACTAGACCTGTCGGGATCACTGCATTTCGTTGAGTGATTTATTGTCAAATAAGTAATTGCGATATACGATATTATGGTTTTTAAGACATTTTAAGACCATTTGCAAATGCATATGCACCTTTCAGAGAGCGATGGACTTATAATTAGTGAGCGAAGAAGAACAGAAGCAGCACGAGCAGAAATGACTGCAAAACACGTCTCATTATAGTTTTTTTCTCTTTTCATTTGTCTTAGGGCTGAGGTACTGGTCCCAGGTGTTAGAATGTTAGGAAACCTGCTGCTTTTCTGGCATCTTGTTAGCTAAAATGTTGGTGACATTCTCATAAAAACAAACACAAATACAGTCATGGACCAAAATCATTATCAAGAAAACAATGAAAATGTCTCAATATCAGCTCTTAAATTTAACTCTTATCGGCCATTTTTTGTTGTTATCATTATATCTGTCCAAACAAATGTACCGTTAGTTGTACCAGGCATTAAAATGAACGAGAAATTGAAGAAAACAAGGGTGGTCTAATAATCTTTTCCATGACTGTATACGATTTACGGACATGCCTGCGATTATTTCAAACTCGATAAGCTGCCTGCTTCACATCTGACTTCTTTTTAGCCAGATGAGCCAAACGTCTCAAGTACATCTGTGTTTTATTCTGTCTCAACACAAATAATTAAAAAGAATAAGTAAACGAGACAAGAACATCTGAATGCCAACTCTTCATGGTTGACAGTTTTTATTTCTGAGTGCTGGAGCTACATTTCAGTTGATGCTTGAAAGATTTTGATGTTCAAACCCGAACATATTGTTCAACCAGACTGGATGAAAGGTCGCGAAAGTGATGGAGGCAAAAATATGTACGATTACTAATGCTGGAAGCCACAATGTAAGAGTGTTATTGATCTTAAGAACACTTGAAACCACCAAACTAAGAGAAACATACACACCAAACACATTATTAATTTCTTAAGTTTTCAGCATCCATCCAGCCTGGACTGTACAATCTCTCCTTTCTCCCCACACATGCTTTGAGCCCTCCCTCCCTCCCTCTCTCCCTCTCTCTCTCGCTCTCGGGGAGGTTGAAAAATATTGCGGTTGGGAGAAACCAGTGATGACAAGTGACACTTCCTATAACTCATCGTGCGACTGGAAGACAGTCTGCGAGCACGTTTACAAGGGTTTCATGAGGGTATTTAAATGATTGTGATGTTTCTTTAGGTGTCTGCCCGACATAGAGATGTAGACAGAGAGGCAGAGAGGGAGAGAAAGAGATGGATGGAGGGAGAGAGAGAGAGAGAGTGAACAGCAGAATCGCAGGGAGCAAAAAAAGAGGATGTAAGCCTATGTGACAGCTCGAGCATCAGTGCACGTTTGTGTGTTCGTGTGTGTGTTTTCACCCCCGTGAAGGATAAGCTTGGCTGGGTCAGTTCCCCGGGGTGATAGCAGAGTGTGTCAGAATGACTAGAACATTCCTCTTGTTTTTCAAGCCAAATCCTTCTTTCCTCTCCCTCCATGTCAGTCCCTCTCTCCATCTCTGCCCCCCCCCTCTCTCTGTACGTCTTAAAAAACAGAACATGAATATCCTAAATTTACCTCTCGACAGTAACCACGACGTAGACCAATCGAACAGCACCGCACAGTTGTGGAATGCAACGTGGATTATGACATGGCGAGAATCGTCATAGAAACCGACGCAGCAGCTCAAACTGGCTATTTTTAGAGCCAATCTCATGGCCTGGTGAAATATATCAAACAGCCTGGATAGGCCACTCGCATCACAACAACTCATGATGTGGTGGGCAGAGGTAGCTGAAGGTGGGCACTACAAGGCAGGTGCACGCCAAACACATCAGCCACAAGCAGATATGGTTCCAAGAAAACGATGTCTGTTTGATTAAATAGTGATGTCATATTACAGATGTTATATCTGCCCTGAGAGCTGCATAACACGTATAAAACAAACATAAATATGCAAATGTGGGCAAGTTTGGGATTTTTTACTGTCAACTGCATTAACGTGCATGCCATCACAATCTGACACTCCTGCTGATGTGTGTGTGCGTGTGTGTGTGTGTGCCTGCATGGGGCTGCAGGGGAGGTCACAACAAAGTTGCATTCAAATATGTTTTTAATAGCAGAACTTATTTGCATGTTTTTGCATGCTGTTGTTGCAGACGGGAGGGGGCTACAGCATCACTACACACACACACACGCACGCACACACACACACACACACACACACACACACACACACACACACACACACACACAAATCTCTAAGATTCAAGATGAGCAAAACTGCACATAAAATTGCACCAGAAAGCATTCTGCATGCATGTGAATCTTGGGGCTTTAAGTGCAGGTTTTGTTGCAAGAGATTCATGTTTATTTTGGGAGACGGGCAGAAAGAGACAAATAGTGTAGAAAAAGCAGAAAAAGTGTGGAAATGTTCCTACCTTTTGCCCCACGCAGGACGAAGCCAAATCCCTCATTCTCCTTCTTCTGGAGCACCACGGTCTTCTCGTCCACCACGCAGTCACTGTGGAGGAGATGCCGAGCAGAGCGCCCGTTAGCACAGCCCATCATCCGCAGCATGGCCACGGACGCCCTGCCCGAGTGGAGGTTCATGCTGCTGGAGAGCTAGTCCGGCCAGGGCAGGGCAGGGCAACCCCGACCCCACCCCACCACCACCACCGCTGCCTCCCCCTCCTCCTCCTCCTCCGCCTCCTCCTCCTCCTCTCGCCGGCCTCTATCTCTATCAAACGGTATGACAGCGGCCCCGGCAGCCCGGCGACAGCATCTCCAGAAGAGAGACGACCCAAAAAAAAAAAAAAGAAAAGAAAAGAAAAAAAAAGGTAGCCGACGACGGTAGAGACGTGCCTCCCTCCCCTCCCTGCAGCTCCCTGCCGCCGCCGCCGCAGCTGCAGCCGCCTCTCCGGAGCGGAGACGCGGGGTGGGCAGCGCTGTTACCCCCGCCGCGGCTGCTGCGGAGGCTCCGGGCGGCGGTGTGGGAGTGCGGCGCCGTCGAGGACAAGCAACATCAGGCTGGTGGCGATAGCGGCTAATGGCTCATGATGAAGCGGGGAGGAAAGGCTGAAGCTCGCCCGGATGGGGGGTGGAGGGAGAGAGCGCGGGAGGGAGGGAGCAGGAGACTCGGTGTGAATGGATGTCTAGGTGTGCTGCTCTGCAATGTGCTACCACACACACACACACACACACACACACACACACACACACACACACACACACACACACACACACACACACACACTGGCTGCTAGGGAGGGTGTGTGTGTGTTTCATACGGTCCGGAGTCTAACTGACTGATTGATCAGCTCATTGATTGGTCCCGTTGCGGCTGTCAGCTGCCAGCTCCATGCACTGACATTTCTATTTTCCCAATGAATCTATCTATCTATCCTTTTTGTCAAATAGCCTACTTTATGAGAAACAGTTTAATTTTAGCCTATCCCTTTTTTTTCTTGAGAAAAGTTATCTACATAGTCACCTTAAAACAAGCTTCATTCTAAAAGCTGTAGATGTATCAGACAACAGGAAAGAAGTTTATAAAAGACACTGAGGAAGAGTAATTTAGTGGGGTGTTAAGATTTGGACAATAAGAAGGTACATTTAACTTTAGTTTAATGAAAACTTGCACAAACACTTGTTTGTATGTCTGGATTAGCTTTTTGGGCCAAACATTTTCATTATCAATTTAGAGCTGGGCAACATATTAATATGATATAATATTATATGAGACTAGATATTATCTTACATTTTAAATATCACAATATGGCATAAAAGTTGTCTTTACCTGGTTTACAGAAAAGTGATGTCATTTAACGATCTAATTAGACTGTTCTTAGCTGTTCTGTTATTTATCTTTATCGACTCAGTCATTATATCCACATTTCTGATTAATATTGATCAAGAATTGTGTAAATATTCACTGAAAGCACCAACAGTCAACCCTGTAACATCGTCGCAATATTGATTTTGAGGTATTTGGTTAAAAAAAATAAGAAATTCTGATGTAAAAGGTATTTTTGATTTTGTCCATATTGAACAAAACTTTTCTCTCACGCCTCCACGCTGAACAAAGAATCCAAAGAAAGAGGTTGTCAGGCAGAAAGTCTCGCAAGAGTGCAAGCTAGTTTTTAAAAATTCTGGGGTTATTCTTTCAACACGATTATAGCAAAAAATGTGTTTGGAAACTACTGAGCATACGACTGGACACAGTAGACTTGGATCATTCTGCAGGACTTGTGTGAGAGTTTGTAAACAGATGTTTTGTTATAGTTTTGCTGCTAAACTTGGCCCCAGTTTGGATTCTGTGTTCAGCGTTGAGGCATGTGACATGAGCAAAGTTCTCTTCAAAAATTCAAAGCAACACAGGGTGAGAAGCTGGTGTTTAAATGGTCATTTTGGAGGCAAAGTTTCCTCTAAAATGCTCGTTGGTTGATGCTCCATGTTTTCTATTTCTCCCCGTTCAACAACAGAAGTGACAGCTACACCGTCAGCCTGCAACTCCAGTTTGAAATGCATATATCACACACTGCGTATGACATCATGCCTCACATTTACTGTTCTTTAACCAACAATAACAGCAGCTGCGGTTTCGTATCCTGACCTCCACTGTTGCTGCTGCTGTTTGTGAGGAATCCTCCATATGGTGATGCACCTCCTCTACTACAGGACAACTACAGGATTACTCCAAAATAAAAAGCACTTCTTGAAGTTTGACTCTGCAGTAAACTAATCTGAACTGACATCTCCCCCTCAGCTCAGAATATGTTCACCACAAACTGATTTATTTTTTGTCTTTCTTCGTTTTCCAGAATATGCATGGAATGGTACGTTCCATCTCTCATTTCCTGCAGTAATCATGGCGGGCTGGTGTGGTGAGGCTGATCACAGTCATGTGGGCTGTGAAGCGGAACCGGGGAGGAGGAGAGGTGCAACTTAAAGGCCAAGTTTGCTCCTCCAGCCCGAGGTGTTTGCTGTGAGGGTGCATCATTCAGCTTATATTAGGTGCAAGGATTACACTGAAGAGACATGTGGGATGAGAGAGAGAGAGAGAGAGAGAGAGAGAGAGAGAGAGAGAGAGAGAGGAGGACGAAGAAAGAGAGAGAGCTGCGACTGCCATCCTAGCAACTGTTCCCTTAGCAACGCAATCTGTCTAGAGAGGAAGAAGGCCCGCACTGCTGACACACTGAAGGTTATCTCCCAGCATTCCCTCACACACACACACACACACACACACACACACACACACACCCTGTGGCCCAGAGTGGGCGGTCACTGGTAATCACACCTTGATCCCCCAAAATCTGACACGGTGGCTGCAGCTCAGATAGGTCAGCACGCCGCAGCGTGCACGAACGGGCCTGACAGTTTATCGAAGTGTTCAACAAGTGACCGGGGGGGGACAACAACAGACTGCGGCTCCTTTATCAAAACAAAGTGGAGCAGGCAGGATGTGGGGCATGCTGTTCGACAGGCTGTACGGGATGAAGTGAGAGTTTCCCCCAGGGAGCACGCTGCCTCAATCTGGGCTCCACGGCAGGAGGGAGGCCGCCGTGTATTTATAGTCTGGTGGAGGTTCAGTATGGAATGTATGGAGACTGTTCCCCTCTTAAAGTGAATCTAAAGGATTGTTTCTCCAGCTTAATATGACCCATGTTTACGTTTCACACTGTCCTCTCCCAAAATACAAAATACATCTTAATGTTTAAGTTTGGGGTTAGTGGCGCCCTCTAGTGGCTGCAGTAATTGTGAATGACGGTGAGGCGGAGTATAAAAGTGAGGGTGGGAGGGAGGGGAGTCAGATGGGTCAAACAAACCAGGACTTTCACCAGGAGACTTAAAAAAACAAACCACAAAATGACCAAAAAAGACACATAATGATCCAAAAAAGACTTACAATTACCAGAAAAATGTATGTAAAATGACCAAAAGAAGACGTAAAATGTCCAAAAAGATTAAAAAAAGACACAAAATGATAAAAAAAAATGTAAAATGATCAAAAAAGACACAAAATTACCTACAAAATATATAACATGAGCAAGAAGAAAAGACAAAAAGTGCAGCATGTGATTCAAATATCTCTTAACTTCCTGCATCAGGTTTTTACTGAACTATGTCACTTCCAGTAGTCACGTCGTCCTCCTAACTACTTCACTTCCAGCATTTACATAATTTATTTCCTCTTTAAGTCTTTTAGAGCCTAACCAGGAACTGTTTCGCCCTAACCTTAGAGAAGTGCTTTTGTAACCTAAAACGCAATGAAATTTCAACCTTTTCACAACGCCGATTGTTACGTTTATCCATAATGGCGTGTCGATCTCCTGCAACAACAGTAGTGGCACTGCTTTTGGAAATGCTCCTGTGGGTCGTTGGGTTTTGTCGACATGTTTGTCTGCAGGAACGGTTCTGTATGCAACGTATCGTTTGTCAGACATTCATCTCTGATGTCAACGTGGAACTTTTTATTGTAGTTTGGAGGTCTGGCTGAAGGGCGCAGTGGTTAGACAGTCATCATCAGGCTCTTATATTGCATGACTGATGGCCACAATAGACATATCCATCACTGGACGAGGGCTTTTAACCTCTCAATGGCACACTCTGAATGCAGCAGAGTGTTCCTGCTTATTCCTCCTTTTGCTTTCATTTGTGCCGTGTGACTCGGCGGCGGCTCCTTGGGCACCGCCGTCTTCAGCGTTTTATCTCAGAGAGCTGAGGAATTGTGAACCAAAACAAATCCACATCTGGCTGTCCTCCCTCTGCAGCCTCCGTCAGCAAGCAGGGATCGTCTGACAGAAACATCTCAGTGCAAAAGTTCTAGTTGTCTTGCATCATCAGGACATGCAGCACTGAAGAGTCAGCAGCAAACACACGGTCATACTTCTACAGCACGACGGAAACAAACTGCTTGTTTGTTTCTGCAACTGCAAGATGTTTAAACATAAAATCTTCCTTCGTCTAACCAGATCTGTTTTCTTTTTATGACAACATAACTACTTTGTCACCATCCCTTTGAACCAGTTTCTTCATTCATAGTTAAATCTGTAAGAATAATAAGTTATGTGGTGGGTTGTTGCCAGGAAGAAAAGCTGTGCATCTTTTATGTGCCTTGAGGTTCAGAACAGCATGTTTACTGAATACAGAAAGTACCGTCATTTTCATAACCTTTACTGCATGTTCTGTACATTACATTACTGTGACATTAATAAAGGTTATTTTTCTAACAATACTCGTAACATGTGCAGGAAGGTTCACATCCTGTTTAAAAGCCTTTATTAAATGATGAAGCATACAGTACATTGCTCACTCCTGTCATGACATCCTGATTGCAGGAAGCTTGAAAATGAAACATTTTTCAGATAGAAAACTGTCTTCAAACTGAAGTAAATCTGTCATGTGATATGGACGAGAAATGCAGCTTTAGATTTGTTTTTATGATTACACTTCACGTTAATCAGCTTATCTTATAGACACTGAAGTCAAAGCCTCTGAATATCTTTACATTAGACTATTAAACAGTGCACACTGTGGCTGATTTGACACATAATCTCTTCTACACAATAAATATTCCTTTACAATAAACACCTTTTTTAATGCTTTCACATCTTTTGTACATACAGTCATGGAAAAAAATATGAGACCACTTTTTTCTTTAAATTATTGTTCATTTTAAGGCCTGGTACAACTAAAGGTACATTTGTGGACAAATATAATGATAACAACAAAAATAGCTGATAAGAGTTTAATTTAGTTTTCGTGATGATAACCAAAGTCATTATCAAGAAAACCATGGAAAATGTCTAGATATCATCTCTTAAATTAAATTCTTATCAGCTATGTTTGTTGTTATCGTTATAATTCTCCAAACATATGTACCTTTAGTTGTACCAGGCAAGAAAACAAGGGTGGTCTTATCATTTTTTCTATGACTGTACAGTACTGTGCAAAAGTTTTAGGCAGGTGTGAATAAATTCAAATTCATTCAAAATAAGAAATGGTAATAGTTTATTTTTATCAATTAACAAAATGCATAATGAGAGACCAGAATAAAAAGCTAAATCAAATCAATATTTGCTGTGACCACCCTTTAACTTAAACCAACAGCAATTATTCTAGACATTTTTTCACACCTGTCTAAGACTTTTCTGTAAGTTCTGTAGATGATTATGAAATGTATTTATTTATTGTATATATGTAGTGCATATCCCCCTGCTGCGAGACCTCTCTGGATGAAGAAGTTAATTAATTTTATACCGAGAATAAATGAATAAATTAGTTATTTAATGAATGATTAAATCAGTGATTTTTTGTTGCATTAAGGAGAAATCTCAATACTTCTTAAATAATGTCTTCAGTCTGACTCCAGACAAATATCTATTAATATGAGTACTAATTAAAATCACAGAGACAGTAAATAATGAATCTGTGTTAACCTTTGTCCAATGATGTCACTGGTCACTGAGCTTTAATAGCTAGTCAGAGAGAAGAGCGATGGCCAAAAGCTGAGGTCATATATATCCTGTGTGTGCTCATCGATCACAGCTCTGAGGAGGATTATGTTCTGGATATATCTGAATATCTTTGACTGGTCTGCTGGGACTGCCAGTAATATTTTATCTTGTAATTTGTGAGCGGAGATCAAACTGCTGCTTGGCACCTTCCTCCTCCGTGTAAACTCACAGACAGGGAAGTTCCTGCTCATGCAACATTTAACGGCACCCTCTGCCAGTTAAAAAAACAATAATGAATCTTTAAAGGGCAGAGAAGGCCTGGATGGGACTGGAAAAAAGCCAGCTTTCACAGAAAAAATGACATTTAATTGTCCATATCTGAGTCTGTATCCAGGTTAAAAGAGATTTCCCCTGGATCTCTAAGGTCACATGGGTCTTCAGTCTACGCCATCATTCATATCCAGCCAACCAGCCAATCAGAGCGCAGGGTGAGAGAAGCTTCACCTTGACCTACATTAGAAAAACACCTTCCAGCATGTTCAGAGTCCTGCTGGAGGAGATTCAGCAGAGTAATGAGGAGACACATCTACATGTTATATGTCACTACATGGGCCTGACATTTTATCTCTCAGTGTTCAGAGAGCAGAGGACTCATTTTAAACTGGCTAAAGGCCCTACAGTAGAGACTGGAAACCTTCCCTCCCAGCGTGGTAGAATTAGATTCCAGAGCATGTTTGTTATTATTTAAATCCAAATAAATTATTTAACAGACCTTTAAACATTTGATCACCAGACTTTAGATGGACTACTATCTTGAGGAAGTGTGTCAACATGTGAGGTTAGAAGAGACCGCCTCATCAGTTTATTGTGACGCATATTTATCTTTAGACATCGCCCTCTGGTGGCCTTAGAAATTGGAGGAAGTCTGGTGCCACAGTGTAAACAGTAGCCATGATTCCACTAAGGTCGAGTCGAATTTTGAAGCAAAGTTTTGAAATGTGGCATTAAAGAAAATGTGAATTACACTGTAAAAAAGATAAACAATAGCTACTCAATAAAATTGAGGCAACAGATTGCACGCAAAATTATTAATTAAATCTAACTACATTACAAGTTGAGTTAATAACAACTTAACAGGAAGTGTTAAGTGTCAATTAAAAACAGACAAATTCTATTGGATTCATTCAAAATTCTCTTGATTTAGAATTACATACACATAAAGATTATACTTAATGTGGTCAAAATAAGTAGATTCTATCTCAAACATTTTTTATATTAAAGTTACTTAAACAACTGCCTCAAAATCAAGGACGCATTTATATTTAATACATTTTATCAAATATATTAAGTAAAATGAAATGACTACAGAATAATTTATTACAGTGTAGTGAGTTTCCATCAGCTGGTTTAGAGCGAATAAACAAAGCTGCAATAACATACTTTGGTCAGCAGATGGCAATGTAATGTAGCTGTAGGCTAATCAGTCAGTAAACAGGGGAGAAGAAGAAAGAATATATATTAATAAACAGGTTCCTAATCGAACAACTTCATGTGAATTAAATGTTCATTAGGTCAGAAAATAATTTTCCATCTGCCTTTTAGTTCATTAACTATTTACCCAAAAAGACAAAAAATAGCTCAAGTGAGCGTAAAAACTTTTATGCGCATTTTCAAAAGTTTTATTGATGTTTGCATTAAGATTTTTTCATGCAAATCTTCAAAATACAGAGAAATCAGTTGATGGAAACGTAAAACAAACTCAGGACTTCGTATATTCGTATATGTCTCGTGAAAATTAAAACTTAATTATTATAAATTATGTAGGCATCAACTTACATCACCACATTGTAAGTGACTTGTGTAAGAAATTTACTTTATACATTATCCAAAACCATAAACTTTTAAACCTAACCAAACTGCGACCATTTAAAGACATTAACCATGTGATAATTTACTGGAATGCTGCTCTGGGTCGACTGAGAAGGATGGAACAAATGACATTTGTGATCAGATTTGGAATCATGAAAAACACCTCGGTGCAGCTCCTGAGATGCAAAACAGGCACATTTATTTCAAGTCAGTGGTGGAAGAATTATCCTGATCATTTATTGAAGTAAAATTAGTGCAACCTACTGAGGTAAATCTACTCTGTTACATGCAAAAAAATCCTGCATTTAACATTTTACTTAACTAAAAGAATTAAAGTATTATCAGTAAAATATATTAAAGTATTAAAAGGTACAATGCCTCCTTGCAAAGTGTTCTATTATTATATATTTCATGTTTGGATTCTTTTTCTTATCTAATATTTGC